>NC_042630.1:66975187-67301309 GCF_901001135.1 Rhinatrema bivittatum
AATCACTCTGGCTTTGATGCAATGTGTTCTCTTCTGTTCTTCTTTTGTTGTGTAAACAAATTGCAGTCTGGGTCTTGAATAGGAGCTAGGCTTGAATTCCATTTCTTGGCACCAGGGTTTAATTAAAAACTGTCACCTCACAGGATCTCCTTTTCAAATTGGTTTTTGTTCATTGAAACCATGCATCTGCAAGACAAAAGCTTGCATCCTGGTTTTCCTGCAAAACAAGTATCCCTGCATTGTGAAGTAAATGTTGCCATTAAATAGGCCTCTTTCCTGTTGTTGCCAGCAAATCTGTCTCAGAGATTTTCTGCAAGTCATGCTCAGAAAAGCACTCAAAGTTCATTCACCTATGACAGGCCACAATACAGCAGAGGCATCTGGGAATTCTTGGTTATCTGCTCGGCCTATTCTTCACCGTTCCCAGTACTCTGCCATGTCGGAGCATTGTCATACCAATTGCAGTTACCTAGGTCAATGCTGTCAATGGGGATGGGATGGCTTGAAGGCAGTGCTCTGTAGGAAATTGATCTCATGGGCCAATTGGAAAAAGAAGGAGCAGGGAAAATGAATTGAGAGGCTACTAAATAATATCAGGCAACTAGAAGCACAGCATAAAAAACAGGGTCACAAAAAGTTTGGCATCATTTAGACAAAGAATGAAGAGAATTGAAAGAATGTCAAGTTGAATCCATTCAGTATCAACTTATGCTAGTGCGGTAACTTAGCAATAGCAGTTTGGGAAACAGTCAGAAAGAATAGAGGGGCAGACTCTGGCTGTTTCCTTTTGGTCAATTTATTTACAGTGGAAAACAAATTGCAAATCAAAACAAATAAATAATAAAGCTCACTTTAAAGTTCTGATAGCACAGAAACATCACACATAGAAGGTTTTCTCATAAAGTGGCTTCCTGCCAGCTCCCTGGGGCCTGTTTAACCCTTCTAGGCCCTGGGGAAGGGCTCCTCCCTTCACCCAGGATTCCTGGTGGGTCTGAATCTTAAGGAAGACCAGACGATACATCTGTACCCAATCCCTTAAAGTAGTCTGAAGGACTTTCCTATAGACTCCCTCAAATACCCTCCCACTCAGCTCATCCTTGTCGGGGTGAGCATCTACCTGTACCAGGGACACTTCTCTAGACAGGAAATCTGCACTAGTGTTTTCCCTGACTTTCCTGTATTGTATGTTATAGTTGAAGGACTGTAGGGCCAGAAACCTGTTGTGGAGCGCGGGTAGCAATCCCATCTTGTGGGTTTTCGTGTGCCCCTGGGCCCCGATACAGCCGCAGAGGAGCTCCGGCAAGCACCGAGGCAGGTGAGAGGTGACCCAGCATGGAATGAAGATGGAAGGATAGTGGCCTCGACCACAGCCACACCTGTATGCAGCAGAGAGGCCCAAACAATGAAATGTTGGTCTCATGAGTGGTCCTCCAACTACTCCAAGCCCTTTTGGACCTGCCACTCAGAGCAGCTGCGACAGGGTGAACAGTGGTCAGAGGATGAGGGCATCAAAGGCGAAGACTTGAAGTGAGACAAGATTCAGGATACATGAAGTGGAACATCACTCTGGATACATGAAGAAAGACTAGACTTCAAAACATGAAGAGATGAAATCTGGATATGTGGAGTGAAGAGGAACTCTGGTCACGTATATGAAGAAACTCTGAAAGGCCATGAGTTGCTTGAAGAGGACTTGGTTGGTACTGGACATCAAGTGCCCTACTCAACCTAGTTGGACTGGTCTCGGACCACGCAGGCACGCGCCCTACATAGGTGGGGTAGGCTGGTCGCGGACCACGCTAGTGGTTCCCCATACAAGTTGGCAGAGCTGAGTCGGTACTACACATCACACTCCCATATACTCAGCCAATGAAGACAGGTCACGGACCACACTGGTGGTTCCCCAAACAGGGAGGATAGAAGATGAAGTGAAGACTCAGATGAAGCATGTTCTAAATGCACCTTGCACAGCTGATAAAGACCAGGTAAGGCCATGCTGGAACAGATCGGATAATAGAGTTCATTCATGAAGTGAAGGCAGGGTGCAGACTCCAAAGATCCAGACAAGTTTCAGGATTCAAGGGGTTGGCTCTACAACGAAGGTTAAAATAAGAAGCTGGAACCTTAGGAGATTTGCAATGCCAGGACGAAGATCAACCGGATAAAGAGACATCAAGACGAGACATCTGGAGACCTTGAAAAGACAAAGACGAAGATGTAGCGTGAGGACATCACGAAGACACAGGATCCTACATAAAACGAAACAGATGACGAGAAGTCCTAAGGAGGACTGTCTCCTTGCGAAGGCAAGGAAGGAATGAAAACTGAAGCTTTTTATACAGCAGAAGAGGCGGATCCAATGATGACATCAGAGAAGCACCACTACCTCCCTGTTCCTTTAAATCCTGAAGAGAGAGAGCCAGCCTCGCCTCTAGGAGGAAACAGGAAGCAGAGCAGGGCCCTGGACAACGGCCCTGCTGTGATGCTGAAGGCTGCAGAAGGAGAAGCAGGCCTCAGGGCATGCCTGATGTTGGAAGCAGTATCCTGAACCGTGGAAGGTGAACTGCTGGTGGCACCATGCCACATGAGAGCATGGGGATTCTTGCCCTCTGCAATGGAGGGTCCACAGTAAGGTCAGTGGCCTCTGGGTCACATGGTGAAGCTGACAACAGCCTCCTGACTGCATAGAGATGCACCTGAACAGCTCCCTGCCGTCGGGTAAGGCAGTGGCAGTGTCGGCGGTCTCCGGACTGCCTGGGCATTCTGTAACGCGGCTCCTGCCCTGAAGAGGAACATCGATGGCCTCTGAGCCACGGCAGGTGAAGAAACGTGGCACCAGCCACATGAAGAATATTTCAGCAGCCTCTGGGCCATGAGGGAGGAAGAGAAGAAGGTGGAGAAGCTGCCCTAGAGGGCAGAATCGCAACAGTACCCCCCTCTCAAGGGTCCTCCCAAGTCCGAAACACTGACTTGGAGGGTCAGGAGTTGATGATGGAACTTCTGGGTGCAGGCACCTCCTGCAGGTCATTTGTAACCCCCTCCCAAAAAAAAATTCAGGAAAAAAATACAAAATATTCTTGGTGTGCAAGAGTCCAAGCCACACACAGGAACACCCACCGGGCCCATGGTCTTCGCAATCTGTTGTGGAACGCGGGTAGTGATATCATCTTGTGGGTTTTCATGTGCCCCTGGGCCCCCAATACAACCACAGAGGAGCTCCAGCAAACACCGAGGCAGGTGAGAGGTGACCCAGTATGGGCTGAAGATGGAAGGATGATGGCCTCGACCACAGACATACCTGTACGCAGCAGAGAGAGACCCAAACAACGCAATTTTGGTCTCATGAGTAGTCCTCCGACTACTCCCAGCCCTTTCAGACCTGCCGCTCGAAGCAGCAACTGAGACAGGGCAGACAGTGGTCAGAGGATGAGGACATCAAAGACGAAGACTTGAAGTGAGACAAGACTCAGGATATGTGAAGTGGAACATTACTCTGGATACGTGAAGTAAGATGAGACTTCAAAACATGAAGAGATAAAATCTGGATATGTGGAGCGAAGAGGAACTCTGGTCACGTATATGAAGAAACTCTGGAAGCTCATGAGTTGCTTGAAGAGGACTTGGCCGGTACAGGACATCAAGCGACCTACACAACCTAGATGGAGTGGTCTCGGACCATGTAGGTGGCGTGCCATACACAGCCGGGGTAAGCTGGTCATAGACCATGCTAGTGGTTCCCCACAAAAGTTGGCAGAGCTGAGTCGGTACTACACATCACGCACCCATATACTCAGCTAATGAAGACAGGTCACGGACCATGCTGGAGGATAGAAGATGAAGTGAAGACTCTGATGAAGCCTGTTCCAAATGCACCCTGCACAGCTGATAAAGGCCTGGTAGGTCCATGCTGGAACAGATCGGATAATAGAGTTCATTCGTGAAGTAAAGGCAGGGTGCTTACTCCAAGTATCCAGGCAAGGTTCAGGATTTGAGCGGATGCCTCTACAACGAAGGTTAAAATTTTTATTTACCGACATTCGATCTCAATTGAGATATCACACTGGTTTACATTCAGATACTGTAGGTATTTCTCTATCCCCAGAGGGCTTATAATCTAAGTTTTTTGTACCTGAGCAATGGAGGGTAAAGTGACTTGCCCAAGGTCACAAGAAGCAACAGCAGGACTTGAACCCTGGTCTCCTGGTACACAGTCCACTGCTCTAACCACTAGGCTATTTCTCCTCCCATAAGAATGTAAAAAAATAAGAAGCTGGAATCTTAGGAGACTTGTGCTGCCAGGCAGAAGATCAACCGGATAAAGAAGACATCAAGACGATAGATCTGGAGACCTTGAAAAGACAAAGACATAGCATGAGGATATCACGAAGACACAGGATCCTACATAAAACGAAGTGCCTTGAGAAGAAGATGATGAGAAGTCCTAAGGAGGACTGGCTCCTTGCGAAGGCAAAGAAGGAATGAAGACTGAAGCTTTTTATACTGCAGAAGAGGCAGATCCAATGATAACATCAGAGAAGCACCACTCCCTTGCTGTTCCTTTAAATACTGAAGCGAGAGAGCCGGGCTCGCCACCTAAGAGGAAACAGGGAGGACCCTGGACAGTGGCCTTGCTGCGACGCTGAAGGCTGCAGAAGGAGAAGCAGGCTGATGTTGGAAGCAGCATCCTGAACCACGAAAGGTGAACTGCTGGCGGCTCCTTGCCACATGAGAGCCCGGGGATGCAGGCCCTCTGCCACGGAGGGTCCACGGTAAGGTCAGTGGCCTCCGGGCCACATGGTGATGCTGACTACAGCCTCCTGGCCGCATAGAGATGCACCCGATTGACACCCTGCCGTCGGGTAAGGCAGCAGCGGTGTCGGCGGTCTCCAGACCGCCTGGGTGTGCTGTAATGCAGCTCCTGTTGCGAAGGGAAACATCGACGGGTTCTGAGCCACGGGAGGTGAAGAAGCGCGGTACCAGCATATGAAGAACACTTCAGCAGTCTCCGGGCCACGGGGAGGAAGAGAAGAAGGTGGAGAAGCTGCCTGGGAGGGCAGAATCGCAACAAAATCATTTCATCACCCTTGCATTGGACTCTCACTTTTGTTTGATGGACTGGCACCCTGGTGATCAGCACAATCTTCTAGGTCTGTGGATGGACCCTGCCCTTCATCAGGGTGAAGCCAAGATACTTCACTTCTTGCCCTCCCAGCAAGCACTTCTTAGGGTTAGTAGTTAATCCTGATTACCTCAGACTGGTTATTACAGCCTAGAGTTGGCTTAGATGTGTCTTTCAATCTGGGCTGTACACTATGGGGCGGATTTTAAAAAGCATTTACATGAAATCTGGGTTTTACGCATGTAAATGCACTTTACTCGAGTAAGTGGGCTTTTGAAAATTGCTACAATATATGCCATTGAATCGTCCATAGGATTTATTTGCATAAGTGCACTTTACGTGAGTAAATGGCTTTTGAAAATTGCTACAATAGTAGTTACATTTATGCGCGTAACTCCTTTGAAAATTACCCCCTATGTAATTATCCAAGTAGAAGGCTTAATACTCTTGATGTGGGCAGAGCAGGAGGTCAACCAAGCGTTGAAACATTGCAGAGGCACCATGGAGCCCAAAAGAGAGAGGACGGTGAATTGGAAAAGTCCACCTGGTGCTGAACATACAGTCTTCTCCTTCACCATTGGCATGAAAGGCACCTGCTAATAACCTTTTGTAAAGTCCAGGGTAGAAATCAACTGGGCTAATCCCAGGCACTCAATCACTCATCTGCTCTAGGCATTGTGTACAAATCAAGTTTTAAGACCTTCTTGACCTTTTTAAAGTCAATGAAGAACATTATGCTCCCATCTGGCTTCTGCACCAGCACTCTGGGTGAGGATCAATCACTATTAGACTCCTCTATAACTCCAAGCTGGACCATCTCCTTCACCTTGGTCTCAATGATATGACACCTAGCCTCAGAAATCTGATAGGGTCATTGCCATACAACAACTCCAGGAGGCATTATGATGTCATGCTGCACCAGATGAGTATGACTTGGCAAGTTTGAGAAGACCTCCTTGTTTCACTCTACCAGATGCTTTAAGTCAGCTGTCTGTGCAGTGGACAGCTGATCTCTGAAGGGAATCTCAGTTCACTTGAGGTCTGATCTGTAGACCAAACTCAACATCTTCATCTTCCCTGCAGGGACAGTCTCTGAAAAAATGGCCACTTTCTCCACAGCTGAAACAAGGCAGTCCAGCAGAAGGTTTTGGTTAAGGTGAAAAGTCTGGCTGGATCTGCGTTACTGGTTGTCAGGGCTTCTGGCTCTTAGGACTCTGTTGCCCTCTACCCAGGTCGAGTGGCTTCTCTTTGAATCATGATGACTTATGCATGATCTTGGCCTAGTAATAGGCCTCCATTACTTCCAGTGCCCTTTCAAGTATAAAGTTTGGTTGTCAGCAGAACCACAGCCATAGAAGCCATTCCATGCAGTCTAGGAACTGTTGGAGCAGAACTGCTTTGGCTACTGCATCCAGGTGCATCCAATTCCAAGTGACATGTTTGAGCCTGTGAAATAGGTTCCTTGTGCTTTCCCCAGCTTTACGAACTCCCTGCAACAACTGCTGTTGGTAGATTTCCAGAGTGAATCCCATTCTCCCTAAAATGGTGGCCTTTACTTCCTGGTATGTGGCCCTCCCTTTCAGACTGGTGGTTTGAAAAGCATCTCACATAGCTTGCACACCCCTAGCTCCTCCTTGCTAATGAGAACCTGATCGGCACTGGCCATCCGCCGGTTAGGAAAACCGCTGAATATATTGGCTACAGTTTTCCTAAAAGCCACACAGCCGCACTGCCAGGGGGTTCAGGAAACAGATGCTTGTCAGTTGATCAACCATTTCCTGCACCCGACTGCCAGAGTTTTTTTTTATTTTATTTTTTAAGTTTATTTAGTTTTGTTTTTCTTCCTACTTAATATTGCAACAATATTAATGTTTTTTAATTAGTTTATTGTAAAGCTTGTTGCTGCTTTGTGCTTCATTGTAAACCGAGGTGATGTCCAGAATGTGCCACAGTATATAAAAATCCTGAAATAAATAAATAAATAGATAATGTTATGTCTGCCGGCCACGGCTCCCCACGACCAGCCTCCTCCACCCATCTTGCCAGCGCAGCACCTTCAGGGCTAGGCATGCTGGCTATGGCGGCCAGCTGCTTCCGGGGCGCTCCCTCACAGGCCTCTCCTCCGATGTGCCAGTAGGCCTCTCTGCCAGGGCCTTCTCTGACATGCAGCCATCCCCAGTGCGGGCCCCTCCCCTTTTGGGCCTCTCTAGGCCCGCGCGCATCTCTGCTCTAAATTTAAAGGGACCGTGGCAGGAAAGTGCCACGAGCCCTCCTTTCTGCTCTGCCTTTCCTTTTCCTATTTAAGGCAAGGTCTGCCTTAAACTGTATAGTGCTTGGCTTCCTCTGGAAAGGATAAGTACAAAAAATGTCTGCGGTATTTTAAAGTAGGCTGAATTGGCATTGAAACCTTATTTCATATGGGCTATGCTAGGGGCTGATATGCTAGATGGTTTTTCCCATTTTGGGTTGCTTTTACTTACTTTTAAAGATGAAGTTACAATTTACTACGTATACATTATGGAGACTAATCTACAATTTGTATTCTGTATTTTACGGACCTATATTGCCCAAAGAAAAAGTGTTTTCTCCAGCTCTTACCACCCTGATAATTACAGAAGGAGAAAGCACGAATATGAGCTGTAATTTTAGCACAATTGATACCAACTCCTTTCCCTTTCAGGACAGAAATTATCCGAATCTGTCTTTACAGTTTATTCTCTACCTGCCTGACAAGGTGAAATATTCTGAAGATCGACTTCCTACTGTTTTACATTTCGAGAATAAAATTCTTCCCCTGAGGATGTGATTGGCTTCTCTTCAGGATTCTGCTGTGTAATATTGTCTCTGTTATCCACACTGGTACACAACCCGATAGAATCTAGATGGCATGCACTTTGAACTCCGCACACAATGACCTTGAAATGACCCCTTTAGAGTTGTGGATTGCTGAGGGGGATTGTGTAAAGGAAGCTTGCACTGTTACTAGTTATTTATTTATTTATTGTGAATTCTTATATACCGACATTCCAGTATAATATACAAATCATACCGGTTTACAATACAACAGAACAGTCGCGGATAAGGCGTTACATTAAAACATTGCGTCTAAGAGGATATAAATATGAATATGAAAACATATAAACAATTCGAATGGAATGTGAGGGAGACCCTATAAACATTAGAACCTTAAAACATTAAAGCATTAATAGAAAACATTAGCATAATCTTGTTTTGTGTCATAAAACAGTGGTAGATTAAAATTTTATATAATGACCTAACATAGACTATTACAACTATTTCTATTTGCCCAATATTTCTCAGACAAGATGTGGGAGAGGTGTACCCTTCCAGATACAAAAGCGAGGCGGGTTTCATAGTTTTCCTGGCGCCTTCTGGCATTGAAACCTTATTTCATATGGGCTATCAGAAGCCTCTGCTTTGCATCAATCAGATCTGAATTTGGCAGGTGTGCTGGAACCCCAGCATTCACTCCTCTACAAACTTCACACATATCCACAAGTGTGCCCTTAGGAGGGTGAGGGAGTGCTAAGATTATAGTGTTCATGATGGGGCCGCTAAAATTGCAGGCCCAGATGTCACCCCGATTCCTCCTATGGAAGGCTATCAATCTTTCTGTACAGAGAGACAGGGCAAAGCAAATTCAGCTCTGGTTTAATGCCCAAAAAAGGATTTCTGGTACATTTAGAATAAAGAAATATGCTAGTAATATGAATGCAGCCTGTTCTAGGGTGAGTGACCTGGCACTTCATTTGTGGCGCTTGAAAAGCATAAAAGTTTCCAAAGGGACGAGATGATAAGGAACAGTATACAGCATGCAATAAATTAAAGAATGGATTTTGTTAAAGAATGGATTTGGTTTGCAGTGCTGGTACATTATGAAAAAATTTGCATCTCTTGTCTCCATATGAATTAAACAATTCCTGACTTTGAAAGAAAAGACATGTTTGAATGTTAATAGTAAGAACATTTCATTGGATAATTGACTTGGATGTATTACGTATCCAGAATTGTTTTCCTAAAGACTATACAGATTGAAAACTATTTGTTTTTCCACAGCTATAGGCGAAAAGTGGAATGACAGCCATTAAGTTGCACTTTCTTTTAAGATCCTCCAAAGATTTTTATCCCAAGAATCCTAAACTATTTAAGTGTTTCACTTTGCTGCTTACAGGAGAAAGCGAAGAGAGACCGTCAGTCCTTCAAACGTTCAGCCTGTAGCTTTCAGCAAATCCAATGAGGCGGATGCTACTTATTCTCCAGGAATCCATTTATAATTTGGAAGTAGAGAGTCTTGCCATCGCTAAAAGCATCCATTCAAGAGATAATCTCTTCAAATATGTTGTAAGTATCTATCTATATTCCTCTTATTTAACTATCTGGTAATTTCCAATCATTTAATATTAGTATCAGTGTCATACTTCTCTTACAGTGATATCCTGGGAAGAGTGAAATAATATGCTCTCAGTTGCAGTATAAGAGAGAGACTATGATGGCTAATGATATGTGTGCCTGAGCTTGAGGCCAACATGGAGACGGCAACTGACCCAGAATCCCCTGCTATCTTAGCCTTTCTGGCTAGGTGAACTTTAAATACTTCACTGAGCCTGACCTGGAGGAATTTCAAGGACACCTGGACAGCAATTGAAGCTTTTAAAATATGCATTGCTCGCTTGCAGCCCCTATGCTCAAGTTTATGGGGCTTTTCATGTGAGCCACACTTTTAAAATGCACCCCATAGTGATCAGTGACCCAGTGTCAGAATGGGCCATCTATTCCCCGTAAGGAGAGGCTACTAAAAAAAAAACAAAATCTGTGCGTGAGAGACTGAGAAGATGATCTCTGGGCAAGATTTCTTCTGCAGGATGTGGGTTCCCGTTTCGAGCAAGCACATACACACAACTTTATCACTGGGTCCTGCCTTCCTTCCTGTGGGTGATAAGAGTCTCTGGCAGCCTTCTGCAGCCTCTCAGCCCTCTGTGAGCAGCAGGACGGGGCACAGGGACTGTGTGCGCTCATGAATGCATTCCTGCCATCTGCATTAGGACCCCAGGAAAGGTGGAGGTGAGGGAGGGGGGCTTTGTACTCTCTGTGGTGGGGCAGTGCATGTGAGAGATAGAAAGGGAGAGGGATGGTTTCCTGGTCACTCCTGCTGCTCCTCTTTGGATGCAGGATGGACTGATGCCCCCACCATTCACCATTAATTCAACAACAAAAACTGAAATGTTAAGAACAACCTAACCCTTTCTCTCTTCTCCTTCTATACAGGCGATATCCCGGGATGTTTCTCACCTCTCTTAGCATGATTGGTAAGACTTTCATCTTAGTTTCTCAGTTGAAAGTATGTGTGAGAGAGAGACAGAGGAGCAAGAGTCTTTTGGGGCTCCAAGCCCGGCCTGACCCTGCAGAGAAGCAGCGCTGACCCCTGAGCTTGAGTCCGGCCGCAGGCTCTAATTAAGAAGAGATTGTGAGAGAGGTTTGTCCTAACATCCCTGAGTCTCTCTGAAGAGGTTTTTTTTATTGAAATCAGATTTGTGATTCTCAGGGCAGATAAGGACCCCGTAATCTTTCCAATGCCACAGACCCTGGGAGATCCCACAGTGAGGCACGACGTCCGCTCCCGGGATTAAGAGAGATCTTTCCTTCCAGGCACTCTCAATGTGGCTCCTCTCTAAAGCAATAAATTCAACCTGAAATATAAAATAACAATAAAAAGGAATCAGAGAAAGATAAGGCTGGTCAGGGTCCTGAGTGATTACCTTGTCCAATCCTCAGCTCCAGGCAGGATTCCCTGTGCCTAAACCTTCCCAGAAAGATGTAGGTCTATCTTTCTCCTAAACTCCTCCAATGACAGAGATTCCCCACAACCCCCTCCTTCTCAGTGCCTCTCTCCCCTGACAGTCAGAGGCTTCTTCCTAATAAGCAACCAAAATCTCCTCTGCTGGAAGGTAATCCTGCGCCTTCCTGTCCTGTGCTTGGGGATAGGCAGCAGCACAAAGCTGCTCTCATGTCACCCTCATAATACACCTAGAGTCCCTCAGCCTCCCTTCACAGGTCCTACATCCACATTTCATCACTTTTGTTGTTCCCCTCAGACTTTCTCTGAATTCTCCAGATCCTATTTAAAGTTTTATGTTCAAGACTGGAGGAATTCTCTGGTGCCCTGAATTGAGCCACAAGCCGTAACCTCTCCTTCCTGCTAGAGGGACATTCTGAGTGGCAGGGACTGCACCGTGCACCTGCAGGTTGTAGGATTTCCTCTCCTGCCTGGTGACGAACCCCACAGCAGCGCCTCGGTGCAGCAGAGATCAGACTTTTGCCTGGGGCTGAATGTGTCTTTTCTCTCTCTTTTCTCTCAGTGTGTCTCGAGGGAAGGTTTCTCCTGGCAGACAACGGTGAGTCTCTGAGCAGTGACTTCCACATCCCCTGATTGATTTCTTCTGGCAGGAGTCAGCCCTGAGTCCCAGCTGATGTTTCATGGCCGGGATCTGTGACTTTACCAGCCCAGGGACCTTTGTGCCAGTTTCTGAGTATCCTTCTGTGGCTAAATATTCTTCTTTCTTCCCAAAATGTGGCCATTTTGATGACAGAAAATATGAAAATGCTTCTTCTATTTTATCAGCTCCCTCACTGGCTGCCTAATAATAAGTAACACAGAGGGGCATCCCTGGTAGTTGTGGCCCTGGTAGGGGGCGAGGGAGAGCCAGAGGGGAATGAGAATTACATCGGAAGCCAACAACAACCAGGCCTGGACTTCCTTCAGATCCTTGCAAAGCTTCCCCACATCTTAAGATCCTTTTCACTTTGGTGTTAATCCTTTTAAAGAAGGAGTCTGCTAAAGCTTCTTTTCCCCTGAGATGCTGAGCGAGGTAAGAGACCTTCAGCCTGCTTAGGATATCGAGCGAGGACACTGGGAAAGAGGATCCTCATCCCATCAGCCGCAGGCATGAGGGGCACAAAGTATTTTATGCAGACAAATCCACTGAACTCATTTATGTGCTCATAGCAACACCAAGCAGGAGCTGTGATGGATTTTGGAAAAATATATTCCATGGCACCTGGTGGTTTTGTTGGAAAGTTTATCGATGCTGATCTCTGCTATTACCCCTTTATAATTGGGGATAAGGGAATAGTCCTGCCAGGAGCTCCTTCATCTCTCCTCTTCCTGTATTACAGATCGTCCCGAGGCTCCGATCATCTCCTTAGCTCCACAGTATGATGAGTACATCCCTGGAGAGATGGTCACCGTGAGGTGTGAGGCCCCCAGGACATCCAATGTCCTAGGATACCGATTTTATAAGGGCAGAAGTGATATGACAGGGCTAGGAGGCGCTGCTTCATACCAGTATACAATATCCATCGCTGATAAGGAGAAAGGAGTGTCCTTCTCCTGTGCCTACTGGATATGGGAGTCAAGACAAGGGAACGAATCCCCCCGGAGTGACCCCGTCTCTCTCTCGGTGGCCGGTAGGGAAACGGCACTGAGGTCTGGAGGTTTCTTTCTGTCTGATACGGTTATTCCTTAATGTTTGGTAGCCCGGTTGTCGCTACTATAGTTCTTTGTAAAAAAAAAGTTGAACACACGTTCTGTTTAATTTTAAATGTTAATTTATTATGGTCACTTCTCAATGTTCCTTGTAATAAGCCCAGGCTGGACTGTCCCAACCAGGGCAACTTATTGTTTAATGTAAACCGGATTGATTTGTATTGTATACAGGAATTCCGGTATATAAAAATTAAAAATAAATAAATAAATAAATTCCTCCCTTGCTATGTTTCCGATTTCTAGAGAACTGATGAAAGGTAGAAATCTGAATAAGAATATCTCCCTGCCTGGGAAGTGGGATGTCTGGTGAGCTCAGAATCCCAGTCAGAACAGAAGTGACTTTAATCTATTAAACCAGCGTCAGTGCTCTGTAACAGCAGGGAGAATCAGTCTTTAGGTTATAAAGTTACATTTACAGGCTCTGCTTCTCTCCTGAGCTCTGATCCCTCGTCTTGGAAAGCTCAGATCCCAGGGGCTCCTTCATCTCTGCTCTTTCTGTATTACAGATCCTCCTCAGCCTCCGAGCATCTCCTTACATCCGCAGTACAACGTGTACATCCCAGGAGAGAAGGTCACCATGTGGTGTGAGGCCCCCACGACTTTCAGGGTCTCACGAGTTCTATTCTATAAAGATGGAGAAAAAGTCAGTGAGAGTCAGGACATTTATATATACGGGTATACAGTAGATGCCATCCATAAGGAGAATGCAGGGTCCTATTCCTGCCGGTACTGGATACGAGAGATCAAGTCCCACCGGAGCACCTCCGTCTCTCTCAGGGTGACAGGTAAGGGAAGCCGCGCTCCAGGTCTCAGGTCCCTCCCTTCCATTTCCCTGGGTAATATCAGAAATAAGGAGGGATCTGCTCTGTACTGCAAATCATTTATAGACACACAGATGCCACTCACCGCAGAATTTTTACAGTAAACTAGGGAAAAGGGGATTGAAAGAGTCTCCTCAGGCTCTGAGCATCTCCTTATATCCTTATATCCGCACTGTTACAGTGAGGTGTGAGACCCCCAGCGCCTCCAGGGTCCCAGGATACCGATTCTATAAGGGAGGACGTGAAGTGACCGGGCTAGGAGATGCTGCTTCATACCAGCATACAATATCCATCGCTGATAAGGTGATAGGAGTGTCCTTCTCCTGTGCCTACTGGATACGGGAGTCAGGAGGAGGGATCGGATCCCCCCGGAGTGACCCCGTCTCTCTCTTGGTGACAGGTAGGGGAAGCTGCGCTGGTTTCCTCTGATCTGTCTCTTTCATTTCCCGGGATAATATCAGAAATAAAGAGCGAGCTGCTCTGTAATCCAAACCTTTTCCATGGATGATCTGCCTCGCAAGAGGATTAGTTACACTCAGAAAGGCAGTGGGCATGGACAGATGGTGGGAGGGGCATTTCTACAGGTATTGGGGTAATTTCTTTAAAGGTTCAAGGTAGGAGTTAGGCAGCTAGACTCCCACCTCCTGAAATCACCTCTTCTGAGCGGCTAACTCTAGCCATTTTCTTTCCTTTGGCGGCTGTTATTTAGCCATTCAGTGTGTAGACATTCCCGTCGCTGAGGTCTGGGTGGTGGTGTGGGGGGGAGTTAGGCAGCAGCTTTGGATTTTCAGCACCAGCTGGTTAACTTTAGCCGGCTCTGTCCATGGGCAACCATAGCAGGTAGGGTTGCCAACTGGCTTCAGATTGTCAGGACAGCTTGATCCAGTCCTGGTTTTACCCCATTGCATGCTGGGTCTTATTCTGTTTTCCTAATTGTATTCACTAAGAAAAGCATTCAGGGGAGTAAACCCAGGACTGGACCAACCTGAAAATCTGGAGTCAGCTGGCAAGCCTATTAGCAGGGCTTAAATTAACATTTAGCTGCAGCCGAAACATCGCCCAAAGTTGGTGGATCCCAATATTGTACCTGCTGTTGTTGATGCTTCTGGAGACTACCTAGTGACTCCATCAGAGAAGTCAGCCAAAGGAGCTTGTCGTTCAATATATAATGTATTTTAAATACAGATGATCCAAATGTAAACATTAAACTGACTATGGATGCATCATTGACAGTGAGCTGAATCTAAAAAAGCATGTTAATACAAAATTAAGAGAAGGATATTTTAAATTACTTACTCTAACGCAACTAAAACCACTTTTAACTCAAAAGAATTTTCGTACAGTTCTGCAACTTTTAATATTTTCTAATATTGACTACTGCAATTCATTATTACTTGGACTCCCAAATACTCCAAAACGTGGCCGCAAGAATATTAACGGGGCAAAAATGTTTGACCATATCATTCCAATTCTAATTTCACTACATTGGTTACCTGTAAAATATGGGATCATCTATAAAGTTCTCTGCCTGATACAGAAATCAATATTCAGGAAGCAAACAGAATGGTTAAATGCGGCAATTCATTTACATACGCCTCAACGTAACCTTAGATCGACAAATAAAGGATTACTAATGGTCCCTTCAATATGTATTGCACACCTGAGCGAGGTTAGATTCAGAGCTATATCGATTGCGGGTCCTAAAATATGGAACTCATTATCAACTGAAAGTAATTTAAAAACCTTTAAAAAAGAATTAAAGACACGGCTATTTACGAAAGCACACCAGGAACAAGAGCAGGAATGTAATAACTGTTAGCAGTGTCGGCCACGGCCGACCGCGACTGAGGCCAGGCCGACTGACGCAACCAGCATAGCTTACCCAGGTCGCTGGGTATGGTCGAGGGCGCCCGCGGGGGCAGGCAGCCCTTTCTTCCTCCCTCTCCCGGCCGCTGCCATGCCTGAGTTCGGCAGCATTGCTCCGAGCGATCCGGCTCCTCCCCCTCTGCTCCTTAGAGCCGCGCGCGCAGCTGAGAGAGATTCTTAAAGGAGCCATGACAGTAAGTGTCATGGCTCCCCCTGAAGCTCCTCCCCTGGCTTCCTACACTTAAGGCAAGGGCTGAGCATTCAGTCCTTGCCTTGGTATTGAGGTTCCTGCCTGAGTGTGTTCTTGGTTCCTGGTTCTTCGCTCTTCGTCCTGCTCTTCTCCCCTGCTCCGTGGATTGATTCTTGGCTCTGACCTCTGGACTGGTGGACGTGTCTTCTCCTGGCTTAATCCTGGTACGGCGTTGGACTCTTCTCCTGGCTTGACCCCAGTGTGGCTTTGACCCTTCTCCTGCTTTGTCCCTGGACTGGACTCGGCCCCCGCTGGTATATCAAATCCCGGACCGGCTTTGGACTCTTCTTTGACTCCGTCCTCAGACTGTTTTGACCTGCTGGAGGCGCCAGCCATCTGGAACCCATGACCTGCAGGAGGCGCCTGCATCCAGTCTTCTACAGTCTTCAGAGGAGTCGCCTAAGTCCCAGCGGCCGGACCCCTACGGGCTCCTCCTGGGGGGGTTGCGTGCTTCCAGGGTGAAGTCTTCTAGCAAGCCTCTTCGGTCCAAGCGGCCTAGCCCTTCGACGGTAGCCATCTACCTCGAAACAAGAGTCCACTTTCATAACAATAACATCAATGACATAGAGATGATTTAAAAACTAGAGAGCAAGCATTGACATGGAAAGTTTTAACACTTGTGATATTTTATTTTGACTAATTTTATTTCCCTGTTTCATTTTATTTCTGTTTTACTTTTCAATTATCTTATGTTATATTAATAAATTTATTTGGTTAAATCATTGTATTTGATTTTAAACATAGAAACATAGAAACGACGGCAGAAGAAGACCAAACGGCCCATCCAGTCTGCCCAGCAAGCTTCACACATTTTTTTCTCTCATACTTATCATTTTCTCTTAACTCTTGGTTCTATTTCCCTTCCACCCCCAACATTAATGTAGAGAGCAGTGATGGAGCTGCATCCAAGTGAAATACCTAGCTTGATTAGTTAGGGGTAGTAGGGGTAGTAACTGCTGCAATAAGCAAGCTACACCCATGTTTATTCCCTTTACCCAGACTATGTCATACAGCCCCTATTGGTTGTTTTTCTTCTCTCCTGCCGTTGAAGCGGAGAGCCATGCTGGTTATGCATTGAAAGTGAAGTATCAGGCCCTTTTGGTTTAGGGTAGTAACCGCCGTAACAAGCCAGCTACTCCCTGCTTTGTGAGTGCGAATCCTTTTTTTTTTTTTTTTCTTCTCCCCTGCAGTTGAAGCTATTCTGGATATGCGTGAAGCCTCAGCTTTTCTTATTCCCCTGCTGTTGAAGCAGAGAGCTATGCTGGAAATGCTTGATGTATCAGCCTCTCCCATGCCATGAAGCAGAGAGCCATGCTGGATATGCATCGAAAGTGAAGTATTAGGCTTATTTGGTTTGGGGTAGTAACCGCCGTAACAAGCCAGCTACTCCCCTCTTTGTGATAGCAAATCCTTTTTTCCACATTTCCTCTTGCCGTTGAAGCTTAGAGCGATGTTGGAGTCACAGTAAGCATCTGTATGTTTATTTAATAAGGGTATTGTCTCCGGGCAGTAGCCATCTTTCTGGTGAGCCACCCACTCTACATTGGCGGTCTCTTGACTTTATGGATCCACAGTGTTTATCCCACGCCCCTTTGAAGTCCCTCACAGTTCTGGTCTTCACCACTTCCTCCGGAAGGGCATTCCAGGCATCCACCACCCTCTCCGTGAAGAAATACTTCCTGACATTGGTTCTGAATCTTCCTCCCTGGAGCTTCAAATCGTGACCCCTGGTTCTGCTGATTTTCTTCCTACGGAAAAGGTTTGTCGTTGTCTTTGGATCATTAAAACCTTTCAAGTATCTGAAAGTCTGTATCATATCACCTCTGCTCCTCCTCTCCTCCAGGGTGTACATATTTAGATTCTTCAATCTCTCCTCGTACGTCATCTGATGAAGATCCTCCACCTTCCTGGTCGCCCTTCTCTGTACCGCTTCCATCTTGTCTTTGTCTTTTTGAAGATACGGTCTCCAGAACTGAACACAGTACTCCATGTGAGGCCTCACCAAGGACCTGTACAGGGGAATAATCACTTCCCTTTTCTTACTCGATATTCCTCTCTCTATGCAGCCCAGCATTCTTCTGGCTTTTGCTATCGCCTTGTCGCATTGTTTCGCAGACTTCATATCATTAGATACTAACACCCCAAGGTCCCTCTCCTGCTCCGTGCACATCATCCTTCCCCCCCCCCATCGAATACATTTCATTCGGATTTCCACTCCCCATATGCATGACTTTGCATTTCTTTGCATTGAATCTCAGCTGCCATGTCTTCGACCACTCTTCCAGTTTCCTTAGATCCCGTCTCATTCTTTCCACTCCTTCCGGCGTGTCCACTCTGTTGCAGATCTTAGTGTCATCCGCAAAAAGACAAACCTTACCTTCAATCCCGTCCGCAATGTCGCTCACAAAGATATTGAACAGGACCGGTCCCAACACCGATCCTTGCGGTACACCACTTATAACCGCTCTCTCCTCAGAGAAGGTTCCATTTACCATCACACATTGTCTTCTGTCCGTCAACCAATTTGCAATCCAGGTCACCACATCGGCACTCACTCCCAAGCTTCTCGTTTTATTCACCAGTCTCCTGTGCGGAACCGTATCAAAAGCTTTGCTGAAATCCAAGTATATGATATCGAGTGCTCTTCCTTGATCCAATTCCTTGGTTACCCAGTCAAAAAAGTCAATCAGATTTGTCTGACAGGATCTTCCCCTGGTGAATCCATGTTGCCTCTGGTCCATCGATTCTCCGGACTGTAGATTGTTCACTATTCTCTCTTTCAGCAGTGACTCCATTACTTTTCCCACCACCGAAGTGAGGCTAACTGGTCTGTAGTTTCCAGCCTCCTCCCTGTTGCCACTCTTGTGAAGCGGGACCACCACCGCTCTTCTCCAATCACTCGGCACCACTCCCGTTTCTAGGGATCTATTGAACAGGTCACACAGTGGAGCCGCCAGAACATCTCTGAGCTCCCTCAATATCCTTGGATGGATACCATCAGGCCCCATGGCTTTGTCCACTTTCAGGTTCTTTAGCTCTTCCCACACATTTTCTACTGTGAAAGGATTTTCATCTATTCCACTTCCCTCCAGTTTCTTGTTGTGTAGAGATGGTCCTTCTCCAGGGTCTTCTTTAGTGAACACAGAGCTGAAGTATTCGTTTAATATTTCTGCCATTTCTTCGTCACTCTCCACACATTGATCATTACCACCTTTCAATTTTGCTATACCACTTTGGACCTTTCTCTTTTCGCTGAGTTTTTGGTATTTATAATTTTATCTCTTTTGTATTATCTGTTGGTTTTTTCATTTTATTTTGACTATATAATGTGTTTTCATTTAATGTTTTATGCTTTGTTAACCGTTGTGATAGAACACTGAATGACGGAATATAAAACCAATAAATAAATAAAATACACCCAGAAGTACAGTTACCATTTGATTGTAATCCACCTTGAGAGCATCTCGGATGGAGGATAATTCATTTTAAATAAATAAAAAGATATGTGCAGGAGATGCTGATCCAGTCCTGTTGTTCCCCATAGCCTGCATATGGAAACCATGACTACAAATCCCAGCATGCAGTGGGCTAAAGCCGGGACTGGATCCTGTGCTGAGGAAAAGTGAAAGCAGTTGGAGAGGACATGCAGGAGCTGCTGTCACTCTGCCAGTTTTATAGCCAGAAAGATATCCCAGCCCGGAGGAGGGAGCTTAAACCCCAGAGTGAGCTGAGGGAGTGACAGTGTGCTGTGATTTTATTTTTATTATCCTCAGATCCGCTCTCATCTCCGAAGCTGTCCCTGCACCCCCCGGATGGCAGCGTGTCTGAGGGGGGTGATGTAACCATGAACTGCACTGTCCCAATGAGATACGAGAATGTGACCGTGCATTTCTATAAAGGGGAGGACGTTCTCTACAGCGAGGCCCTGGAGGCCCCAGGAGGTGAAGTTTCCTTCTCCATCAGGATTGGCCAAAGGAACATTTCCGATGCTGGAAACTATTCCTGCTCCTATGAAACAGAGATCCAAGGACGGAGGCTGAGCTCCCCCCAGAGCAATCCCATCCCGGTCAGCCTGAAAGGTGAGAGAAAAGCGCATTGCAAATGCCTCGCACCAAAAAGTATTTCTCCTCCATGATCTTTTCACTCCTCTTATCTAGTGCATTATATTTTATAACAATTGACCTGATGTCGTTGTCTAAGGAAATATTGTGGTATAGGGAAGCAGTGGTGCCATCGCCTGGGGCAGAGAAGAGACTTCTGCACTTTTACTGCCAATGGAAGGAACTGCTCTCTGGAAATTCCCCTGTAAGGGGAAGGTAACAGGAATCTGTGGCAGAATCAGAGCAGCTCCTCTCTGTAGCAGGTTTAGGGGGTGGATGAGCTCCTTCCATCTAGGATTTCAATCCCTCTTGCTCTGGGGATGGCAGTAAGAAGAGGTTTGACCCTACATGGCTATTCAAGATATTACATTTGCAAACACTCTCCATGTCTCCTGTTTAATACTTTGAGTCCTGCCGCCCTCTGAAGCTCTTCCTCTCACTCCTCTCTTCTAGGATGCGTGGCCTGGATTCGAATGCTTGGAGTTGGAGGTCTCTTTTTTCTCATCAATGCTTCCATATTTCTGGTTTCTGCCTATCTCCAGAGGAAGAAGTGAAGGCGTCCAACAGCCTCAACAATGCGATGTTGGAGAGCACCATCCCTTCCTCCATCTCTCTCTGCTCCCATCAGAGTCCCCAGCACCTCCTCATGGTCTCCTATATGTGAAGGTCCCATGTAAATCCAGGAGTCCTGCTCGTCCTCATGTCCTGACCAGTCAGACTCCTCAGGGACCCTCGCAGCCCGTTCTGGTGTATTAGAATTATCAGGGACAGTGGATCGCAGGACTCCTGGCTGTGACACATGGAGATAGTAGCTAGCGCCCTGTCAAAGTGATATATGTGAATCTGCTGTGCATAAAAGGGAACAGTATAACTGCAAACATGAGATAACATTGCTCTATATACAGTGAAGAAAGTGATAGCTAATGAAGCAACTTTGATTAGATAATTATTGCTGCATATGAAAAAGACTGCTTTTGCTTAATTACACATCAGAGAATCAGTTCAGTGCCTTGCTTAAGCATAAATGAGTATTCAAGAGCCAAATTTTGTTCTGCTCTCAGGAAAA
Organism: Rhinatrema bivittatum; assembly: GCF_901001135.1. Classification (NCBI taxonomy): domain Eukaryota; kingdom Metazoa; phylum Chordata; class Amphibia; order Gymnophiona; family Rhinatrematidae; genus Rhinatrema; species Rhinatrema bivittatum. The sequence goes on from NC_042630.1 coordinate 66,995,974, forward strand.
GCTATGGGAGGCTGTTTTGCTTGCTGAATATTGCTGAGCTCAGAGAGAAAGATACCTGAGGCTTTCTTGTTCAGAAAGGAAGTCCCATTAGCAAGCAGTGAAGATGCAAATGTGATAGAAATCTGCTTTAAACACATTACTGTGAAATGTTCTTAACTGGAAACCTCTGCATAGCTTCCTGCAGACCCCAGATAAGAAAATGCTTTGAACTTTCATAGTTAACTGTTTCTAACAGAAAGACTGAGGAACTCACAAATAAAAACAACTACTTTTTACTTCAGTAAAGGCATATGGTCCCTGGGCAACTTTTGTATTTCCAGATTGGTGGTGTTGGCTGGCTGAGTTTTAATGGACAAAGAAGAGAGGACTGTGCTTGGGCCAATAATACCTTGCAAAAGGCAGCCAGCCTGGATGTAATGCAGAACAGATGGAAGAGACTTGAACTGAAATGAGTTCCCCTGCACATGTAATAAAAATGTATTTAATTAAATAAAGAAGGGTAAGCATCTTAATTATTATATGAGTTTATAAAGGGCACTGCTGCTTAGATGTCATAGAAATTTTAAATGACAAAGCAATTTTTTGAGTTCTGGATATGCATATTTAAAACTATATGTAAGTATGAGTGAATATAATAAAGAGAACCAACGGTGAGAGAAACAAACCCAAATCTGTATCCTCTGATACTGGAAAGCTCTCCTTAAGGATTGAATATGGATCTTCATACAACGTCTACAGCGAATCTGTACCCTCTGATATTAAGAAGCTCTCCTTAACAGCTGGAGATCATCTTCATACACCTTCTACAACAAATATAATGCAATACGTAAAAGTGCACATATTCATCAGCGGTAAAAACATAAAAAAAGATTTCTCAACACCAGCATAAAATAAGTGAGTACCTACTAGTACCCATATCGCTGATTTTTCAACATGTGTCCACAAAAACCGGCTTTAAAAGACTGTATGGATCCTGCAACAATATTGAAAAATATTTACTGCTTATGATAAAAAAGTTAAGTGCCCAGGTTTAAGTTTGCCAGGAGAGTTCATAATGCTTTGAACAATGAAGCACTGGTGAGTATTCAGAGTGCAGTAAAATTTACTAAGCACCCTGCACCCTGCACACTAGTCCTGAAGAGAAACTGCAGACCCTTCCTCAAAACTGCTTCACTTCTGTGAGGCCAGAGGTGGATCATTGCCAGCAGCAGGTCCCTCCCTTGGGCAAAGCCTTCCAGAGTGGCTTCCTCTCATTGAGAATCATAAGCTCATTAAGAAACCTCAAATCAACTTTCTGCAACTAAGGTCCCTGGCATTATTCAATACCTAAGAAGTATTCTCCATTCATGGTTGATCATCTTTGTTTTTATGAAGGTTTTGTTTTAATTATGAATGTATTTGTGTAACTAACCTTGAACTGTGCAGTGAGCGAGGAATACATACTGTCTTTTTCATTATAGTTCCCTATGTATATGTGCTTTTAGGGCAGTGGTTTCAACCCTGTCCTGGGGACCCCCCCAGCCAGTCGGGTTTTCAGGATATCCACAATGAAAATGCATGAGAGAAAATTTGCATGGTATGTATGCAAATTTTCTCTCATGCATATTCATTGTGGATATCCTGAAAACCCAACTGGCTGGGGGGGGTCCCCAGGACAGCGTTGAGAACCACTGTTTTAGGGGAAATTGTCAGCTGACAGAAAAGATGTGAGTTTGATTTATGTTCGTTGGAGCTGTATCCAAACTGGGGGAGATTCAGACTTCCCCATGGGGCTCTGTGGGAAGTCAGCGACTGGCAACACAGAGGCTGGGGATAGAGGTCTCCAGCTTAGAGAGACTGAACAGACTGGCACTACAGAAGCTGGGGATAGAGGTCTCCAGCTTAGAGAGACTGAACAGACTGGCACTATAGAGGCTGGGGATAGAGGTCTCCAGCTGAGAGAGACTGAACAGACTGGCACTATAGAGGCTGGGGATAGAGGTCTCTAGCTGAGAGAGACTGAACAGACTGGCACAATAGAGGCTGGGGATAGAGGTCTCTAGCTGAGAGAGACTGAACAGACTGGCACTATAGAGGCTAGGGATAGAGGTCTCTAGCTGAGAGAGACTGAACAGACTGGCACTATAGATGCTGGGGATAGAGGTCTCCAGCTGAGAGAGACTGAACAGACTGGCACTATAGAGGCTGGGGATAGAGGTCTCCAGCTGACAGAGACTGAACAGACTGGCACTATAGAGGCTGGGGATAGAGGTCTCTAGCTGAGAGAGACTGAACAGACTGGCACTACAGAGACTGGGGATAGAGGTCTCCAGCTGAGAGAGACTGAACAGACTGGCACTATAGAGGCTGGGGATAGAGGTCTCTAGCTGAGAGAGACTGAACAGACTGGCACTATAGAGGCTGGGGATAGAGATCTCCAGCTGATAGAGACTGAACAGACTGGCACTAAAGAGGCTGGGATAGAGATCTCCAGCTGACAGAGACTGAACAGACTGGCACTATAGAGGCTGGGGATAGAGGTCTCTAGCTGAGAGAGACTGAACAGACTGGCACTATAGAGGCTGGGGATAGAGGTCTCCAGCTGAGAGAGACTGAAGAGATTGGCACTACAGAGGCTGGGGATAGAGGTCTCCAGCTGAGAGAGATTGAAAAAATTGGCACTATAGAGGCTGGGGATAGAGGTCTCCAGCTGAGAGAGACTGAACAGACTGGGATTACAAAGGCTGGGGATAGAGGTCTCCAGCTAAGAGAGACTGAACAGACTGGCACTATAGAGGCTGGGGATAGAGGTCTCCAGCTGAGAGAGACTGAACAGACTGGCACTAAAGAGGCTGGGGATAGAGATCTCCAGCTGACAGAGACTGAACAGACTGGCACTATAGAGGCTGGGGATAGAGGTCTCTAGCTGAGAGAGACTGAACAGACTGGCACAATAGAGGCTGGGGATAGAGGTCTATAGCTGAGAGAGACTGAACAGACTGGCACTATAGAGGCTGGGGATAGAGGTCTCCAGCTGAGAGAGACTGAACATACTGGCACTATAGAGGCTGGGAATAGAGATCTCCAGCTGACAGAGACTGAACAGACTGGCACTATAGAGGCTGGGGATAGAGGTCTCTAGCTGAGACTGAACAGACTGGCACTATAGAGGCTGGGGATAGAGATCTCCAGCTGACAGAGACTGAACAGACTGGCACTAAAGAGGCTGGGGATAGAGATCTCCAGCTGACAGAGACTGAACAGACTGGCACTATAGAGGCTGGGGATAGAGGTCTCTAGCTGAGAGAGACTGAACAGAATGGCACTATAGAGGCTGGGGATAGAGGTCTCTAGCTGAGAGAGACTGAGCAGACTGGCACTATAGAGGCTGGGGATAGAGGTCTCCAGCTGAGAGAGACTGAACAGACTGGCACTATAGAGACTGGGGATAGAGGTCTCCAGCTGAGAGAGACTGAACAGACTGGCACTATAGAGGCTGGGGATAGAGGTCTCTAGCTGAGAGAGACTGAACAGACTGGCACTATAGAGACTGGGGATAGAGGTCTCCAGCTGACAGAGACTGAACAGACTGGCACTATAGAGGCTGGGGATAGAGGTCTCTAGCTGAGAGAGACTGAACAGACTGGCACTATAGAGGCTGGGGATAGAGGTCTCCAGCAGAGAGAGACTGAACAGACTGGCACTATAGAGGCTGGGGATAGAGGTCTCCAGCTGACAGAGACTGAACAGACTGGCACTATAGAGGCTGGGAATAGAGGTCTCCAGCTGAGAGAGACTGAACAGACTGGCACTAAAGAGGCTGGGGATAGAGGTCTCCAGCTGAGAGAGACTGAACAGACTGGCACTATAGAGGCTGGGGATAGAGGTCTCCAGCTGAGAGAGACTGAACAGACTGGCACTATAGAGGCTGGGGATAGAGATCTCCAGCTGACAGAGACCGAACAGACTGGCACTATAGAAGCCGGGCTTCAGGGTCGGCATGAAAGCTCAGGGACCAGCAATTCAGGGGCTGAGTTTGGTCCCTTTGCAGTCTGTAAGTTAAAGTCCTGGGCATTCAGTAGAAGAACTGGGTCCTCTGGCTGTTGGTTCTGCTTGGGATTCTCTCCCTGTTGCCCCTCCAGCCTTGTCAGAAGAAGCTGCCCTTCATCCCACAGGTGCAAGAATTGGAGTTGGAGCTGTTCTTGGGCTGGTTACTCTTGGTCCTGGTGCTGCTTCTGTTCTGGATTTTGGTGAAGGTAGGACGCTCCTTCCATTGAGCTTTTTTTATTTCCTGGTTGTCGGTCATCACCTTTCTTGCTCAGCCCTTTTTGCAGTTTTTGTAACTCCTTCTAAAATTAGGAACATCAAACCAGCCATGGACTGTAATCCCCTTCTGCCTTTAGGAGTGCGGGACATGATGAACCCTATTATCTGTTGGTCTCTGAACCCCTTCCTGTTCCCCTTCCTTGTATTACAGAGAGGTAGAGTTGGAGGAGTACGGGGTAGAGTTGAGGTGTACAGGAGTATAGATGGAAGTGTACAGGGTGGGGTACAGATGGAGGAGTACGGGGGTAGAGTTGAGGGGTACAGGAGTATAGATGGAAGTGTACAGGGTAGGGTACAGATGGAGGAGTACGGGGTAGAGTTGAGGGGTACAGGAATATAGATGGAAGTGTACAGGGTGGGGTACAGATGGAGGAGTACGGAGTAAAGTTGAGGGGTACAGGAGTATAGATGGAAGTGTTCAGGGTGGGGTACAGATGGAGGAGTACGGGGTAGAGTTGAGGGGTACAGGAGTATAGAAGGAAGTGTACAGGATGGGGTACAGATGGAGGAGTACGGGGTAGAGTTGAGGGGTACAGGAGTATAGATGGAAGTGTACAGGGTGGGGTACAGATGGAGGAGTACGGGGTAGAGTTGAGGGGTACAGGAATATAGATGGAAGTGTACAGGGTGGGGTACAGTTGGAGGACCTCAGGGGTAGAGTTGAGGGGTACAGGAGTATAGATGGAAGTGTACAGGGTGGGGTACAGATGGAGGAGTACGGGGTAGAGTTGAGGGGTACAGGAGTATAGATGGAAGTGTACAGGGTGGGGTACAGTTGGAGGGGCTCAGGGGTAGACTTGAGGGGTACAGGAGTATAGATGGAAGTGTACAGGGTGGGGTACAGATGGAGGAGTACGGGGGTAGAGTTGAGGGGTACAGGAGTATAGATGGAAGTGTACAGGGGGGGGGTACTGTTGGAGAGGCTCAGGGGTAGACTTGAGGGGTACAGGAGTATAGATGGAAGTGTACAGGGTGGGGTACAGTTGGAGGGGCTCCTCTGTCTCCAGTTTGTTCTTGGAATGTTTCTTGTTGCTGCAATAATTTTATAAATAAGATCCCACAACCTTTTTTTTTTTCTCTTCAATTCCTATTTTAAGGAAAGCCAAGAGCTCTGCACCAGAAAGGGAGAGTTATGTTTGCTACCACTAGATCATTTGAAGGAAAACTGCAAGGGCAGGAACCATCAACATTTAGTTACATAATGGAAATTTCATTGACACCTACTTGGAATGATAGAGCCCACCTGGAGACCTGGATTCCAATCCCACCACTGCCACCAATTCTGTGTGACACCCAGAAATTCAGCTTCCTATCCCAAGTCTCTATAGCACCAGTTCTATTAGTATGATCTTTGGAGACCCAGCTTCCAACCCCACCACTGCCACAAACTCATTGTGACTTGCAGAAATGGAACTGCTATTTCCACAGGTGTCACCAACTCACTGTGAGACCCAGAAACCCAGCTTCCAATCCCACCTCTACCACCAATTCTGTGTGACACCCAGAAACCCAGCTTCCTATCCCAAGTCTCTATAGCACTAGTTCTATTAGTGTGATATTTGGAGACCCAGCTTCCAACCCCACCACTGCCACAAACTCATTGTGACTTGCAGAAATGCAGCTGCTATTTCCACACTGTTGCGCCCGTCGGTCTCAGGCGGCTTCGACCTCTGTGCCTCACCTTTCTCTCTGCTCTCCCCACTAGCCTTGGGAAGATGGCTACCGCTACATCTGCATGCTCTCTCTCCGGCATCCCCGGAACAGCAATGGCAAGGCTATCCGCCATGTTTCTCCTGAGGACCTCCTAGGTGCACGCACGCATGCCACCCACGTCTTTATCCACGTCATGGCAGGAACCTCGGGGGCATCCCCCTCGAGTGATGTCACGCCATCCAGGTATTTAGCCTGCCCTTCGTTTGCTAACAATTTGAGGATTGGATTGGATACGCCTCTGGTCTAAGCTACTCTGCCACTTCAAGCTCTCTCTGCCCTTCGAGGTATTTCATCTAACCTGGTTACCCGCTCCTCGGGGGCCCTATGTTTTCTTTCAGGTGCCTATCTGGGATACCAGGTACTTGCTCCTCGAGGGCCTGCTCTCCCTACCTTGGTGCCTGCAATCCAACTACCGCATGTGATAGCAAAAGGGGTGTGTTTTATGCTAATAACCTGTGTGAAGAGCTAAGTTAGCACAAATTGTGATACCATTTTCAGATTCTGTGATAAGTGCCAGATCTGTTGTATTTCCTACATTCAACCACTGGGGGAAATTTTTAATGGTGAGAGTGAGAGAGAGAGACTGCCCATAATGTCATTCCCATAGGTAGGTATTTGTATCCCCATGGTAGGCCCACCTAGTACCACCTAGTAACTCGAGGTGGGGTTTAGGTAAGAGTGTAGGGGGTTAGGGGCCACTTTGACATTCTACGTGACACCTACGAACAGAACAGTGGTCTCTTGTGAAGATTTGATGGCCTTCGGAGTGAGGAAACTCACTCCAAGATGAGATTTGGGCAATGTTCTCTCAACCTAGCTTGATGTTACCCAGGTAGAGAGTCCATCAAGCTAGGTTGAGAGAACATTGCCCAAATCTCATCTTGGAGTGAGTTTCCTCACTCCAAAGGCCATCAAATCTTCACAAAAGACCTGTTCTGTTCGTAGGTGTCACGTAGAATGTCAAAGTCGCCCCTAACGCCCTACACTCTTAACTAAACCCCACCTCGAGTTACTAGGTGGGCCTACCATAGGGATACAAATACCTACCTATGGGAATGATATTATGGCCAGTCTCTCCCTCTCCCTCTCCCCTGGACCTGTCAATTCACCTGAAATAGGACTTATGGGAGACATCACAAAGGGCAGTGAAACCTTACCGCACAGTCATAGCAGCTAACACAATCCAAAGAGGTGTAGTTAAAATCAGCATTATGGCTGTGCAATAGCTCTTCACAGACAGGTTAACCCAGCCCACACTCCTCCTATTTTCTGAATTTGCATCGCACCATACGATATGGTGCTATCGCATGCGTTAAACATGTTTTCGCATGCGATAAGCCCTTAACGCATGCAAAAACGCCTTATCGCATTTTGATAAATGACCCCCTTAGTGAGTAATCTAAACATTGTCAGTCTATCTCACCTACAGCTCAGCATTGGGAACCTACATTCGGGTCTCCATATACCACTGAGAGCTACTGACATCTACCATTGTGGGACGGGTCTCCTCTGCAGAGGGCCCCTGGACTACTTTTACTGGATCACCTCACTACTGCTACCTCTGGTGGTATCATCCTGCTGTATAATAAAGGTAAATCTTTATTTATTTATTTATTTTTAGTTTTTATATACCGATGTTCCTGTATAATATACATATCACACCGGTTTACAAGGAACTCAAACTGACGCCTCAGAGGGCAGTTTACATTGCAACAAGATAACAAGATAACAGATAACAGATAAATCTTCTGTCTTTACGTGTCCCGAGCAGTGGCGTAGCCACGGGTGGGCCTGGGTGGGCAGCTGCCCACCCAATTTAGACCCAGGCCCACCCAACTGACACCAGAACTGCAAGGCTGTCGCGGGATCCCATCCCCGCGACAGTGAAGAGGAGAACCCATGCTTGGCGCGCCATCACGGCACACGTGGGGAAGCGGTCCTACAACCATATGGCCGACCGATCTTCCTGTTTGGGGGGGGGGGGGGAAGGAGAGCGGAAGCGCCGCGCACAGTTTCCGCTTCCTCCCCCCAGAGCAGGAAGATCAGCTGGCCTCTCCTGCTGCCACTGGTCTCCTGCGTACAGCCGACCGATCTTCCTGTTGGGGGGGAGAAGAGCGGAAGCGCCGCGCACAGCTTCCGCTCCCCCCCCCCCCAGCAGGAAGATCGGTCGGCCGTATGGCTCGAAGATAGCAGGAGGCCAGTGGCAGCAGGAGAGGCCAACTGATCTTCCTGCTCTGGGGGGACGAAGCGGAAACTGTGCGCGGCGCTTCCGCTCTCCTCCCCCCCCCCCCCCCCAACAGGAAGATCGGTCGGCCATACGGCCCGAAGATAGCCGGAGGCCAGTGGCAGCAGGAGAGGCCAGCTGATCTTCCTGCTCTGGGGGGAGGAAGCGGAAACTGTGCGCGGCGCTTCCGCTCTCCTCCCCCCCCCCCCAAACAGGAAGATCGGTCGGCCATACGGCCCGAAGATAGCAGGAGGCCAGTGGCAGCAGGAGAGGTCAGCTGATCTTCCTGCTCTGGGGGGAGGAAGCGGAAACTGTGCACAGGCTTGAATGTGTATGTGAGGATGAGAATGGGAGCCTTGTGTGTGTGTGGGTGAAAATCGGACCCTGGGTGTGTATGGGAGTGAGAATGGAGTCTTGAATGTGTGTGGGTGATAATGGAAGCTTGAATATGTGGGTGAGGATGGAAGCTTGAATATGTGGTTGAGGTTGGAAGCTTGAATGTGTGTATATATGGGTGAGGATGGAAGCTTGAATGTGTGTATATATGGGTGAGAATGGGAGCCTGGGTTTGTGTGTGTGGGTGAGAATGGAAGCTTGAATATGTGGGTAAAGAATGGGTGCTTGAAAGTGTGTATGTGTGGGTGAGAATGGGACCTTAAATGTGTGTATGTGTGGGTGAGAATGGGTTTGTGTGTGTGGATGAGAATGGGTGCCTGGATGTGCGTCTGTGTGTGCATAAGAATATAAGCCTGGGGAGGGGTGAGAAAGTGAGAGCTTGTATGTGTGTCTGCAGAGAATGTGAGCTGGGGGGGGGGGGGGGGAGAGCATATGAGAGTGAGAGCCTGAGTGTGTGAGGGAGTCTGTGAGAGAAAGCATTTATGTATATATGTGTGTGTGTGTGGAAGGGAAGAAGACAGTAGTAGAAAATACACTGAAGAGGAATTAAGAAATGAGCGACAAGGGAAAGAATGGGAAAGAGAGACCAGGACCAACTGATTAGAAAAATACAAAGATCAGACAACAAAGGTAAAAAAAAATATATATATAGAGAGAGAGAGAGAGAGAGAGATGTTAGCAATTTAAATATGTCATCTTTGGGAATGTGCATTCTTATATTTTTGTATTTTGCTCTTTCTTAAGTATTCCACTGTTCAGACATTTTAGTTTCTCAGGCTTTCTATTTTGGCTTTATCTACATGTTTCTGTTTCTAATTTATAGTCTCTTATTTCTATATTAGGTAAGGGTCGGTCTCAGTTTTGCCTGTTTGTGACAGAAATGAATATTTCTAGCATATAGTTTCTCTGTAGTAGTAGTCCAGCCTGTTCTGTTATTCCCGTAGGTGATGTATTAATGTTCTAGGGCCTGGTGTAGTATTTGCATTGCTGCTTTTTCATAAGGTTGCTGTTTGAATCCTGAGAGTCAGTGCTGTGATTGTTTGGCAAGGTTCCAGATGCCTCTTTCTTTGCAAGAGTTTGTTACTTCACAAAATAGCAGTGGAGGGTTATTTTTTGCTGAGATTACACCAGAATTTGAATTTTTTTTTTTCATGTTACTTGTAATGTGAATTGCCCTAGCTTTGCGCTGCACCTGTTCTGATGATTAATTATATTTTATTGTATTTATGAAGATTTCTGGGTTTCTGCAAAGATGGTTCATGAAAGAATACATTAATTTTTGTTTTATTATATGATTGGATTTGATTGTTTTCTATACTTGAAATAATTGAAGTAAATTATTTTAAAGTTTCATACATGACACATAATGGCTGTTGCAAACTACTTAGAAAGCCATTCTAGGGTGCAGTATATGGCATTATTTATCAGTAAGAAAACAACTAGTAGACCTGCATGCCTTGTGCCCACCTATGTTAACCTTGTGCCCACCCAAAAAATCAATTCTGGCTACGCCACTGGTCCCGAGTCTAGTCTAGTACTGTGGTTCCTCTAGGGGCTCCTCCCTGTGGGAGTGGCCATCGCCGCAGTACCCAAAAATCCACTCCAACACCTCAAAACCATAACACACAGGTGTCACCAACTCACTGTGAGACCCAGAAACCCACCTTCCAATCCCACCTCTGCCACCAATTCTGTGTGACCCAGAAATTCAGCTTCCTATCCCAAGTCTCTATAACACCAGTTCTATTAGTGTGATATTTGGAGACCCAGCTTCCAACCTCACCACTGTCACAAGCTCATTATGACTTGCATAAATGCAGCTGCTATTTCCACAGGTGTGACCAACTCACTGTGAGACCCAGAAACCCAGCTTTCAATCCCAAGTTTCTATAACACCAGTTCTATTAGTGTGATATTTGGAGGCCCAGCTTCCAACCCCACCACTGCCACAAACTCATTGTGACTTGCGGAAATGCAGCTGCTATTTCCATAGGTGTCACCAACACACTGTGAGACCCAGAAACAAAGCTTCCAATCCTACCTCTGCCACCAATTCTGTGTGACACCCAGAAACCCAGCTTCCTATCTCAAGTCTCTGTAGCAGCTATTCCCACAGGTGTTACCAACTCACTGTGAGACCCAAAAACCTAGCTTCCAATCCCACCACTGCTACCAGTTCCTTCCAGAGAGTAGGATTAAATGGTCAATTTTCTCAGTGGAAAAGGGTAAACAGTGGAGTGCCTCAGGGATCTGTACTTGGACCGGTGCTTTTCAATATATATATAAATGATCTGGAAAGGAATACGAGTGAGGTTATCAAATTTGTGGATGATACAAAATTATTCAGAGTAGTTAAATCACTAGCAGACTGAGATACATTACAGGAGGACCTTGCGAGACTGGAAGATTGGGCATCCAAATGGCAGATGAAATTTAATGTGGACAAGTGCAAGGTGTTGCAAATAGGGAAAAATAACCCTTGCTTTATTTACACGATGTTAGGTTCTATATTAGGAGCTATCACCCAGGAAAAAGATCTAGGCATCATAGTGGATAATACTTTAAAATAGTCGGCTCAGTGTGTTGCAGCAGTCAAAAAAGCAAACAGAATGTTAGGAATTATTAGGAAGGGAATGGTTAATAAAACGGAAAATGTTATAATGCCTCTATATCGCTCCATGGTGAGACCACACCTTGAATACTGTGTACAATTCTGGTCGCCACATCTCAAAAAAGATATAGTTGCGATGGAGAAGGTAATGAGAAGGGCAACCAAAATGATAAAGGGGATGGAACAGCTCCCCTATGAGGAAAGGCTGAAGAGGTTAGGGCTCTTCAGCTTGGAGAAGAGATGGCTGAGGGGGGATATGATAGAGGTCTTTAAGATCATGAGAGGTCTTGAACAAGTACATGTGACTCGGTTATTTACAGTTTCGAATAATAGAAGGACTAGGGGGCATTCCATGAAGTTAGCAAGTAGCACATTAATGACTAATTGAAGAAAATTCTTTTTCACTCAATGCACAATAAAGCTCTGGAATTTGTTGCCAGAAGATGTGGTTAGTGCAGTTAGTGTAGCTGGGTTCAAAAAAGGTTTGAATAAGTTCTTGGAGGAGAAGTCCATTAACGGCTATTAATCAAGTTTACTTAGGGAATAGCCACTGCTATTAATTGCATCAGTAGCATGGGATCTTCTTAGTGTTTGGGTAATTGCCAGGTTCTTGTGGCTTGGTTTGGCCTCTGTTGGAAACAGGATGCTGAGCTTGATGGACCCTTGGTCTGACCCAGCATGGCAATTTTTTATGTTCTTATGTTCCTTGAGTCTCCTTGACTACTGTCACCCTGCTGTGCATCTTTAGTGCTCTGTGGGAACTTATTGTGGGTGTTTTTAACATTAATTGTGGTTCTCTTTGCAGGGTGCCAACATCTGGCTATTCTAAAAAGCAGAAAAAAACAGAATTGTTGTTTCAGGACTGGAGAATGCTCCTGCTGTTTCAAGAATAACTTATTATTCACAACTCAAAGTGTGTGATTTAAATGAGGAACACAGAATACTGAGGGTGCCTAGAATCTGTAGCCCAGTTGGAGGTAGCCTGAAACCAGTTGCAGACAGCTGTTGTGAGCACGTGTTATACCTGAGCAGTATATTGAGGTCCTTATGAGGAGAGATTGAAGAATCTAAATATGTACATGTAAAGCCTGTTGCTAATTTATTGTTTCACTGTAAACCGAGGTGATGTATGTCTTTACGTACCGCGGTATAAAAGAATCTATAAATAAATAAATAAATAAATAAATAAATAAATGTACACCCTGGAGGAAAGGAGGAGCAGGGGGGATATGATTCAAACTTTCAGATACTTGAAAGGTTTTAATGATCCAAAGACAATGAGAAACCTTTTCCGTTGCAAAAAATCAGCAGAACCAGGGGTCACAATTTAAAACTCCAGGGAGGAAGACTCAGAACCAATGTCAGGAAGTATTTCTTCACGGAGAGGGTGGTGGATACCTGGAACGCCCTTCCGGAGGTAGTGGTGAAGACCAAAACTGTGAAGGATTTCAAAGGGGCGTGGGATAAACACTGTGGATCCATAAATTCTAGAGGATGTGAATGAAGAGAAGAGGCATGGGGGTGGCTTGAGGGAATGATGGCTACTACCTGGAGATAAATATCGTTATTCAATAATGTGACTCCAACATTGCTGTATGCTTCAACGGCAAGAGGAAATGTGGAAAAAATGATTTGCAATCACATAAAAGCAGGGGAGTGGCTTGCTTGTTACGGTGGTTACTACCCCAAACCAAAAAATACCTGATACTTCACTTTCAATGCAAATCCAGCATAGCTCTCTGCTTCAACGGCAGGTGAGGAAGTTTGACACTTCACACATATCCAGCATAGCTCTCTGCTTCAACGGCAGGGGAGTAAGTCTGATATTTCACTCTCAATGCAAAGCTAGCATAGCTCTCTGCTTCAAAGGCAGGGGGGAATGAAGAAAGGTGGATCTATATTCAGGCAACAATCATCAAGGACTGAATTACACAGTCTGAATAAACAGATAAGCATGGGTGTAGCTTGCTTACTGTGGTGGTTAATACCCCTAACTAAATTAAACTATTTCACTTAGATGCAGTTCCAACACTGCTCTCTACATTAATGGTGGGGGTGGAAGGGAAATAGAATAAAAAAAGGTTACTAAGAGCCAAGAGAAACAGATAAGTATATGAGAGAAAAAAAAAGTGCGAAAGCTTGCTGGGCAGACTGGATGGGCCGTTTAGTCTTCTTCTGCCATCATTTCTATGTTTCTATGTCCTGCTCAGTGCCGCTGCTAGCTTTTTTGCTGCCCTGTGCAAAGAATTATTGTGCTGCCCCTCCCCCGACTTTCATTCAGTCTCTTTCTGGGGCAACCAAAAATGCCCAGCTCTTTCCAGCGACCTAAACTTTTAAAAAGGATCACCCGGAGGTGGAGGAGATACCGCATAATATCTGTCGGCGGCAAGGATGGGGTGAGAGCGTTTCCCGGCACCTGTGACCTGCTGAGTTAATTTCCTCGGCACACTGACGTCATCTAGGGGTGACTGGCTGGGCATAAAAGCCAGCCCCCAAAGGGGCGCGTGGCTTTTCTTCAATTAATCTAAACCAACAGGAAACTATATAGAATTAAAACCGGACTTCACCTTGAGGAAAAAACGAGAAACTGTGAGTAAAACAAGTTAATTCCTATTCTTTATTCCTTCATCTCTGCCCAGGAAGGAAATAACCATATTATATTAGATTGAGTGGTATTGAAATATATAAAGAACTATGCCTCATACTAAAAGGAAGGCTAGGATTAGGTAGATTTTAGCTTCTTCTCCCATTTCTGAACCATCCCAATTGCAGATACCAGCTTGTTGTGTTCAGGCGGAGCTGTGGACCCTTGAGCCGGCCTGGAGGTTGTTAAAAGAGAGGCTGGGAGGCGGCACTGGGGAGGAGTAACAGAAGGCTCCACCCACGTGGTGCGGTACCCCCCAGGAGGCGCCCGTAGAAGGGCAACCAAAATGATAAAGGGGATTGAACAGCTCCCCTATGAGGAAAGGCTGAAGAGGTTAGGGCTGTTCAGCTTGGAGAAGAGATGGCTGAGGGGGGATATGATAGAGGTCTTTAAAATCATGAGAGGTTTTGAACGAGTAGATGTGACTCGGTTATTTTCACTTTCGAATAATAGAAGGACTAGGGGGCATTCCATGAAGTTAGCAAATAGCACATTTAAGACTAATTGGAGAAAATTCTTTTTCACTCAATGCACAATAAAGCTCTGGAATTTGTTGCCAGAGGATGTGGTTAGTGCAGTTAGTGTAGCTGGGTTCAAGAAAGGTTTGCATAAGTTCTTGGAGGAGAAGTCCATTAACGGCTATTAATCAAGCTTACTTAGGGAATAGCCACTGCTATTAATTGCATCAGTAGCCTGGGATCTTCTTAGTGTTTGGGTAATTGCCAGGTTCTTGTGGCCTGGTTTGGCCTCTGTTGGAGACAGGATGCTGGGCTTGATGGACCCTTAGTCTGACCCAGCATGGCAATTTCTTATGTTCTTATGTTCTTAATAGAAACCACTATAGATACTCTTATTGATAATAGAGCTATACTGCATGTATCTTTTGCGTTTGCAGCTGATAGGGAAGCTGTATTTCGCTTATATATGAAGAAAAGATTAGAAAAATTCAATGGAGCTCAAATTTGGATTTTTCCTGATCTCTCCAGAATAACTCAAGAGAGATGAAAAAAATTCCTAGCTTTCAGAACAGAAATAGAAAGTAAGGGGGGGGGGGGGGGGGGAATGATATTGAAATTCCCATGTAGATGCGAAATACTGAGCCAAAATCAGAACTATTTTCTATGAAACTTCCCAATTACGATTATTTCTTGGTTCCACTACCCAAGGGTCTTTAGCCGTAGATATTGAGGCTAAGTGAGAGAATAGACTAGGTGTAATCTAATAATTCATTTGTTCAAGAGGAGTTTTTCTCTTATTTCCTGTAACCGCATATATTGATGTATTTTTTCTTCTTGGGGATTTCTTCTGACATACAGATAGTATGATATTAGACTATTTGATGTGTTATTTCAATGAACCTACGATGTATCTGTATATTTTCCTATGTATTCTAAAATGCCATAAATAATAAATAAATAAATAAATAAATAAATAAATAAATAAATAAAAAAAAAGGATCACCCACCACCTTCCATGTCTTCACCCTCTGCATTGGAGCCCATGGCCAGTGTAAGACTAACTATTAAGTGCCCTAGGCAACCTTACACCCTTGGCACCCCCCGACCGTGCACACAGTTAAGAATTATGCATTTATAAAACAGATATTACAACAAAAGGAATACTCAAAACACAGCCTTTTGAGATAAAATTATCACAACATGTATATTATATTTATATGTACTACTATGGCATTTGGGTTATTGTGATGTGTGATAGGTGTGCGCACCCTCAGAAAGCCATGAGTAAATTACAATTAAAATGTAACAAACCTACCGCACCAAAACCACACTAACTGCTAGCACTTAAAAAGTAACAAGTTTACCTATGAAAAGGCAACACTGCCATGTATTTCACTAGGCCCTAAAAGACCAATACACCTTCTATTAGAAAAACAGAACTATCCAAACTGCTGTAAATTCCTACACGGTAGCAGAAGACCTCTCCTCAGTCACACATACAGAACACAAGCAGACCCTCACCAAATACAGAAAAATAGAAACCATAAAATATTATAGAAACATCCAGACAAAAACTGAATTGGAAACCATTACATCAGACTCTATGCAATGCAACAATGGAAAAATGGAACTATCATAAATCCTCAGCCATTAAACAATAAAATCAAGAAATATAATAGATATACTAATCATAATAGTATAAACATACTAATCATGTAACTACATCATGGGTTATTTTTCCTTTATGCATCACCTTGCACTTGTCCACATTAAGGGCTAGATTTTAAAAGTCCTACGCGCGCCGGGCCTATTTTACAAAGGCCCGGCAACGCGCGTAAAGCCTCGGGACACGGCTAAGTCTTGGGCCTTCAGGGAGGGGGTGGGGTGGTCCGGGGCATGGGGGGGACCAGAGGCCTCTGGCACAGTGGCCATTGGCCGTTGTGTTGAAGGATCACGTGCTGGCCGGGTGGCGGCCGGGTAGCGGCTTGCGCATCCTGCGCCTGCTCCTAGGCAGGCGCAGCAGGTAAAATATTTTTTTTTGGGGGGGGGATGGGACAGGGATAGGGGTCAGGTTGGTTAGGGGAAGGGGAAGGGGAAGGGAGGTTAGAGTAGGCGGTTGGGAAGTTCCCCCCCAGGCCACTCTGATTTTGGAGGGAACTGGGGAAGGCCGTGGGCACCGACCCCCTGATTTTATAACATGCATGCAACTGCGTGCGCATGTTATAAAATTGGGCATCCATGTGCATGCGCTGTGTAGTGCGTACACATGGATGCCCGTGCGCAACTTTATAAAATCTACCCCTAAATGTCTTCGAACATTTGGATGCCCAGTCCTCCAGTCTCTCAAGGTCCTCCTGCAATTTATTACAATCCACAGGTGATTTAACTACTCTGAATAATTTTGTGTCATCTGCAAATTTGATCTCACTCTTTGTATGCCTTTTCAGATTATTTATAAATATATTGAAAAGCACTGGTCCAAGTACAGATCCCTGAAGCTCTCCATTTACCTTTTTCCACTGAAAATCTGTTTCCTGTCTTTTAACCAGTTTGTAATTCACAAAAGGACATTGCCTCCTATCACATGACTTTTTAGTTTTCTTAGAAGCCTCTCATGAAGAACTTTGTCGATCGCCTTCTGAAAATCCGAATACATTACATCTACCGGTTCACCTTTATCCACATGTTTATTAATCCCTTTAAAAAAATGAAGCAGATTTCTGAGCAACACTTGCCTTGGGTAAATCCATGCTGACTGTGTTCCATTAAAACATGTCTTTCTATATGCTCTGTGATTTTGATCTTTAGAATAGTTTCCATTATTTTTCCCGGCACTGAAGTCAGGCTCACTGGTCTATAGTTTCCCAGATCAGCCCTGGAGCCCTTTCTAAATATTGGGGTTACATTGGCCACCCACCATTCTTTAGGTACAATGGACAATTTTAATAACAGAATACAAACTTTTACTAAGAGATCTGAAATCTCATTTTTTAGTTCTTTCAGAACCCTGGGATGCATCCATCCAGTCCAGGTGATTTTCTAATCTAGTTTGTCAATCTGGGCTACTACATCTTCTAGGTTCATCATGATTTGGTTCAGTTCATCCAAATCATCACCCTCCCCAGGGCTCCCCTCTTTGAAACGGGGCTCCAGTCCAAGCCTGGACAGCCAAAGCTGTGAAATGAGCAGCTTTGCTGGGTCCTCACTCCTTATCCATTAATCTGTTTAACGTTTGGGATCTCAAGGAGAAAATATTATAAATATTTATTTTAGCCCCAGACTGCCCATATCCAGAGTTCAAGGTGGATTACATCATGTATTTGCATAAAAACATAACATAACAACTAACAATAAATTAATAGAAAACAGTTTATGATGTCGGAACATAGCAAGAGGGTATGATGTTCGGGGTTGCAAGCAAACCAATTGCCAAGCTCTTTCCCCATCTCCTTCCTCTTTATCATCAGAGAGTCTGATGGAGAAGAAGAAAATAAAATAAACTTGATTTCTGTACAGCACATCTTGCTTTTCCCACACACACACATGCACTATTTATATATGGCACCACGGGGCTGCTAATGTTCTCCTTTCCCTGTGGTGCTGGCTCCTAATGCAAGGCAATGGTTAGCCAGAGCTAGGCACAGGCACGTTGGTGAGTCAAGGGAATGAAGATCTAGGAAAGAGAGACAGGGAGAGAAAGAGAGTGAGAGGGAGAGAAAGAGAGAAAGAAAGAGGGTGAAAGAGAGAGAGAAAGACAGCAAGGAAGAGATGTTTTATGTCATAAAAGTATGCTTTAGTTTTGTTAGGTTTTTCATGTATTGTAAATTGATATTTAAATTTTGTACAATCGGTTTGGGTGATTTGTTGAAATTTGTAAAGAAATATTCAAATATTTTTAAATAAATAAATAAGAAAAATACAAGAAACAGACACACAAGAAGGATGGTAGGTTTTACCTTGGTGGTGGGAAAATTAATGGAGACTCTGCTGAAGAAAAGAATAGTGAACTATCTACAGTTAGGAGGATTGCTGGAGCTGAGGCAGCATGGATTCACCAGGGTAAGATCCTGCCAGACAAATTTGATTGACTTTTTTGATTGGATGACCAAAGAATTAGATCGAGGAAGAGCACTTGTTATGACCTACTTGGATTTCAGCAAAGCTTTTGATCAGTCTCGCATAGGAGGCATGTGAATGAAATGAGAAGCTTGGGAGTGAGAACCAAGGTGGTGGCATGGATTACAAACTGGTTGATGGATAGAAGACAGTGTGTGATGGTAAATGGAATCTACTCTGAAGAGAGAATGGGGTTGTTCTGAGCTGTACTGAAGTGGACCCCTGGCATTTATTTATTATTTATTTAACAGTTTTTTATACCGACCTTCATAGTAAATAACCATATCGGATCCGTTTACAGTTTAACAGAGGGAGAACTAGAGTAACAATTCAAGTAAACGAAAGAAAACAAAAGGTAGGAATAAGTCAAAGTTACAATCAACAGGGGAGAGAACTTGGAAAGCTTACAACAAGCTGGAAAGAAGAAAGGTCGGTACAAAGTATTGTTACCATAGAGTATACAAGTTAAAAAACTTAAAAACGGTGCTTTAACCTGAAAGTCATGAAGAAAGGTGATCCAGTTCTTGAAAAGGAATCCTTCCTTCAAGAGGCAAGACTGGTCAAAAGTGAACCCTGCTAACTTCACCAATACCAACCCACGTTCCCCTTAGGTTGAGCCCTCGGGTGCTGGGGTCAGCAGGACTTACTTGGGGTATCAGATTGAGATCCAAACTCAGCTCAAGACCGATGGTGAATTTCTTGGTAGTCAGTGAAGACCACAGGATGTCAGCAAAATAATAAAAAGATTTATTATTAAAAAATCATTGGTATCTTAACAACTTGAATTATAAACTCAGGAAAATAACATATCACAAGAAAACCGAAGAAATCTCAGGAAAACTAAAATCTCAGGCGCCACATGAGACTAGAAATAAAAGAACCTGGCACTTTTAAAAAGAACATATAATCAAATACTCTTTTTACGTTTTTTGACGATTCAAATACTATATATTCAGGAGGACGTCTTTATAGAAAACCCAATGTCACAAAACACTCTTATTTTTCATGAACGACCTTCATAACGCTCTACAGTATTCTTGGGCATTGCCGCCCATTTGCTATACTGCTTAGAGAGCCATCTTTAATCATTGGTCGTATAATGTATTTTATCCCTTTTTCTTTTTTTATCTTTTTCGAGATTATAGTAAAATTCAATTTTATCACTTTTAGTTCTTTCTCGAGATATCAAGTTATGGGTACTTCCCTTAAACAATAGAGCCCCATTTCACTCGGAAGATAGCAGAGTTCAGTCCATATCAAGTTATGGGTACTTACTAGGGGTGTGCATTCTTTTTGAACTTAAATGTAAAACGCAACTTTTTTTTTTTTTTAACTTAAAAAAGTGATGAGGCGAAAACGATCGGATTTCCAACGTATTCAACATGTTGAATACGTTGGAAATCGCGATTGTTGATCCTAAATAAAAATTTAAACCCCTCACCCTCCTTAATCCCCCCCCAAGACTTACCAAAACTACCTGGTGGTCCAGCAGGGAGTCAGGACGCCATTTCTGAACTCCTTTGCGAGGAGCACGTGACGTCGGCGTCACGTCGGAGTGACGCGGCGTCACGTGATTCCCCGCGCGTTCGCTCCGGGACCCTCGTTGCACCCAAAAGGAGTTCAGAAATGGCGTCCTGACTCCCTGCTGGACCACCAGGGAGTTTTGGTAAGTCTTGGGGGGGGATTAAGGAGGGTGAGGGGTTTAAATTTTTATTTGCACGTATGGACATAGACTCAACTTATGGAATTCTCCATATGTCCATATTGACCGAAATTGACCCCCCTTTCGACTTATGGACTTATGAACATAAACTTTTGGTCTGCACATCCCTAGTACTTACCTTAAACAGTAGAGCCCTGTTTCACTTGGGAGATAGCAGAGTTCGGTCCAACGTAATTACGTTTCGCATCCCAGCTGCCTCAGGGACTTCTCTGGTATCAAGTTTGCGTTGCCGGTACTTCAGATGCCAAGGGATATATTCTCAAATTTCTTTTATGAGAATATTTCTAAAATGACAGAAAATATTATTACAACCACTTTAATGGAATTATACTTTAGCTTGCTTGCAAGACGTAAACTTACTCAACCGTGGGCGTTATAATTACATTCCTGCAGTGCGGGAGAAATCTCCTGCTACATTGTGTGTATGTGATCTCTTTTTATGTGCATGTTCATAGGTTAATTCAGAGGCAGGATGATCCTGATTGTGCTCAGATGATTGCAACTAAAGTCAAGAAATGAAATCACATGAACTGTGTCCACTCGATTTCATGATTAAGCCCATATGGAGAGACAAAAAAAGAGGGGGTGGCTTACTCCTAATAGCTAAAAAACACCTCAAACTTAAACTCCTACACATTACCACCCCCCATAGATTGGAAATCGGCCTCTTCAAATCCAAGGAGCTCCAAATCTGTCTCATATATGCTCCACCTGGCCTTTTGGAACACAACCCCTCCCCCCTTATCGAGTTCATATCTGATAATCTGAATATTGACACCCCTGCTGTAATTTTAGGAGACTTTAATCTTCATGTGGATAATACCCCCTCTACATCCTCCTGCGAGACCTTCCTCAATTCCTTATATGCCCTTGGTTTCAAACAACTTATCTCATCCCCCACCCACAAAGCAGGCCATACCCTTGATCTCATTTTTACCAATTCCAGTCTTCAATCCCCGGATTCACCCATTTGCACGCCTGTCCCATGGTCTGACCATTCCCTCATCAAGGCATTCTTTACCATAAAGGCCCCTTTCATTCCCACCCACACCCACAGCCACACCATCTCCTATCGTAAACCCTGTTCCACTGACGAATTGATCTCCTCCTGCACCAAGTCTCTTAACAATCTAGATCTTTCCAATCCAGATGCAGCTCTAGCCTCATGGAACAACATCACCTCCACTATAGCAAACCAATTATGCCCACTCACTAGTAAAAGAGATACCTCAGTCACACAGTACAAGAAAGCTATGGTACACTCCCAAACTAAAAGAACTAAAAAATGACCTGAGAATCAAAGAGAGAATATGGCGTAAAAACCCCATCACAAAACATGCGGACTCCTACAAATCCACACTCCATGCCTACAGACTCTTGATTCTCCAGACCAAACGTGACTTTTATGCTGCAAAAATCCATGATTACCAATACAATCCAAAAGCCCTCTTTGCATACATAAAAACATAGAAACATAGAAATGACGGCAGAAGAAGACCAAACGGCCCATCTAGTCTGCCCAGCAAGCTTCACACATTTTTTTCTCTCATACTTATCTGTTTCTCTTA
Organism: Rhinatrema bivittatum; assembly: GCF_901001135.1. Taxonomy (NCBI): domain Eukaryota; kingdom Metazoa; phylum Chordata; class Amphibia; order Gymnophiona; family Rhinatrematidae; genus Rhinatrema; species Rhinatrema bivittatum. The sequence continues at coordinate 67,017,732 of NC_042630.1, forward strand.
GCTCTTGGTTCTATTTCCCTTCCACCCCCACCATTAATGTAGAGAGCAGTGATGGAGCTGCATCCAAGTGAAATATCTAGCTTGATTAGTTAGGGGTAGTAGGGGTAGTAACCGCCGCAATAAGCAAGCTACACCCATGCTTATTTGTTTTACCCAGACTATGTTATACAGCCCTTATTGGTTGTTTTTCTTCTCCCCTGCCGTTGAAGCAGGGAGCTATGCTGGATATGCGTGAAGTATCAGTTTTTTTTCTCCCCTGCCGTTGAAGCAGAGAGCTATGCTGGATATGTGTGAAGTATCAAGTTTTTCTTCTCTCCTGCCGTTGAAGCAGAGAGCTATGCTGGCTATGCGTGAAGTATCAGTTTTTCTTCTCCCCTGCCATTGAAGCAGAGAGCTATGCTGGATATGTGTGAAGTATCAGTTTTTCTTCTTCTCCCCTGCCGTTGAAGCAGAGAGCTATGCTGGAAATGCGTGATGTATCAGTCTTTCTCCCATGCCATTGAAGCAGAGAGCCATGCTGGATATGCATCGAAAGTGAAGTATTAGGCACATTTGGTTTGGGGTAGTAACCGCCGTAACAAGCCAGCTACTCCCCGCTTTGTGAGTGCGAATCATTTTTTCTTCTCCCCTGCCGTTGAAGCTATGCTGGATATGCGTGAAGTATCAATCTTTCTCCCATGCCGTTGAAGCAGAGAGCCATGCTGGATATGCATCGAAAGTGAAGTTTCAGGCACATTTGGTTTGGGGTAGTAACCGCCGTAACAAGCCAGCTACTCCCCGCTTTGTGAGTGCGAACCCTTTTTTCTTCTCCCCTGCCGTTGAAGCAGAGAACTATGCTGGATATGCATTGAAAGTGAAGTATCAGGCTTATTTGGTTTGGGGTAGTAACCGCCGTAACAAGCCAGCTACTCCCCTCTTTGTGAGTGCAAATCCTTTTTTCCACATTTCCTCTTGCTGTTGAAGCTTAGATCGATGTTGGAGTCACAGTAACCATGTGTATGTTTATTGAATAAGGGTATTGTCTCCAGGCAGTAGCCATCATTCTGGTGAGTCACCCACTCTTCATTGGCGGCCTCTTGACTTTATGGATCCACAGTGTTTATCCCACGCCCCTTTGAAGTCCTTCACAGTTCTGGTCTTCACCACTTCCTCCGGAAGGGCATTCCAGGCATCCACTACCCTCTCCGTGAAGAAATACTTCCTGACATTGGTTCTGAATCTTCCTCCCTGGAGCTTCAAATCGTGACCCCTGGTTCTGCTGATTTTTTTCTTACGGAAAAGGTTTGTCGTTGTCTTTGAATCATTAAAACCTTTCAAGTATCTGAAAGTCTGTATCATATCACCTCTGCTCCTCCTTTCCTCCAGGGTGTACATATTTAGATTCTTCAATCTCTCCTCGTACGTCATCCGATGAAGATCCTCCACCTTCCTGGTCGCCCTTCTCTGTACCCGCTTCCATCTTGTCTTTGTCTTTTTGTAGAATACGGTCTCCAGAACTGAACACAGTACTCCAGGTGAGGCCTCACCAAGGACCTGTACAAGGGAATAATCACGTTCCCTTTCTTACTCGATATTCCTCTCTCTATGCAGCCCAGCATGCTTCTGGCTTTTGCTATCGCCTTGTCGCATTGTTTTGCAGACTTCATATCATTAGACACTATCACCCCAAGGTCCCTCTCCTGTTCCGTGGCACATCAGCCTTCCCCCCCCCCCCCCCCCCCCCCATCGAATACAGTTCATTCGGATTTCCACTCCCCATATGCATGACTTTGCACTTCTTGGCATTGAATCTCAGCTGCCATATCTTCGACCACCCTTGACCCCTCTAATCCTTCTATGTGGTGGAACTCACCAAATCTAGCACCCCACCCATTACAGATGAAGAAGCCAGTAGTAAATGTGAAGAACTCTCCCAGTTCTTCAAAAGCAAAATAGCTAATATCCTCCTTCAATTCTCTCCTAAACCCATCCCTGCTAACCCCCTCCCTAAAAATTCTAATACCAATCTAGTCTCCCTAGAGTTAACCTCTGCCAAAGAAATTGAATCTACCTTAATCAAACCCGCGCACACACCTCTGACACCATACCCACAAAAAGTCTACTATCCATCCCCACAATCATCTCTAAACCCCTTGCTGATATTATTAATTGCTCTCTCGCCCATGGTAAAGTCCCAGACCCCCTTAAACTTGCTGTGGTCAAGCCCCTCCTTAAGAAACCCACCCTCGACCCCTCCAATCCTTCTAACTACCGCCCCATCTCTAACCTTCCCTTCTTAGCCAAAGTTTTGGAAAAGATCGTCAACTCCCAGCTTTCCGATTACCTTGAGGTTCATGACATCTTACACCCATCCCAATTTGGCTTCCGTAAATCACTCAATACAGAAAGTCTCCTACTCTCGTTAACTGACACCTTACTCAAAGGCATGGACCATGGACAATCTGTTATTCTTGCCCTCCTTGACATTTCTGCTGCCTTTGATACCATTAGCCATAAGATCCTCCTGGACTGATTATCCAAAATTGGTATCACTGGCATCGCCCTACTTTGGTTCACTTCCTACTTAAACAATAGAGCCTACTCTGTAAAAATCGCCAAATCCGAATCCTCCCATATCCATCTGACCCAAAGTGTCCCCCAGGGTTCCTCCTTATCCTCCACCCTCTTCAATATATACTTACTGCCCCTCTGCCATCTCCTCTCTGACCTCGGCCTCAAATCAGTACTATTACTGGTAAAACGGTATAGAAATGTCCGAAATAAATAAATAAATAAATCTTTCCTGTACGCTGATGACGTCCAAATCCTCATCCCGATTAATGAATCCCTTCCCAAATCCCTTAACTTTTGGGAAAGCTGCCTCACCTCCATAAATACTCTCCACACTAACCTCCATTTGGCCCTTAATACTTCCAAAGCTGAACTCCTCATTATTTCTAATCATCAGAATCATTCATTGCCCACTTACCATGACCCCTTCCTCCCTGCTGATTCCTTCCCATCTTATGTATGAGATCTTGGGGTCTCTATAGACAATCAATTCAACTTTAAAAAGCACATTAATACCACCCTAAAAGAAGGCTTTTTCAAGCTTCACATTCTAAAAAAGCTTAAACCCATGCTCCATGTACAAGATTTCTGTACAGTCCTACAAGCGACGCTACTCACAAAATTGTATTACTGCAATTCCTTACTCCTAGGCCTCCCCTACACTACCATCAAACCCCTCCAAATGTTGCAGAATGCCATGGCCAGAATCCTGACTAATACCCATAAAGCTGACCATATTACCCCCATTCCTAAGGAATTGAACTGGCTCCCCATCCCAGCCTGTATTATACATAAAACCCTTACAATCATTCACAAATCCCTTTACAACCATAATCTCTCCTAGCTTGATGATGCTCCCCGCTTCCACTCATCTGACCAGCCATCTAGATCAGTTCATCAAGGAACCCTCAACACCCCTTCCCTCAAAACTGCACACCTTACTTCCACCAGGGAACGAGCCATCTCCATAGCAGGCCCATCCCTCTGGAATTCTATGCCCCTCGAGCTTAGATTGGAAATCTGCACAAAAAAATTCAAAAAAGGTTTGAAGACTTGGCTCTTTAAACAAGCATACCCAACCTGAACCCCTCCTAGCCTCTCTCCTTCCTTTTCCCGTCTTCCCTCCTCTATATAGTTCCTTCCTCTTTCTGTTTTTTTCCAGGTTTCATTTCTGTGATTGTGCAAACCCCTCGCCTTCTCCTTGTCCCTCCTCCCTCCTCCCCCCTCCCCTTCTCCCCTGCTCCTCCCCCCCCCCTTGCCCACCCGCTTCAGCTCTGTTACTTTTACATTTATCACACCCCCTTTCCCCCTCCCCTCCCCCCTTCAGTTACCCCACCTTTCTTTGAGTGCTGTTTCCTTACTAAATTGTACACAGTGCTAACTTTGTATTTTGTTTGTTCTTGTAGATTGCTACACTATATTCAAATGCCTATTTTGTATATTGTTTAATACTTACTGTAAAATTGTAGATAGTGCTTTTTGTTAGCCCTTGGACAATTGTTCATCCCCCACTATTTATTGTTCACTTGTTTTGTTCTGTCCTTTTTTTCTTCTCTTTTCACAAAGCTTATCGTTCATCACTGCCCCCTTTACCCCTTCCCTGTTTATTGTATTTCTCATCAGTTTTATGTAAACCGATATGATGTCCACTCGAATATTGGCATAGAAAAACTAATACATAAACAAATAAATAAATAAATAATAATAGTTGGTAAATCCACCGCTGTTCATTTTGACAAAGCCGTTTCACCCTATCCCCTCCATGCCAATGTTTTGGAACATATTGTAAAATGGCCCATGTAAGATCTGTAAACACATGCTGCCGTTCCTGACAGTGGGCAACTAATGGTGCCTCCATTTTCCCTGTTTTCAGGCAGCTTTTGTGTTCGGTTAACCTGGTTTTAATGAGTCTTTTTGTCATTCCGACATATGTCAACTCGCATGGGCAGAAAATTGCACATACCACATATTGGTCCTGACATGAAAAGTTTCTTGGTAAGTTTATATCACAATAAAATTGAATTTTACTATAATCTCGAAAAAGATTAAAAAAAAAAAGAAAAAGGGATAAAATACATTATATGACCAATGATTAAAGATGGCTCTCTAAGCAGTATAGCAAATGGGTGGCAATGCCCAAGAATACTGTAGAGTGGTATGAAGGTCGTTCGTGAAAAATAAGTGTTTTGTGACATTGGGATTTCTAAAAAGAGAAACATTTATAAGCACGACTTTTAAAAAGAAAACATTGCCAAGGCACTAGTGCAGTGCAGGGACTATCCTTATATAGTCCCTGCACTGTGATGTCATGGAATAGGCTTCGAGGGAAAAAAGCCCCTGGCCCTTTAAATTTAAAAGTAAACAAATCTTGCGACGAAGGCCCGACATCAGGGGAAACCCAAGCCTGAGGAAGACGACCGAGCCTAGAGCACACACGTCGCCCCGGTCGCGCGCCGAGCAGAGCCCCAACAACAAAGCAAACCCGGAAGCAAGGCTCCTGCCTCCAACCCAAGGACCGGTGCGTGCATCAAAGCCGCACCGCGAACAAACTGCCAGAGGGTCTCTCGCGCACGGCTCAAAAATGCCGCGACCAAGCCCAACCCGATCGCCGCCGGCAAGCACAGAGTCTTGCGAGCGCCGGCACAAAGGCGTCACAACTAGGCCCCTCAACCGGACCACTACCGGTAAGTGGAAAAAATGAAATGGAAGCGCAACAAGTGTTAAGCAGAATGTGGCAAGGATTGGTGTTGGGATTCGTCCTGTTCAATATCTTTGTGAGTGACATTGTGGAAGGGATAGAAGGTAAAGTTTGTCTTTTTGTGGATGATATTAAGATCTGCAACAGAGTGAATGAGACGTGATTTAAGGAAGCTTGAACGATGGTCAAAAATATGGTAGCTGGAATTCAATGCCAAGAAGTGCAGAGTCATGCATATCGGATGTAGTATCCCAAAAGAGCTGTATGTCTTGGGGGGTGAAGGGCTGTGGTGCATGGAGCAAGAGAGGGACCTTGGGGTGATATTGTCTAGTGATCTGAAGACGGCAAAGCAATTTGACAAGGCAATAGCTAAAGCCAGAAGAATGCTGGGCTGCATAGAAAGAGGAATAACCAGAAAGAAAAAGATGATAATCCCCTTCTACAGGTCCTTGGTGAGACCTCACTTGCAGTACTGTGTTCAGTTCTGGAGCTTGTATCTCAAAAAGGATACAGACAGGATGGAGGTGGTCCAGAGAAGGGTGACAAAATTGGTGGAGGGTCTCCATCAAATGACTTATGAGGAGATGACCTAAATATGTATACCCTAGGGGTCACGTCATGAAACTCCAGGGAGAATGACTGAGAACCAACGTCAGAAATATTTATTCATGGAGAGGGTGGTAGATGCCTGGAATGCTCTTCTAGAAGAGGTGTTGAAGACAAAAATGGTGAAAGATTTCAAAGGGGCAGGGGATAAACACTGTGGTTCCCTAAAAGCTAGAGGCTGGGAATTAGGAAAAAAGCATATGGTGTGAGCCTGCTGGTGTGGCGGTTACTACCCTTAACCATCAAGCTTTCATACAGTTGATACAACTCTCTGCTTTAACGGCAGGGGAAAAGAGGAAAAGGAGAATTACTTTCATAAGGAAATGAAGTTTACGGTCTGGGAAAACAAGCAACCAAGGGGATAACTTGCTGATGTGGCTGTTACTACCCTTAACCAATGAGCCTTACACGTGCCTTACACTCCAAAATAAGTATGGGGAGGCAGATGCCACCCCCTGATTGTTGCGCTCAGAGTGGACCGTTGTCCTGGAGCAGTGGAGAACGGCTCCCTGGTAGGGACCAGGAAGCACCTGTCCCCAGGGAGCGGAGCACTGGAGGAGACAGAGGCTAGGATGAGTTTCATCACTGGAAGCCTGCGGTCCCCCCCCCGGGTGGAGCCCATAGGGACCTGGGCCGCTCGGACCTAGGTGGGCCTCGCAGGGTCTCCTGGAGAGGTAATAGACAGTCATGTCCATGGACAGCAAGGGAGAGCAGTCGGACTTGAGGCTGAAGGTCTGATGGAGCAAGGAAGACCAGGACAGTGTAGGCGATGGCAAGGGACAGAGCCAGAATCAGGAGATGTGGTCACTGGCTGCCGAGGTCAAAATCCGAGTATCAGTCCGAGGAGTAGTCAACGAGGCAGGGGTCAGGTTCCAGATGTCAGATGAGTTCACAAGGCAGGCAGAGGTCAGAATTCAGGCAGCAGACAGAATAGTCAAGGAACAAGCCGAGGTCAGTACCAGAGAGACAGTCCGAGGGTACTACCTGGGGAGACGAGACAGACGGACACTGGAACAGGAGGATGCTGGAACAAGGCTGGGGCAGAAGGACGCTGGAACAAGACTGGAACAAGGCTGGAACAAGACCGGAACAAGGCTGGAACAAGACTGGAACAATACTGTGAAACGAGGAGGCAAACTAGTACACTTACAGTGCCGACCAGATTACCAAGACAAGGAAGTGCAGGCAGGAACTTCCTTATATCAGGCATTGAATCAGGGTGTGCCGCGGATCTAGGACCCGCCCCTGGCCCTACAAGAGACTGGGTGGAGCACGCGCAAGTTCGTAGGGGTGTGGCCAACGCCCTGGAGATGCCGAACTCCAGCTTGGGGCCTGCCGTGTAGTGGAAGGCCCGGCGACCGCCGCTGCGGGACGCCGAGGCCTGGAGGAGCTCGAGACTGCCACTGGGGAGGCCGACCCGTGACCTGCAGAGGAACCAACGAGGTGAGCAGGCTCATGCGCGGGCCGGGCGCGGATGGGGCACATAACAATGATGATACCTTTATGGGAGAGACCTGTAGGGCATGGCTGGTGCTACCATAAGCTTGCTGGGCAGACTGAATGGCCTATTTGGTCCTTTTCTGCCTTCATTTCTATGTTTCTATGTTAATAAAATTAGAATACTGGTATTATGAAATGGTTCATAACACTCAAAAATGTAAAGCAAAATGCGCTGTTAATTATGCATTTTGTAAAATTGTTGATGGTGATTTGATAATTAATTTGTAAATATATTTTGTCTTGGAATACTATATGTATTTTAATTTTTATATTTTATACGTTTTGCTTTTGTACTGAAATACATTCATTTTAAAAGTCAAAAGTCTCTCTCTCTTGCATCTAGATTTCTCAAGTTCCCTATACTCAGAAGTGCATGAAATCATCACAAGATGAGAGAAGGGTGGAAGAAAGAGGAACACACTCTGGTGAAAACATTTCAGAAATAAGGTCAGACTTTCCTCATATCCATGGAAAGTCATTAATGTATCTAAAGACGGAGCAGCAGAGATTCATGAGTAATAGTGTCCTTATATAGAAAGCCTGAGGCAGAAATCTGATACAGAAAGAATTAAAACTGCAATCTGCTCTCTGACCACGCGATGGCAGCATCACTCCACTATTGACAGAATATCCTTTTCAGGAATGGGGTTTTGGGTTTTTTTTTTCATTTAGTAATCAAGGTGCCAGTGTCAGAATGCACCATCCTTTCTTGTAAAATGAGGCTACTAACGAGTGCATAAAGGATTTAGAAGAAATCCACTCTGAGCATGATATTTTCTGCAGGCTATGGTCATTTCTGTTCCTCTTTCCATAAAACTGATTACAATCAACTTTATCACTGGTTTTTGTCTTCCTTCCTATGAGTCATAAGAATCTCTGCGGGTCTTCTGCAGCCTCTCAGCCCTCACGGCTCTCCTCTCCCCCTAGAGACTCACCTCATTCTGCCTCTCTTTGCACTGAATGCATACACGCAATCCGCATTAAGACAAGAAGGAAGGGTGAGGGGAGGCTTACTTTTTCCCATTGTATTATCTGTAGTGGGGTAGTGTGTGTGTGTGTGTGTGTGTGTGAATGAGAGAGAGAGAGAGAGAGAGAGAGAGGGATTCTGTAGTGCAGTACTGTGTGTGAGAGAGAGAGAGGGGGGGATTCTGTAGTGCAGTACTGTGTGTGTGAGAGAGAGAGAGGGGGGGATTCTGTAGTGCAGTACTGTATGTGAGAGAGAGAGAGGGATTCTGTAGTGCAGTACTGTGTGTGTGTGTGAGAGAGAGAGAAAGAGAGAGACAGAGGGATTCTGTAGTGCAGTACTGTTTGTGTGTGAGAGAGAGAGAGAGGGATTCTGTAGTGCAGTACTGTGTGTGTGAGAGAGAGAGAGAGGGATTCTGTAGTGCAGTACTGTGTGTGTGTGAGAGAGAGAGAGAGAGAGGGATTCTGTAGTGCAGTACTGTGTGTGTGTGAGAGAGAGAGAAAGAGAGAGAGGGATTCTGTAGTGCAGTACTGTGTGTGTGTGAGAGAGAGAGAGAGAGAAAGAGAGAGAGGGATTCTGTAGTGCAGTACTGTGTGTGTGAGAGAGAGAGAGAGAGAGGGATTCTGTAGTGCAGAACTGTGTGTGTGAGAGAGAGAGAGAGAGAGAGGGATTCTGTAGTGCAGTACTGTGTGTGTGTGTGAGAGAGAGAGAGAGAGAGAGAGAGAGAGAGGGATTGTAGTGCAGTACTGTGTGTGTGTGAGAGAGAGAGAGGGAGAGGGATTCTGTAGTGCAGTACTGTGTGTGTGTGAGAGAGAGAGAGAGAGAGAGGGATTCTGTAGTGCAGTACTGTGTGTGTGTGTGAGAGAGAGAGAGAGAGAGAGAGAGGGATTCTGTAGTGCAGTACTGTGTGTGTGAGAGAGAGAGAGGGATTCTGTAGTGCAGTACTGTGTGTGAGAGAGAGTGAGAGAGAGGGATTCTGTAGTGCAGTACTGTGTGTGTGTGTGAGAGAGAGAGAGAGAGAGAGAGGGATTCTGTAGTGCAGTACTGTGTGTGTGAGAGAGAGAGAGAGAGAGCGAGATGGATGTTTTCACAGTCATTTTCGTGCTGTTCTTGTTTGGATAAATAATTTAACAGTACAACAATTGATACATAGAAATCTTAAATGCCTAAAGCTTTCTCTTTTCTGATTCTACACAGGTGATATCCGAGAATGTTTGTCACCTTTCTTAGCCTAATTGGTAAGTCATTTTTTCTAGTTTATCTATCTATTAGAGGGAGACAGAGCACCCAGAGCCTGGTGGAGCTCCCGGAGCAGCCTGTCCCTTGACACCAGCCCCAGGTTCTCACCTCCTAACATCCCTAGGTCTTTCTGAAGAGTTTTGTAGAAAACTCACTTATGGCAGAGACACAGAATGTCACAGAATAGACAGAGCTAGAATGGATGTTGAGTGGTTGACTTGTCCTTTCCTCAGCTCCAGGCAGGATTCCCTGTGGCCAAACCATCCCAGACAGACGAGGGTCTGTCCTTCTCCTAAACTCCTCCAGTGATGGAGATTCCCCACGACTCTCTCCCTCCCAGTGCCTGAAGCCCCTCACAGTCATAAGTTTCTTCCTAATGAGCCACTGAAATCTCCTCTGCTGGAATTTAATCCAATTCCTCCCTGACCTGTCCCTGTCTAGAGATAGCAAACAAGTGACTTTCGTCCTCTTTATAGCTAAACGTTATGTATCTGATGTCTGCTCTCCTGACACCCTTGAAATACCCCTGAGTTCCTCAGCCTCCCCTCACAGCTCCTACTGTCTCCGCCTTTCATCACTTTTGTTGTTTCCCTAAGACTTTCTGCAAACCCACCAGGGTCTCTTTGAAGTTTGGTGTTCAAACCTGGAGGAAGGACTCCTGAGCACTGAGAAGCCTCGAATCTCTCCCTCCTCATATACAGACCTTCTGCTCGCAGGTTGTAGGATTTCCTCTCCTGGCTGGTGATGAACTCCACAGCGGTGCCTCAGTACAGCAGAGATCAGACTTATGCCCGGGGCTGAATGTGTCTTTTCTCTCTCTCTTCTCTCAGTGTGTCTCGGGGGAAGGTTTCTCCTGGCAGACGACGGTGAGTCTCTGAGCAGTGACTTCCACATCCCCTGACTGATTTCTTCTGGCAGGAGTCAGCCCTGAGTCCCAGCTGATGTTTCACGGTTGGAATCTTCGCCTTATCCAGCCCAGGGATCTTTGTGCCAATTTCTAAGTATCCTTCTGTGGCTATTTACTCTTCCTTCTTCCCAAAAGGTGGCCATTTTGATGACAGAAAATATGAAAGTGCTTCTTCTATTTTATCAGCTCCCTCATTGGCTGCCTAATAATAAGTAACACAGAGGGGCATCCCTGGTAGGGGGTGAGGGAGAGCCAGAGGGGAATGAGAATTACATCGGAAGCCAACAACAATCAGGCCTGGACTTCCCTTCCGATCCTTGCAAAGCTTCCCCACATCTTAAGATCCTTTTCATTTTGGTATTAATCCTTTTAAAGAAGGAGTCTGCTAAAGCTTCTTTTCCCCTGAGATGCTGAGCGAGGTAAGAGACCTTCAGCCTGCTTAGGATGTCGAGCGAGGACACTGGGAAAGAGGATCCTCATCCCATCAGCCGCATGCATGTAGGGCACAAAGTATTTTATGCAGAGAAATCCACTGAACTCATTTCTGTGCTCATAGCAACACCAAGCAGGAGCTGTGATGGATTTTGGGAAAATATATTCCATGGCACCTGGTGGTTTTGTTGGAAAGTTTATCGATGCTGATCTCTGCTGTTACCCCTTTATCATTGGGGATGAGGGAAAAGTCCTGCCAGGAGCTCCTTCATCTCTCCTCTTCCTGTATTACAGATCCTCCTCAGGCTCCGACCATCTCCCTAGCTCCGCATTATGATGAGTACATCCCTGGAGAGACGGTCACCGTGAGGTGTGAGGCCCCCAGGACTTCCAATGTCCCAGGATACCGATTTTATAAGGGCGGAAGTGAAGTGACCGGGCTAGGAGATGCTGCTTCATACCAGTATACAATATCCATCGCTGATAAGGAGATAGAAGTGTCCTTCTCCTGTGACTACTTGATATGGGAGTCAAGACAAGGGATCGAATCCCCCCGGAGTGACCCCGTCTCTCTTTCGATGGCAGGTAGGGGAAATGGCACTGAGGTCTGGAGGTTTCTATCTGTCTGATATGGTATTTCCTCCCGTGCAATGTTTCTGATTTCTACAGAACTGATGAAAGGTAGAAATCTGAATAAGAATATCTCCCTGCCTGGGAAGTGGGGTGTCTGGTGACCTCAGAATCCCAGTCAGAACAGAAGTGACTTTAATCTATTAAACCAGCGTCAGTGCTCTGTAACAGCAGGGAGAATCAGTCTTTAGGTTATAAAGTTACAGTTACAGGCTCTGCTTCTCTCCTGAGTTCTGATCCCCAGTCCTGGAAAGCTCAGATCCCAGGGGCTCCTTCATCTCTGCTCTTTCTGTATTACAGATCCTCCTCAGCCTCCGAGCATCTCCTTACATCCGCAGTACAACGTGTACATCCCAGCAGAGAAGGTCACCATGTGGTGTGAGGCCCCCACGACTTTCAGGGTCTCACGAGTTATATTCTATAAAGATGGAGAAAAAGTCAGTGAGAGTCAGGACATTTATATATGCGGGTATACAATAGATGCCATCCATAAGGAGAATGCAGGGTCCTATTCCTGCCAGTACAGGATACGAGAGATCAGCTCCCCCCAGAGCACCTCCGTCTCTCTCAGGGTGACAGGTAAGGGAAGCCGCGCTCCAGGTCTCAGGTTCCTCCCTTCCATTTCCCTGGGTAATATCAGAAATAAGGAGGGATCTGCTCTGTACTGCAAATCATTTATAGACACACAGATGCCACTCACCGCAGAATTTTAACAGTAAACAGGGGAAAAAGGGATTGAAAGATTTCAGGGACTTTTCTTTATGAATTGTGATGTTTGCCTCTCTCCTGCGAGTACATTGAAACCAACATCCTAAGCCAAGAATTTTGACTTTTCCACCCCCAGTTTCTCTCTGATAGGATCATATCGCCCCATTTCCAGCTCTTCCTCAGCCTCGTGCAGTGTCTGCCCTGAAGGACCCGGTCACTGGGTGTCACTTTCAGAGTCACAGCCAGCAGAAATGTCAGCGAGGGCCAAGAGTGCATCGGCAGGAGCCTGGGCTCCTCACGCTGTATGTGAGGGAGAGGGGCCACACGGGGCCCTTTATTTCTGTCCTTGCTTCCCAGGGTTACCAGGATCTAATAAACATTAGATTACAAACAGTACTACACACAGTGACAGGCTCTGCTTCTCTTCTGAGCTCTGATCCCAGGTCCTGGATAGCCCAGACCCCAGGGGCGCCTTCATCTCTCCTCTTCCTGTATTACAGAGCCTGCTCAGGCTCCGAGCATCTCCTTATATCTGCACTATACAGCGTATGTACCTGGAGACTCTGTTACACTGAGGTGTGAGGCCCCCAGCGCCTCCCGTGTCCCAGGATACCAATTCTATAAGGGCAGAAGTGAAGTGCCTGGGCTAGGAGACGCTGCTTCATACCAGCATACAATATCCATCCCTGATAAGGAGAAAAATGAGTGTCCTTCTCCTGTGCCTACTGGATACGGGACTCAGGAGGAGGGATCGGATCCCTCCAGAGCGACTAAATTGCACAGGCTGGGTAAACAAACAAGTGTGGGAGTAGCTTGCTTATTGTGGCAGTTACTACTCCTAACCAATTAGGCTTGATACTTCACTTAGATGCAGCTCCAGCACTGCTCTCTACATCAATGACAAGGGTGGAAGGAAATTAGAATCAAAAAGTTACCAATAAGGGCCCTGACCTCAGTGGTCAGAGTAACAGATAAGTATGAGAAAAATAAGTGTGAAAGTTTGCTGGGCAGACTGGATGGGCCACTTGGTCTTCTTCTGCCGTCATTTCTATGTTTCTATGACCCCGTCTCTCTCTTGGTGACAGGTAGGGGAAGCTGCGCTGGTTTCCTCAGATCTTTCCCTTCCATTTCCTGGGATAATATCAGAAATAAAGAGCGAGCTGCTCTGTAATCCAAACCTTTTCCATGGATGATCTGCCTTGCAAGAGGATTAGTTACACTCAGAAAGGCAGTGGGCATGGACAGATGGTGGGAGGGGCATTTCTACAGGTATTGGGGTAATTTCTTTAAAGGTTCAAGGTAGGAGTTAGGCAGCTAGACTCCCACCTCCTGAAATGACCCCTTCTGAGCGGCTAACTCTAGCCAGTTTCTTTCCTTCGGCAGCTGTTATTTAGCCATTCAGTGTGTAGACATTCCCGTCGCTGAGGTCTGGGTGGTGGTGTGGGGGGGAGTTAGGCAGCAGCTTTGGATTTTCAGCACCAGCGGGTTAACTTTAGCCGGCTCTGTCCATGGGCAACCATAGCAGGTAGGGTTGCCAACTGGCTTCAGATTGTCAGGACAGATTGATCCAGTCCTGGTTTTACCCCATTGCATGCTGGGTCTTATTCTGTTTTCCGAATTGTATTCACTAAGAAAAGCATTCAGGAGAGTAAACCCAGGACTGGACCAAGCTGAAAATCTGGAGTCAGCTGGCAAGCCTATTAGCAGGGCTTAAATTAACATTTAGCAGCAGCTGAAACATCGCCCAAAGTTGGTGGATCCCAATAAATATTGTACCTGCTGTTGCTGCTTCTGGAGACTACCTAGTGACTCCATCAGAGAAGTCAGCCAAAGAAGCTTGTCGTTCAACATATAACGTATTTTAAATACAGATGATCCAAATGTAAACATTAAACTGACTATGGATGCATCATTGACAGTGAGCTGAATCTAAAAGAGCATGTTAATACAAAATTAAGAGAAGGATATTTTAAATTACTTACTCTAAGGCGACTAAAACCACTTTTAACTCAAAAGAATTTTCGTACAGGTATGTAACTTTTAATATTTTCTAATATTCACTACTGCAATTCATTATTACTTGTACTCCCAAATAATATAAAACACAGCTGCAAGAATACTAACGGGGCAAAAAGGTTTGACCATATCCCTCCAATTCTAATTTCACTACATTGGTTACCTGTAAAATATCAGATCATCTATAAAGTTCTCTGCCTGATACAGAAATCAATATTCAGGAAGCAAACAGAATGGTTAAATGCGGCAATTCATTTACATACGCCTCAACGTAACCTTAGATCGACAAATAAAGGATTACTAATGGTCCCTTCAATACGTACTGCACACCTGAGTGAGGTTAGATTCAGAGCTATATCAACTGCGGGCACTAAAATATGGAACTCATTATCAACTGAAAGTAACTTAAAAACCTTTAAAAAAGAATTAAAGACACAGCTATTTACAAAAGCTCACCAGGAACAACAGCAGGAATGAAATAACATCAATGACATAGAGATGATTTAAAAACTAGAGAGCAAGCATTAACATGGAAAGTTTTAACACTAGTGATATTTTATTTTGACTAATTTTATTTCCCTGTTTCATTTTATTTCTGTTTTACTTTTTAATTATGTTATGTTATATTAATAATTGTATTTGGTTAAATCATTGTATTTGATTTTAAGTTTTTGGTATTTATAATTTTATCTCTTTTGTATTATCTGTTGGTTTTTTCATTTTATTTTGCCTATATAATGTGTTTTCATTTAATGTTTTATGCTTTGTTAACTGTTGTGATAGAATACTGAATGACGGAACATAAAACCAATAAATAAATAAATAAAATACACCCAGAAGTACAGTTACCATTTGATTGTAATCCACCTTGAGACCATCTCGGATGGAGGATAATTTATTTTCAATAAATAAAAAGATATGTGCAGGAGATGCTGATCCAGTCCTGTTGTTCCCCATAGCCTGCATATGGAAGCCATGACTACAACTCCCAGCATGCAGTGGGGTAGAGCCAGGACTGGATCCTATGCTGAGGAAAAGGGAAAGCAGTTGGAGAGAACATGCAGGAGCTGCTGTCACCTCTGCCAGTTTTATAGCCAGAAAGATATTCCAGCCCGGAGGAGGGAGCTTAAACCCCAGAGTGAGCTGAGGGAGTGACAGTGTGCTGTGATTTTATTTTTATTATCCTCAGATCCGCTCTCATCTCCGAAGCTGTCCCTGCACCCCCCGGATGGCAGCGTGTCTGAGGGGGGTGATGTAACCATGAACTGCACCGTCCCAGGGAGATACGAGAATGTGACCGTGCATTTCTATAAAGGGGAGGAGGCTCTCTACAGCGAGGCCCTGGAGGCCCCAGGAGGTGAAGTTTCCTTCACCATCAGGATCGGCCAAAGGAACATTTTCAATGCTGGAGACTATTCCTGCTCCTATGAAACAGAGATCCAAGGACGGAGGCTGAGCTCCCCCCAGAGCACTCCCATCCCGGTCAGCCTGAATGGTGAGAGAAAAGCGCATTGCAAATGCATTGCAGCTAAATATTTCTCCTCCATAGTCTTTTCACTCCTCTAATCTAGTGCATTACATTTTATAAGAATTGACCTGATGTCGTTGTCTAAGGAAATATTGTGGTATAGGGAAGCAGTGGTGCCATCGCTTGGGGCAGAGAAGAGACTTCTGCACTTTTACTGCCAATGGAAGGAACTGCTCTCTGGAAATTCCCCTGTAAGGAGAGGGTAACAGGAATCTGTGGCAGAATCAGAGCAGCTCCTCTCTGTAGCAGGATTAGGGGGTGGATGAGCTCCTTCCATCTAGGATTTCAATCCCTCTTGCTCTGGGGATGGCAGGAGGAAGAGGTTTGACCCTACCTGGCTGTTCAAGATATTACATTTGCAAAACACTCTCCACGTTCCATGTTTAATACTTTGAGTCCTGCCGCCCACTGAAGCTCTTCCTCTCCCTCTTTCTCTTGCAGGATGCACGGCCTGGATTCAGATGCTTGGAGTGGGAGGCCTCTTCTTTCTCATCAATGCTTCCATATTTCTGGTTTCTGAGTGAAGGCATCCCATACCTTCAGCAACCCAATGTTGGAAAGCGTTTTCCCATCCTCCATCTCTCTCTGCTCCCATCAGAGCCCCCAGCACCCCCTCATGCTCTCCTATATGTGAAGGTCCCATGTAAATCCAGGAGTCCTGCTCGTCCACATGTCCTGACCAGGCAGACTCCTCAGGGACCCTCGCAGCCCGTTCTGGGGTATTAGAATATTCAGGGACAGTGGATCACAGGACTCCTGGCTGTGACACATGGAGATAGTAGCTAGCACCCTGTCCAGTGATATATGTGAATCTGCTGTGCATAAAAGAGAATAGTATAACTGCAAACATGAGATAACATTGTTCTATATATAGCGAATATAGTCCTAGCTAATGAAGCAGCTTTGATTAGATAATTATTGCTGCGTATGAAAAAGACTGCTTTTGCTTAATTACACATCAGAGAATCAGTTCAGTGCCTTGCTTAAGCATAAATGAGTATTGAAGAGCCAAATATTGTTCTGCTCTCAGGAAAAGTTATGGGAGGCTGTTTTGCTTGCTGAAAATTGCTGAGCTCAGAGAGAAAGATACCTGAGGCTTTCTTGTTCAGAAAGGAAGCATTATTAGCAAGCAGTGAAGATGCAAATGTGATAGAAATCTGCTTTAAACACATTACTAGGGATGTGAATCATTTTTTGACGATTTAAAATATCGTCCGATATATTTTAAATCGTCAAAAATCGTTAGGGCCACGATACAATACCAATTCCCCCGATTTATCGTTAAAAAATCATAAATCGGGGGAAGGGGGAGGGCAGGAAAACTGGCACACTAAAACCCCCTAAAACCCATCCCTGACCCTTTAAATTAAATCCCCCACCCTCCCGAACCCCCCCCCCCAAATGCTTTAAATTACCTGGGGATCCAGCGGTGGTCCAGAACGGCGGCGGTCCGGAACAGCCCCCTCAATTGAATCCTGTTGTCTTCAGCCGGTGCCATTTTGCAAAATGGCCGCCGCAAAATGGCGGCGGCCATAGACCAAAAACGATTCGACGCAGGAGGTCGTTCCAGACCCCCGCTGGACTTTTGGCAAGTCTTGTGGGGGTCAGGAGGCCCCCCCAAGCTGGCCAAAAGTTCCTGGGAGTCCAGCGGGGTTCCGGGAGCGATTTCTTGCTGCGAATCGTTTTCCATACGGAAAATGGCGCCGGCAGGAGATCGACTGCAGGAGGTCATTCAGCGGCGGTCCGGAACCCCCGCTGAACGACCTCCTGCAGTCGATCTCCTGCCGGCGCCATTTTCCATACGGAAAACGATTCGCGGCAAGAAATCGCTCCCGGAACCCCACTGGACTCCCAGGAACTTTTGGCCAGCTTGGGGGGGGCCTCCTGACCCCCACAAGACTTGCCAAAAGTCCAGTGGGGGTCCGGAACGACCTCCTGCGTCGAATTGTTTTTGGTCTATGGCCGCCGCCATTTTGCGGCGGCCATTTTGCAAAATGGCGCCGGCTGAAGACAACAGGATTCAATTGAGGGGGCCGTTCCGGACTGCCGCCGTTCTGGACCACCGCTGGATCCCCAGGTAATTTAAAGCATTTGGGGGGGGTTCGGGAGGGTGGGGGATTTAATTTAAAGGGTCGGGGGTGGGTTTTAGGGGGTCGGCTCACGATTTTCACGATTTTCATGATAGTTTACACACCCAAACGGCAACAATACGATTCCCTCCCCCTCCCAGCCGAAATCGATCGTTAAGACGATCGAGGACACGATTCACATCTCTACACATTACTGGAAAACCTCTGCATAGCTTCCTGCAGACCCCAGATAAGGAAATGCTTTGAACTTTCATAGTTAACTGTTTCTAACAGAAAGACTGAGGAACTCACAAATAAAAACAACTGCTTTTTACTTCAGTAAAGACAAATAGCTTCAGGGCAACTTTTGTATTTCCAGATTGGTGGTGATGGCTGGCTCAGGTGTAATGGACAAAGAAGTGAGTACTGGGCTTGGGCCAATAATACCTTGCAAAAGGCAGCCAGCCTGGATGTAACGCAGAACAGATGGAAGAGACTTGAACTGAAATGAGTTCCCCGGCACATGTAATAAAAATGTATTTAATTAAATAAAAATGAGTTTATAAATGGCACTGATGCTAGATGTCCAGAAATATTAAATGACAAAGCAATTTTTTAAGTTATGGATATGCATATTTAAAACTATATGCAAGGATGAGTGAATATAATAAAGAGAGCCAAAGGAGAGAGAAACTAACCCAAATCTGAACTCGAGATCTTTTTTTAGCTCCAGACCGGGAAAGTTGGTCATAACCTGAGTTAGTCGAACTCGAGCTGGTCGTAACTCAAGGGCCCACTGTATAATGCAATATGTAAAAGTGCACATATTCAACAGCGGTAAACAAATTAAAAAATATGTCTCAACATCAGCACAAAATAAGTGAGAACTATTACTATCCATAACACTGATTTTTCATGTGTATCCACAAAAAACAGCTTTAAAAGACTGTATGGATCCTGAAGGTTTTAATCTGCAATAATATTGAAAAATATTTACTGCTTATGATAAAAAAGTTAAGTGCCCAAGTTGAAGTTTGCCAGGAGAATTCATAATGCTTTGAACAATGAAGCACTGGTGAGAATTCAGAGTGCAGTAAAATTTACTAAGCTCTCTGCACCCTGCACTCTAGTACTGAAGAGAAACTGGAGACCCTTCCTCAATACTGCTTCACTTCTGTGAGGCCAGAGGTGGATCATTGCCAGCAGCAGGTCCCTCCCTTGGGCAAAGCCTTCCAGAGTGGCTTCCTCTCATTGAGAATCATAAGCTCATTAAGAAACCTCAAATCAACTTTCTCCAACTAAGGTCCCTGGCATTATTCAATACCAAAGAAGTATTCTCCATTCATGGTTGATCATCTTTGTTTTTATAAAGGTTTTGTTCTAATTATGAATGTATTTGTGTAACTCACCTTGAACTGTGGAGTGAGCGAGGAATACATACTGTCTTTTTCATTATTATTACCTATGTATATGTGCTTTTAGGGGAAATCGTCAGCTGACAGAAAAGATGTGAGTTTGATTTATGTTCGTTGGAGCTGTTTCCAAAATGGGGGAGATTCAGACTTCCACATGGGGCTCTGTGGGAAGTCAGCGACTGGCACCACAGAGGCTGGGGATAGAGGTCTCCAGATGAGAGAGACTGAACAGACTGGCACTATAGAGGCTGGGCATAAAGGTCTCCAGCTTAGAGAGACTGAAGAGACTGGTACTATAGAGGCTGGGGATAAAGGTCTCTAGCTGAGAGAGACTGAACAGACTGGCACAATAGAGGCTGGGGATAGATGTCTCCAGCTGAGAGAGACTGAACAGACTGGCACTATAGAGGCTGGGGATAGAGGTCTCCAGCTGAGAGACACTGAACAGACTGACACTATAGAGGCTGGGGATAGAGGTCTCCAGCTGAGCGAGACTGAACAGACTGGCACTAAAGAGGCTGGGGATAGAGGTCTCTAGCTGAGAGAGACTGAACAGACTGGGATTACAGAGGCTGGGTATAGAGAGCTTCAGCTGAGAGAGACTGATCAGACTGGCACTACAGAAGCTGGGGATAGAGGTCTCCAGCTGAGAGAGACTGAACAGAATGGCACTGTAGAGGCTGGGGATAGAGGTCTCCAGCTGAGAGAGACTGAACAGACTGGCACTAAAGAGGCTGGGGATAGAGGTCTCCAGCTGAGAGAGACTAAACAGACTGGCACTAAAGAGGCTGGGGATAGAGGTCTCCAGCTGACAGAGACTGAACAGACTGGCACTAAAGAGGCTGGGGATAGAGGTCTCCAGCTGAGATAGACTGAACAGACTGGGATTACAGAGGCTGGGGATAGAGGTCTCCAGCTGAGAGAGACTGAACAGAATGGCACTGTAGAGGCTGGGGATAGAGGTCTCCAGCTGAGAGAGACTGAAAGACTGGCACTATAGAGGCTGGGGATAGAGGTCTCCAGCTGAGAGAGACTGGGATTACAGAGGCTGGGTATAGAGGTCTCCAGCTGAGAGAGACTGAACAGTCTTCCACTAGAGAGGCTGGGGATAGAAGTCTCCAGCTGATAGAGACTGAACAGACTGGCACTATAGAGGCTGGGAATAGAGGTCTCCAGCTGAGAGAGACTGAACACTGGCACTATAGAGGCTGGGGATAGAGGTCTCCAGCTGAGAGAGACTGGACAGACTGGGATTACAGAGGCTGGGTATAGAGATCTCCAGCTGAGAGAGACTGAACAGACTGGCACTATAGAGGCTGGGAATAGAGGTCTCCAGCTGAGAGAGACTGAATAGACTGGCACTATAGAGGCTGGGGATAGAGGTCTCCAGCTGAGAGAGACTGGACAGACTGGGATTACAGAGGCTGGGTATAGAGATCTCCAGCTGAGAGAGACTGATCAGACTGGCACTACAGAGGCTGGGGATAGAGGTCTCCAGCTGAGAGAGACTGAACAGAATGGCACTGTAGAGGCTGGGGATAGAGGTCTCCAGCTGAGAGATACTGAACAGACTGGCAAATTTAGAGGCTGGGGATAGAGGTCTCCAGCTGAGAGAGACTGAACAGACTGGCACTAAAGAGGCTGGGGATAGAGGTCTCCAGCTGACAGAGACTGAACAGACTGGCACTAAAGAGGCTGGGGATAGAGGTCTCCAGCTGAGACAGACTGAACAGACTGGGATTACAGAGGCTGGGGATAGAGGTCTCCAGCTGAGAGAGACTGAACAGAATGGCACTGTAGAGGCTGGGGATAGAGGTCTCCAGCTGAGAGAGACTGAAAGACTGGCACTATGGAGGCTGGGGATAGAGGTCTCCAGCTGAGAGAGACTGGGATTACAGAGGCTGGGTACTAAATGTATTTGTGTAACTCACCTTGAACTGTGGAGTGAGCGAGGAATACATACTGTCTTTTTCATTATTATTACCTATGTATATGTGCTTTTAGGGGAAATTGTCAGCTGACAGAAAAGATGTGAGTTTGATTTATGTTCGTTAGAGCTGTTTTCAAACTGGGGGAGATTCAGACTTCCACATGGGGCTCTGTGGGAAGTCAGCGACTGGCACCACAGAGGCTGGGGATAGAGGTCTCCAGATGAGAGAGACTGAACAGACTGGTACTATAGAGGCTGGGGATAAAGGTCTCCAGCTGAGAGAGACTGAACAGACTGGCACTAAAGAGGCTGGGGATAGAGGTCTCCAGTTGAGACAGACTGAACAGACTGGGATTACAGAGGCTGGGGATAGAGGTCTCCAGCTGAGAGAGACTGAACAGAATGGCACTAGAGAGGCTGGGGACAGATGTCTCCAGCTGAGAGAGACTGAACAGACTGGCACTAAAGAGGCTGGGGATAGAGGTCTCCAGCTGAGAGAGACTATAGAGGCTGGGGATAGAGGTCTCCAGCTGAGAGAGACTGAAAAGACTGGCACTATAGAGGCTGGGGATAGAGGTCTCCAGCTGATAGAGACTGAACAGACTGGCACTATAGAGGCTGGGGATAGAAGTCTCCAGCTGATAGAGACTGAACAGACTGGCACTATAGAGGCTGGGAATAGAGGTCTCCAGCTGAGAGAGACTGAACAGACTGGCACTATAGAGGCTGGGAATAGAGGTCTCCAGCTGAGAGAGACTGAACAGACTGGCACTATAGAGGCTGGGGATAGAGGTCTCCAGCTGAGAGAGACTGGACAGACTGGGATTACAGAGGCTGGGTATAGAGATCTCCAGCTGAGAGAGACTGATCAGACTGGCACTACAGAGGCTGGGGATAGAGGTCTCCAGCTGAGAGAGACTGAACAGAATGGCACTGTAGAGGCTGGGGATAGAGGTCTCCAGCTGAGAGATACTGAACAGACTGGCACTAAAGAGGCTGGGGATAGAGGTCTCCAGCTGAGAGAGACTGAACAGACTGGCACTAAAGAGGCTGGGGATAGAGGTCTCCAGCTGACAGAGACTGAACAGACTGGCACTAAAGACGCTGGGGATAGAGGTCTCCAGCTGAGACAGACTGAACAGACTGGGATTACAGAGGCTGGGGATAGAGGTCTCCAGCTGAGAGAGACTGAACAGAATGGCACTGTAGAGGCTGGGGATAGAGGTCTCCAGCTGAGAGAGACTGAAAGACTGGCACTATAGAGGCTGGGGATAAAGGTCTCCAGCTGTGAGAGAGTGGGATTACAGAGGCTGGGTATAGAGGTCTCCAGCTGAGAGAGACTGAACAGTCTGCCACTAGAGAGGCTGGGGATAGAAGTCTACAGCTGATAGAGACTGAACAGACTGGCACTATAGAGGCTGGGAATAGAGGTCTCCAGCTGAGAGAGACTGAACAGTCTGCCACTAGAGAGGCTGGGGATAGATGTCTCCAGCTGAGAGAGACTGAACAGACTGGCACTAAAGAGGCTGGGGATAGAGGTCTCCAGCTGAGAGAGACTATAGAGGCTGGGGATAGAGGTCTCCAGCTGAGAGAGACTGAACAGACTGGCACTATAGAGGCTGGGGATTGAGGTCTCCAGCTGACAGAGACTGACAGACTGGCACTATAGAGGCTGGAAATAGAGGTCTCCAGCTGAGAGAGACTGAACAGACTGGCACTATAGAGGCTGGGGATAGAGGTCTCCAGCTGAGAGAGACTGGACAGACTGGGATTACAGAGGCTGGGTATAGAGATCTCCAGCTGAGAGAGACTGATCAGACTGGCACTACAGAGGCTGGGGATAGAGGTCTCCAGCTGAGAGAGACTGAACAGAATGGCACTGTAGAGGCTGGGGATAGAGGTCTCCAGCTGAGAGATACTGAACAGACTGGCACTAAAGAGGCTGGGGATAGAGGTCTCCAGCTGAGAGAGACTGAACAGACTGGCACTAAAGAGGCTGGGGATAGAGGTCTCCAGCTGACAGAGACTGAACAGACTGGCACTAAAGACGCTGGGGATAGAGGTCTCCAGCTGAGACAGACTGAACAGACTGGGATTACAGAGGCTGGGGATAGAGGTCTCCAGCTGAGAGAGACTGAACAGAATGGCACTGTAGAGGCTGGGGATAGAGGTCTCCAGCTGAGAGAGACTGAAAGACTGGCACTATAGAGGCTGGGGATAAAGGTCTCCAGCTGTGAGAGAGTGGGATTACAGAGGCTGGGTATAGAGGTCTCCAGCTGAGAGAGACTGAACAGTCTGCCACTAGAGAGGCTGGGGATAGAAGTCTCCAGCTGATAGAGACTGAACAGACTGGCACTATAGAGGCTGGGAATAGAGGTCTCCAGCTGAGAGAGACTGAACAGTCTGCCACTAGAGAGGCTGGGGATAGATGTCTCCAGCTGAGAGAGACTGAACAGACTGGCACTAAAGAGGCTGGGGATAGAGGTCTCCAGCTGAGAGAGACTATAGAGGCTGGGGATAGAGGTCTCCAGCTGAGAGAGACTGAACAGACTGGCACTATAGAGGCTGGGGATTGAGGTCTCCAGCTGACAGAGACTGAACAGACTGGCACTATAGAGGCTGGAAATAGAGGTCTCCAGCTGAGAGAGACTGAACAGACTGGCACTATAGAGGCTGGGGATAGAGGTCTCCAGCTGAGAGAGACTGGACAGACTGGGATTACAGAGGCTGGGGATAGAGGTCTCCAGCTGAGAGAGACTGAACAGTCTGCCACTAGAGAGGCTGGGGATAGATGTCTCCAGGTGAGAGAGACTGAACACACTGGCACTATAGAGGCTGGGGATAGAGGTCTCCAGCTGAGAGAGACTGAACAGACTGGGATTACAGAGGCTGGGTATAGAGGTCTCCATCTGAGAGAGACTGAACAGTCTGCCACTAGAGAGGCTGGAGACAGAGGTCTCCAGCTGAGAGAGACTGAACACACTGGCACTATAGAGGCTGGGGATAGAGGTCTCCAGATGAGAGAGACTGAACAGACTGGCACTATAGAGGCTGGGGATAGATGTCTCCAGCTGAGAGAGACTGAACAGACTGGCACTAAAGAGGCTGGGGATAGATGTCTCCAGCTGAGTGAGACTATAGAGGCTGGGGATAGAGGTCTCCAGCTCAGAGAGACTGAACAGACTGGCACTATAGAGGCTGGGGATAGAGGTCTCCAGCTGATAGAGACTGAACAAACTGGCACTATAGAGGCTGGGGATAGAGGTCTCCAGCTGAGAGAGACTAAACAGACTGGCACTATAGAGGCTGGGGATAGAGGTCTCCAGCTGATAGAGACTGAACAGACTGGCACTACAGAGGCTGGTGATAGAGGTCTCCAGCTGAGAGAGACTGAACAGACTGGCACTATAGAGGCTGGGGATAGAGGTCTCCAGCTGAGAGAGACTGAACAGACTGGCACTATAGAGGCTGGGTATAGAGGTCTCCAGCTGATAGAGACTGAACAAACTGGCACTATAGAGGCTGGGGATAGAGGTCTCCAGCTGAGAGAGACTGAACAGACTGGCACTATAGAGGCTGGGGATAGAGGTCTCCAGCTGATAGAGACTGAACAGACTGGCACTATAGAGGCTGGGGATAGAGGTCTCCAGCTGAGAGAGACTGAAAAGACTGGCACTAAAAAGGCTGGGGATAGAGATCTCCAACTGAGAGAGACTATAGAGGCTGGGGATAGAGGTCTCCAGCTGAGAGAGACTGAACAGACTGGCACTATAGAAGCTGGGGATAGAGGATTGCAGTTGGAGCTGGTATTGGGCTGGTTTTACTCATGGTCCTGTTGCTGCTTCTGTTCTGGATTTTGGTGAAGGTCGACCCTCCTTCCATTGAGCTTTTTTTATTTCCTGCTCAGCCCTGCACCACATCGCTTCAGTCAGTAGATGTTGGATTTTATTGCTGTAACCTGCTTTGGGCTTAATCTGTAAAATTAGATGTCAAGCCCTAGTAAATAGATGCAATAATTCATTAGTACCTGGTGTGCTCATGAAACCCTTCAGTTTTCTATGAGGAACATCCACTGGCATTAAAGTCAGTGCATAAGCTTGATCATCCTACAGTGCATCCTTCAAAATAAATCAAATTTCCCTCTTTGGCTTGCTTCAAAATGTATCCCCTTATCTTTTGCACATCACAAGTGAGAAATAACTTATTCACGAACTGATCTTTCAAGCACTGATAAACCTTTAGCAGAACACGTATGCTTCCTTCCTGTCAACTCTGCTCTTTCCTCTCTGGATGCAGTTCAGACTCTAATGAAGCACTTATTCACTCACCTTTTTGCAGTTTTTGTAAGACCTTCTAAAATTAGGAACATCAAACCAGCCATGGACTGTAATCCCCTTCTGCCTTTAGGAGAGCGGGACATGATGAACCCTAATATCTGTTGGTCTCAGAACTCCTCCCTGTACCCCCTCCTTGTATTACAGAGAGGTAGAGTTAGAGGAGTACGGGGGTAGAGTTGAGGGGTACAGGAGTATAGATGGAAGTGTACAGGGTGGGTTACAGTTGGAGGGGTTCAGGGGTAGAGTTGAGGGGTACAGGAGTATAGATGGAAGTGTACAGGGTGGGTACAGTTGGAGGGGCTCAGGGGTAGACTTGAGGGGTACAGGAGTACAGATGGAAGCGTACAGGGTGGGGTACAGATGGAGGAGTATGGGGTAGAGTTGAGGGGTACAGGAGTATAGATGGAAGTGTACAGGGTGGGGTACAGTTGGAGGGGCTCAGGGGTAGACTTGAGGGGTACAGGAGCATAGATAGAAGCGTACAGGGTGGGGTACAGATGGAGGAGTACGGGGTAGAGTTGAGGGGTACAGGAGTATAGATGGAAGCGTACAGGGTGGGGTACAGTTGGAGGGGTTCAGGGGTAGAGTTGAGGGGTACAGGAGTATAGATGGAAGTGTACAGGGTGGGGTACAGATGGAGGAGTACGGGGTAGAGTTGAGGGGTACAGGAGTGTAGATGGAAGTGTACAGGGTGGGGTACAGATGGAGGAGTACGGGGTAGAGTTGAGGGGTACAGGAGTATAGATGGAAGTGTACAGGGTGGGTTACAGTTGGAGGACCTCAGGGGTAGATTTGAGTGGTACAGGAGTATAGATGGAAGTATACAGGGTGGGGTACAGTTGGAGGACCTCAGGGTAGAGTTGAGGGGTACAGGAGTATAGATGGAAGTGTACAGGGTGGATTACAGTTGGAGGACCTCAGGGGTAGAGTTGAGGGGTACAGGAGTATAGATGGAAGTGTACAGGATGGGGTACAGTTGGAGGACCTCAGGGGTAGAGTTGAGGGGTACAGGAGTATAGATGGAAGTGTACAGGGTGGGGTACAGTTGGAGGACCTCAGGGGTAGAGTTGAGGGGTACAGGAGTATAGATGGAAGTGTACAGGGTGCGGTACAGTTGGAGGGGCTCCTCTGTCTCCAGTTTGTTCTTGGAATGTTTCTTGTTTCTGCAATAAGTTTATAAATAAGATCCCACAACCTTTTTTTTTCTTTTCAATTCCTATTTTAAGGAAAGCCAAGAGCTCTACATCAGAAAGGGAGAGTTATGTTTGCTACCACTAGATCATTTGAAGGAAAACTGCAAGGGCAGGGACTATCAACGTTTAATTACAAAATGGAAATTTCATTGACACCTACTTGGAATAATAGAGCCCACCTGGAGGCCTGGATTCCAATCCCACCACTGCCACCAATTCCGTGTGACACCCAGAAACCCAGCTTCCTATTCCAAGTCTCTATAACACCAGTTCCATTAGTGTAATATTTGGATAGCCAGCTTCCAGCAACAACACTGCCACAAACCCATTGTGACTTGTCAGAAATGCAGCTGCTTGTTATCGACCTGCTCCCCCAGAGGGGAGGAACTAGCAATCTGTTATCGATCAGCTCCTCCCGAGGGGAGGAGTAGCAATCTGTTATTGATCAGCTCCTCCCAAGGGGAGGAGTTAGCAAACTGTTAGTAATCAGCTCCTCCAGAGGAAAGGAGTTAGCAACCTGATGTAGATCTGTTCCTCCAGAGAGGAGGAGTAGCAATCTGTTATGGAATCTGCTCCCCTGAGGAGAGTAGCCAGCAGTCCATTGTACTCGTAGACAGAGTTAATGATCTGTTGTGGGTTAGCTCCCCACAGAGTGGCAGTCTGTTATGATACCACTCTAGTAGTGCAAGGAATGAACACTTTAATGTAAATTGGTGAATCCTTGGGCCTATGGCAGATGACAGCGCCCCCAGGAGGATATCCTGAGAGGGACCACCGGCTAGGCTGGAGACAAACACAGATAGTTCTTTATTAGGCAGGAAGTAGAACCACCAGAGGTGGCAGTAGTGAGCTGATGTGCCCGAGAGTCTTCAGTATATTCAGAAACAGGAGCCGTAGGCGAGTACTGGTTCCAGTATGCAGTCTGGAATGAGAACTCACAATATCTGTGTATGAGATGGCTTCTGGAGTAGAAGAGAGTCTTTGGAGGGTTTTAGGAACATGGGCCCTCATGGACTGAGTACCGGTTCCTATCTGCAATATGGAATAGTAATGCACCAGATATAGGTATGCGATAGCTTCTGAGATAGAAGAGAGTTTTAGAATGGTTTTAGGAACATGGGCCCTCGTGGAGCGAGTACCGGTTCCTATCTGCAATCTGCAATAATAACTCAATGATCTCCGTACCTGCAATAACATCTTACACAGAAGGGAGGCTTCAGAGATTAAGAACATAGGCCCTTGTGGCGCGAGTACCAGTTCCTATCTGTAATAGAACTCACAGTGTTCACGTCTGCGATCGCTTCCAGGCAGTAAGAATTCTTCTGAGCATTCAGGGACGTAGGCCCTTGAGGAGTGAGTACCCGATCCCATCTTAGCAATCTGAAATCAAGAAGAGAGAGCGGGACCCCCAAGGAGCTCGTACCTCTAGTTAAGTTTGTGGAGGCAGAGCAGCAGAGAGAAAGATTCCCCCTTGCTAACTCGATTCGTAGTTGCAAGCAAAGCCCATTTAAGTTGGAAGCGGATGATGTCACTACGGGGGATGCCCCCGATGTTCGCGCCCTTGCCGGTACA
This sequence comes from Rhinatrema bivittatum, assembly GCF_901001135.1. Classification (NCBI taxonomy): domain Eukaryota; kingdom Metazoa; phylum Chordata; class Amphibia; order Gymnophiona; family Rhinatrematidae; genus Rhinatrema; species Rhinatrema bivittatum. The sequence goes on from NC_042630.1 coordinate 67,046,026, forward strand.
AACTCTGGAGCGCGCGCGACCTTATGTCATCGGGAATAAGGCGGATCCGCAGCATCAGGCCAGCCCGGGGATTCCAGGAAGAAGCGGTGAGAAGAAGCCACAGCAGCATCTGTCCGTCAGACCCGAAGGCAGTCGCCACAAGGTAGAGAGGGTGGAGCGAGGGCGAGAACAGGCAAGAACACAACACTGCTATTCCCACAGGTGTCACCAACTCACTGTGAGACCCAGAAACCCAGCTTCCAGTCTCACCTCTTCCACCAATTCCTTGAGCCTCCTTGACTACTGTCACCTTGCTGTACAGCTTTTGCCCTCTTTCGCCCTCTGTGGGAACTTATGGTGTGTGTTTTTAACATTCATTGTGGTTCTGTTTGTTTCCTCTCAGGGATGACTCCAATAAAGAAACATAGAAATGACGGCAGAAGAAGACCAATCGGCCCATCCAGTCTGCCCAGCAAGCTTCACACTTCTTTCCTTTCATACTTATCTGTTTCTCTTGTCTCTTAGCAACCCTTGGTTCTATTTCCCTTCCACCCCCACCATTAATGCAGAGAGCAGTGATGGAGCTGCATCCAAGTGAAATATCAAGCTTGATTAGTTAGGGGTAGTAACTGCCGCAACAAGCAAGCTACACCCATACTTATTTGTTTACCCAGACTATGTTATTCAGCCCTTATTGGCTGTTTTTCTTCTTCCCTGCTGTTGAAGCAGAGAGCTGTGCTGGATATGCGTGAAGTATTAGTTTTTCTTCTCCCCTGCCGTTGAAGCAGAGAGCTGTGCTGGATATGCGTGAAGTATTAGTTTTTCTTCTCCCCTGCCTTTGAAGCAGAGAACTATGCTGGATATGCGTAAAGTATCAGTTTTTCTTTTCCCTTGCCGTTGAAGCAGAGAGCTATGCTGGATAAGCGTAAATTATTAGTTTTACTTTTCCCTTGCCGTTGAAGCAGAGAGCTATGCTGGATATGCGTGAAGTATTAGTTTTACTTCTCCCTTGCCGTTGAAGCAGAGATCTATGCTGGATATGCATGAAGTATTAGTTTTTTTTCTCCCCCCCTGCTGTTGAAGCAGAGAGCTATGCTGGATATGCATTGAAAGTGAAGTATGCATTGAAAGCCACATTAACTATCAACAAATATTGAATAAGCCTAATAATTGGTAATACCTATAGCCTATGAACTCTCCATTAATTTTACATACTCTTACCCACCCCTGTTTTTTTTTTTAATTTGGAGATGGCAGCCCTCCATTTTTCTGCTCCGTGAAGGTGGGACACCAACCACTGGCCACTGGCATCCCGCTCCGTGAATGCCTCTGTGACTACTGCTGCTCTGTGCAGTGTTTTGCTGCCTCCTCTTTATAAACGTCCTCTAGACCTGATGGATCCACAGTGTTTATCCCACGCCCCTTTGAAGTCCTTCACAGTTTTAGACGTCACCACTTCCTCTGGAAGGGCATTCCAGGCATCCACCACTCTCTCCGTGAAGAAATACTTCCTGACATTGGTTCTTAGTCTTCCTCCCTGGAGCCTCAGCTCGTGACCCCTGGTTCTGCTGATTTTTTTCTGATGGAAAAGGTTTGTCATTGTCTTTGGATCATTAAAGTTTTTCAAATATCTGAAGGTCTGAATCATATCACCCCTGCTCCTCCTTTCTTCCAGGGTGTACATATTTAGATTCTTCAATCTCTCCTTGTATGACATCCGATGAAGACCCTCCACATTTCTGGTCACCCTTCTCTGTACCGCTTCCATCTTGTCTCTGTCTCTTTGTAGATACGGTCTCCAGAACTGAACACAGTACTCCAGGTGAGGCCTCACCAAGGACCTGTACAAGGGGATAATCACTTTCCTTTTCTTACTCGATATTCCTCTCTCTATGCAGCCCAGCATTCTTCTGGCTTTTTCTATCGCCTTGTCGCATTGTTTCGCAGACTTCATATCTTTTTAGGCACTATAACCCCTAGGTCTCTCTCCTGCTCCGTGCTCATCAGCCTTCCCCCCCCTCCCCCCCCCCCCCCCCATCGAATACAGTTCATTCGGATTTCTACTCTCCATATGCATGACTTTGCACTTCTTGGCATTGAATCTCAGCTGCCGTATCTTCAACCACTCTTCCAGTTTCCTTAAATCCCGTCTCAATCTCTCCACTACTTCCGGTGGGTCCACTCTGTTGCAGAGCTTAGTGTCGTCCGCAAAAAGACAAATCTTAAATTCTATCCCGTCCGCAATGTCGCTGACAAAGATATTGAACAGGACCGGTCCCAACATCGATCCTTGCGGTACACCACTTAAAACCGCTCTCTCTTCAGAGAAAGTTCCATTTACCATCACACATTGTCTTCTGTCCGTCAACCAGTTTGCAATCCAGGCCACCACCTCGGCACTCACTCCTAAGCTTCTCGTTTTATTCACCAGTCTCCTGTGCGGAACCGTATCAAAAGCTTTGCTGAAATCTAAGTAGATGACATTGAGCGCTCTTCCTTGATCCAATTCCTTGGTTACCCAGTCAAAAAAGTCAATCAGATTTGTCTGACAGGATCTTCCCCTGGTGAATCCATGCTGCCTCTGGTCCAGCAATTCTCTGGACTGTAGATAGCTCACTATTCTCTCTTTCAACAGTGACTAGAGATGTGAATCGTGTCCTCGATCGTCTTAACGATCGATTTCAGCTGGGAGGGGGAGGGAATCGTATTGTTGCCTTTTGGGTGTGTAAACTATCGTGAAAATCGTTAAAATCGTGAGCCGGCACACTAAAACCCCCTAAAACCCACCCCCGACCCTTTAAATTAAATCCCCCACCCTCCCGAACCCCCCCCCCAAATGCTTTAAATTACCTGGGAATCCAGCAGTGGTCCAGAACGGCGGCGGTCCGGAACGGCCCCCTCAATTGAATCCTGTTGTCTTCAACCGGCGCCATTTTGCAAAATGGCCGCCGCAAAATGGCGGCGGCCATAGACCAAAACGATTCGACGCAGGAGGTCGTTCCGGACCCCCGCTGGACTTTTGGCAAGTCTTGTGGGGGTCAGGAGGCCCTCCCAAGCTGGCCAAAAGTTCCTGGGAGTCCAGCGGGGTTCCGGGAGCGATTTCTTGCCGCGAATCGTTTTCCATACGGAAAATGGCGCCGGCAGGAGATCGACTGCAGGAGGTCGTTCAGCGGGGGTTCCGGACCGCCGTTTTCCGTACGGAAAACGATTCGCGGCAAGAAATCGCTCCCGGAACCCCGCTGGACTCCCAGGAACTTTTGGCCAGCTTGGGGGGGCCTCCTGACCCCCACAAGACTTGCCAAAAGTCCAGCGGGGGTCCGGAACGACCTCCTGCGTCGAATCGTTTTGGTCTATGGCCGCCGCCATTTTGCGGCGGCCATTTTGCAAAATGGCACCGGCTGAAGACAACAGGATTCAATTGAGGGGTCCGTTACGGACCGCCGCCGTTCTGGACCACTGCTGGATCCCCAGGTAATTTAAAGCATTTGGGGGGGGGTTCGGGAGGGTGGGGGATTTAATTTAAAGGGTCGGGGGTGGGTTTTAGGGGGTTTTAGTGTGCCGGTTTTCCTGCCCTCCCCCTTCCCACGATTTACGATTTTTTAAAGATAAATCGGGGGAATTGGTATTGTATTGTGGCCCTAACGATTTTTGACGATTTAAAATATATCGGACAATATTTTAAATCGTCAAAAAACGATTCACATCCCTAGTCTGTATTGCTCCAGCGGGTTCACTAGTTAGCTTCCCTCAAACCTCTGAGTTTGCCACACCCAATCTGGTTCTAACTGGACACCTTTAGGAACCTTCTAGTCCTTAGCTATTAAATGATCCCTCAGCACTTATGTTCCAATATTAAACAGATTATTAAAGAACAGCTATACAATAAGAGAAATGCAGGTATACTGAATCTTAAAAACAAACTATTAGCAAGGAACCAAAACAACTAATATACAATACCAGACCTAGAGAAAGGTATAAACAGAGCAGTTCTACTACACAGGGAGCCCAGATATAATGGAGCCCAGAGCACTGTTAGAAGGAATAGTGAAAGAAAACACAGCAGTTTTGTTTTTGGGTTGTTTTTTTTTCCCCCAGAGAGAGCACCACAGAAATTATGAGTCAGAGCTCTAGAAAGAAGGGATATTGAGAGACTGTTTCTTTTTACACAGAGCTCAGAGACTATGAATCAGAGCACCAGTAGAGGAATAATAAAAAACACAGAGTTCTATTATGCACAGAAATTCTACTATATATTAATTTCAATTTTAACACAGACTTATCTGCACTGAAAACAGAAGAATCCTCTCTTGGGCTGGCACTAAGCAGTCTGTATTGCTCCAGCTGGTTCACTAGTTAGCTTCCCCCAAACCTCTGAGTTTGCCACACCCAGTCTGGTTATAACTGGACACCTTTAGGAACCTTCTAGTCCTTAGCTATTAAATGATCCCTCAGCACTTATGTGCCAATATTAGATTATTAAAGAATAGCTATACAATAAGAGAAATGCAGGTATACTGAATCTTAAAAACAAACTATTAGCAAGGAACCAAAACAACTAATATACAATACCAGACCTAGAGAAAGGTATAAACAGAGCAGTTCTACTACACAGAGAGCCCAGATATAATGGAGCCCAGAGCACTATTAGAAGGAATAGTGAAAGAAAACACAGCAGTTTTGTTTTGGGGTTTTTTGTTGTTTTTTTCCCGCATAGAGAACACTTCAGAAATTATGAGTCAGAGCTCTAGAAAGAAGGGATATTGAGAGACTTTCTTTTTACACAGAGCTCGGAGACTATGAATCAGGGCACCAGTAGAAGAATAATAAAAAACACAGAGTTATATTATGCACAGAAATTCTACTATATATTAATTTCAATTTTAACACAGGCTTATCTGCACTTGAAACAGAAGAATCCTCTCTTGGGCTGGAACTAAGCAGTCTGTATTGCTCCAGCTGGTTCACTAGTTAGCTTCCCCCAAACCTCTGAGTTTGCCACACCCAGTCTGGTTATAACTGGACACCTTTAGGAACCTTCTAGTCCTTAGCTATTAAATGATCCCTCAGCACTTATGTGCCAATATTAGATTATTAAAGAATAGCTATACAATAAGAGAAATGCAGGTATACTGAATCTTAAAAACAAACTATTAGCAAGGAACCAAAACAACTAATATACAATACCAGACCTAGAGAAAGGTATAAACAGAGCAGTTCTACTACACAGAGAGCCCAGATATAATGGAGCCCAGAGCACTATTAGAAGGAATAGTGAAAGAAAACACAGCAGTTTTGTTTTGGGGTTTTTTGTTGTTTTTTTCCCGCATAGAGAACACTTCAGAAATTATGAGTCAGAGCTCTAGAAAGAAGGGATATTGAGAGACTTTCTTTTTACACAGAGCTCGGAGACTATGAATCAGGGCACCAGTAGAAGAATAATAAAAAACACAGAGTTATATTATGCACAGAAATTCTACTATATATTAATTTCAATTTTAACACAGGCTTATCTGCACTTGAAACAGAAGAATCCTCTCTTGGGCTGGAACTTCTACTTGCTAAGTCTAACATTTCTGTAACATTAATTTAGCATGTTACACGGGAAGGAGCCTACACTTGGCCTCTGACCCTAACCCCCAATCCTCTGCAACACTTTTCCCATCGCTGAACCCTAATCCTTTCGGAGAATCTTGCACTGCTGCTGTGTGTTTTCCGTGTGGGTATCTATAGCAGCCTGGCCTGTTCTGTTTTCCTAATGGGGGGAGGAGGAGTCATTTGCCTCTGTTCCTTGTAATAATTGTGTTTTTATGTGAGGAAAAACTTATCAGTTTCAAGCATATTTTACATAATTCTTGAATATTTTAACAGAAAATTGATATCAAAATTAATATTCAAACATTGTGCAAGAAGAATCTGGCAAATCAGTGCCGACTGGCTTGTGACACTCAAGGACCAGAGTCACATACCCCTGATTTAAATCTTGGTACACCACTTTGAAAAGATTGCTACCCCTGATCTAATGAATTACACATTAAATCTATTTGTTATGTTAAGAATCTTTTGTTAGAAATAAAGTCTGCTCTTCCTAAAGGCTGTTTAGGGGAGTTAGAAAGAGGTTTTATGGAGGATCACCTTCCTAACAGATCCCCTGTTTTACTCTCTCTATCAGTATCACCTAGAACAGAGCCGGCTGCTCATAAACCTGCCCATTTATTAACTTTTAAAGATGTATATAAGTTTTCTTTTCATATAGTAGGAAAGAAGAAGCTCTACATACGTGGTCTAAAAGTCAGACACTAGCAGCATTTCAAGAGTACCCCAGATACCAATTGGAGAGATGAGCTAAGGAAGGATATGACAATAAACCTGCCGGGAGAACACTGTACAAGCCCCAATGCCAAAACGCTCGGGAGATCTCAGTGGAGAGTTCTGCATGGGATCATTGCTACCTATGAATCTTTGAAGCATCTAAACCCGCGGTGTCAGAGACTTCTGCTTTCTACTCAGATAAGAAAACTATCCTTCACACGTTCCTGCAGTCTCCTAGACTAAAACCTATTTTTTATTTTATGAAGAACATTTTTTCTTTATTTGCTATCAATTTCTCTACTGTATTTATATTTGGGATTAATAATTGGAGTCAGAAGAGAGATGTGTATGTTGCAGACCTTCAGTTGGGAATGCAGGGTGCACAACATCTGGCTTATTCTAAAAAGCAGAAAAAAATTGAATTGTTGGTTCAGGACTGGAGAATGCTCCTGCTGTTTTCCATTTCTTAATTGTTTCATGAATAAAATTAGAATAGCAATATTATGGCTCATAATACTCAAAAATGAAAAGTAAAATGGGCTAATTATTTATTCTGTAAAATTGTGGATTGTGATTTGATAATTTATTTGTAAATATATTTTCTCTTGGAATTCTATGTTAATTTTTATAGTTTATAATTTTTGCTTTTATACTGAAATAAATGCATTTTACAGGTCAAAACTCTCTCTGTCTCTCTTTCTCTCTTGCTTGCTCGCTTTCTAGAGCTGTCAAGTTCCCAGTGTTCAGAAGTGCATGAAATCATCACAAGGCGAGAGAAGGGTGGAAGAAAGAGGTAGACACCAATGAAAGCATTTCAGAACTAAAGTCAGGCTTTTATATCTGTGGAATGAAATCAGTGGATGTCTGGTATTCATTCAATGAAAGATGGATCGAACGAGACTCTTCCTTCTATTAAAAGCCTGAGTGAGAAATCTCATTGAGATTATTAAATGTTGCAATTTCCTCTCTGTCCATGAGATGGCAGCATTGTGTCTTATTGTCAGACTTTCCTTTACAGGAATGAGCTTTTCATTTAGTGATCATCAGTGAGCCTGGGTCAGACGGACCGGACCATCCCTTCCTTCCCCATCAAACAGAAAAAAATGGTGTGTGAGAGACTGAGAAGAAATCCTCTCTGGGCAGGATATCTTCTGCAGGATGTGGTCCCCTTACAAACAACTTAATTACTGGGTCTCAACTTCCTTCCTATGGATGATGAGAATCTCTGCCAGGTTTCTTGCAGCTGTGAGCAGAAGAGACAGGGCACACGGCTTTATTGTCAATCAGGTCTACCACATCTTATTTATTTATTTATTTATTTATTTATTTAAATGCTTTTAAAATATACCGACATTCATAGGACATATCATGCCGGTTCACAATCAACATTGGAAAAGCGGAAAAGGAAATTACAAATAACAGGGAGGGGGGAGGTGGAGCAGGAAAGGAAAAAGGAGAGGATGGGGGCCAGGTGACAGCAAGCGCAGAAGTTGCGGGAAGGAGAAAGGTAGTGAAGTGCTAGGAGAGAGAGAAATTGATAGGAACTGTATTAAAAACTGTGAATAAAAATTAACATATTTACAAAATAAGCAATTCCATATGATGCATCAACAGATTAAAAGGGGGAAGGGAAATTGGATGTGGCAGTGGTAGGGGTTTAGGTCTGGTTGGAGTCAGGGTATGCTTATGCTTCTAGGTTCACCGTGATTTGGTTCAGTCCAACTGAATCATTACCCATGAAAACCTTCTCCAGTACGGGTACCTCCCCAACATCCTCATTAGTAAACACAGAAGCAAAGAAATCATTTAATCTTTCCGCGATGGCCTTATCTTCTCTAAGAGCCCCTTTAACCTCTCGGTCATCTAATGGTCCAACCGACTCCCTCACAGGTTTCTTTCTTTGGATATATTTTTAAAAGTTTTTACTGTGAGTTTTTGCCTCTACAGCCAACTTCTTTTCAAATTCTCTCTTAGCCTGTCTTATCAATGTCTTACATTTAACTTGCCAACGCTTATGCATTATCCTATTTTCTTCTGTTGGATCCTTCTTCCAATTTTTGAATGAAGATCTTTTGGCTAAAATAGCTTCTTTCACCTCCCCTTTTAACCATGCCGGTAATCGTTTTGCCTTCTTTCCACCTTTCTTAATGTGTGGAATACATCTGGACTGTTTGTGGGTTGCCCCCAAGTGAGCATCCCTGTCATAGTTTTGATTTTCTCACAATTTGAACAGATAACGGGCTTACGGATAAATTTCTCTAAGTCCGAGGCATTACCCTTAATCCCGCAACTGTAGGCTACTTGGCCCGGAGCTTTCCCCTTTCTATGGACTTCTGGGAAACTAAAATATTTGGGGGTATGGATTCCTAGAGATCTCACCGCCCTTTATGATATGAATGTATGGGAAAAAAATCACGAATATCGGTGCCCAGCTGCTGGCCTGGCGCCCTCTGCCACTGACATTCTTTGGGTGATGTGCCCTATTAAAAATGTGATTGTTCCTAAGCTTTTATACAAGTTGCATATGCTCCCTATTTGGCTATCTACTGCTGATTTATGGCAGCTACAATCCGTTTTCCAAAGCTTTATATGGGCTGGAAAGAGAGCATGCATTAAGTACCAGGTCCTGATGTGCTCTAAGGAAAGGAGGGGACTTGGACTCCCAGACTCCCAGACTTCCAGAGATATAATGTTGCCTGCCAGATGCATTTTGTGGGAGAATGTTTTTTAGATTCTTACTCTTATTGTCAGCGGGGCTTGCTTACTAATATGTCTGCTCCATGCTCTACTTTATATCTTCTGCAAGCCAGTCCGCAGACGATTCGTACCATGGACACCCCAAAAATGTTTCTTTGACCTTGCTGGTGGGCTTGGCAGTGGCTACGGTGACAATTCAACATGTAGGGCTCCTACTCTTTATTGCTGCCACTAGTGGGAAATAAAGACTTTTTGCCTGGACTCAATTGTAGTGCCATATTCCAAGCTTGGGCCCATAATGGTCTGCCATTTATTTTTCATCTCTATGAAGAAGACAGCCCAGTGGTCAGAGAGGCCGAAGGCCTCGATGGGCCTGGAAACGCGCGAGGCTGCCATGGGCGAGTGGCGCTGGCGCTGGCGGTGGCTACGAGAGAGGAACCGGAGCTGGTAGATGGGTGTGCCAGTTGAGCAGGCCTGGTCACGGCACCAACACGACCAGGATGCGCAACAATACCCCCCTTCTAGGCCTCCCCCTTACCAGCTTAGACTTCTCAGGGTGCTGCTGGTGGAACTCCTGGAGGAGGCTTTTATCTAGGATGTGATGAGAGCTCTTCCACGAATTGTCCTCCGGGCCGAATCCCTCCCACAAGAGGAGGTACTCCCAGTGGCCTCTATGGCGCCGGAGATCGAGGACTTCATGGACTTCATGGACTTGGAGTGTGTTTTCAGGCTCTTTTGAGAGTTGTGTCGGTGCTGGAGGTCTTCTGGACGGCCATGAAAGAACTGGTAGTGGCAGACAAGGCTGACGGCCAAAGACCACTGTGAAGAGGGAGACTTTAGTAGCAGAGGAGATATGGGTATTATGGGATATTTCTGCCCAAGGCAGGAGGTCAGCTCAGTCATTTTTTTGGTCGTTGACATAAGAATATAGGAAATTCTTCAAAGACCGATTAGTCCTTTCGGCCTGGCCATTTGCTTCTGGGTGGTAAGCTGAAGTTAAATTTAGCATGATATTGAACTTCTTTCACAGAGATTGCCAATATTTGGTGGCAAATTGGGGTCCACGGTCAGAAATAATCTCTTGAGGCAAACCATGTAACCTAAACACATGGTTTAGGAAAAGTTGGGTAAGTAGTGGAGCAGATGGGAGTCCGGGTAAAGGGACAAAATGCGCCATTTTTTTAAAAATGGTCTATTATGACCCAGATTACTGTATTTCCTTTTGAAGAGGGTAACTCCGCAATGAATATGGTGGAAATACTGGACCAAGGCTCAGTGGGTGCAGGAAGTGGTTGGAGAAGCCCCTATGGGTGTCCAGTTGGAGGCTTTTGCTGTGCACATACTGGAAAGGAGTCCACGTACTCTCGGGTGTCTTTGGTCATACTAGGCCACCAATAGTGCCGTTGGAGCATCTCAAGGGTTCGGGCTCGGCCGGGGTGATCGGTCAGCTTGGAGTTGTGAGCCCAAAATAGAACACGTTCATGTAGATGGCAGGGAACCACCATCTTCCCTGCTGGTACCGTGGTGGTAACTGCAATAGAGATGCAGGCTGGGTCGATTATATGCATAGGAGTCTCAGGTATGTCTTCTGGCTCAACGGAGTGGGAGAGCATGTCGGCCCAAAGATTCTTCACTGCTGGGCAATAGTGGAGCTCGAAATTGAAGCATGCAAAGAATAGAGCCCAACGAGCTTGCCTGGGGTTGAGTAACTGAGTCTCTTTTAAGTGCTCCAGATTTTTATAATCGGTATAGATCGTGAATTTATATTGCGCCCCTTCAAGCCAGAGACGTCATTCTTGGAGGGCAAGTTTCACTGCTAGGAGTTCATGGTCTCCTATGGTATAGTTTTGTTCAGTGGAAGAAAATGTATGTGAATAGAAGAAGCACGGCACTAGGGTTCCTTTGGTGGAGTATTGGCTTAAAACCGCCCCTGCTCCAATGGCGGATGCATTCATTTCAACTACGAAGGGGTGGTTATGATCCATGTGACGTAAACACAGACGCATGCAGAAGGCTTCTTTTAAGGCATGGAATGCTGATTGGGCCTTAGGACTCCATATTCGAAGATCACATCCCTTCCGTGTCATGGCAGTGAGTGGAGTGATGAAATTTCGATAATAGTTTGTAAACCCAAGGAATCTTTGAAGGGCTCAGAGACCCACTGTTTGAGAACAATCTCGAATGCCTTGAAGTTTATCATGGTCCATGGTGAAGCCACAATTAGAGATAATGTAACCCAGAAATGGAAGGCTGGGTTGTTCGAAAATGCACTTTTCCAATTTTGCATAGAGATGGTGATCTATGAGACATTGGAGGACTGTTTGAACGTGGGAACGATGAGATGTCAGGCCTTTAGAGAAGATTAGTATATCATCTAGAAATACCACAATGAATGAGTATAACAGGTCCCGGAATATCTCATTCATTAAGCGCTGGAAGACTGCAAGAGCATTGCAAAGGCTGAAGGGCATTACTACTTACTCGCAGTATCTGTCTCTCGTGTTGAAGGCAGTTTTCCATATGTCTTCCGGTTGAATCCGTACCAGGTTATATGCCCCTTGTATGTCAAGTTTGGTAAAAATGTGTGCGCCCTGCAGTTGGTCGAACAGTTCACTGATAAGTGGCATAGGGTACCGGTCCTTGCGGGTTACTGTGTTCAATCCTCTGTAGTCTATGCAAGGTCTCAGACTGCCATCCTTTTTCTTTAGGAAGAAGAACCCGGTGCCTGCCGGGGAAGTAGAGGGCCTAATGAATCCCTTGGCCAAATTTTCTTTAATGTAGGCAGACATAGCTTGAGTTTTCAGAAGTGAAAGAGGGTAAGTTCTGTCCTTGGGAGGAGTGGTTCCAGGTAGGAGTTCTATGGGGCAATTACATTTCCAAAGTGGAGGCAGGATATCTGCTTTCTGCTTGGAGAACATGTCTTCAAACTCTTGAATGGAGCAGGCAACCCGGGAAGGGCTCTAGAACTTAGGACGGGCATTGTGGGAGATACTTGTCATAGACACTGGGTTTTACATCGTGGGCCCCATTGGATGAGTTGCAGGGAAGGCCAGTCAAAGTGAGACGCATGTAACTGAAGCCACAGAAGTTCAAGGACTACAGGTTATGTGGATCATTTCAAGATCAGAAGGGAAATTTCCTTGTCGTGGAGGGTCCCAACAGTGAGGCAAATGGGCATGGTACAGTGGGTGATCCGATCAGGGAGAGCCTCTCCTTGAATCAAAGTGATGCCTAAAGGTATCTCCAAGGGTTGGACTGGTATCTGAAGGAGTGTAACAATCTCCTCCAAAATGAAGTTTCCACTCGCCCCAGTGTCCACAAGGGCGGTAGTGGCAGATAACTGTGATTCCCTAAGGAGGGAAACAGGCAGCAACCGTTGAGGGCCAAACTGTAGCACCCAAGCTCGGGACCCCCAACGGGCTCAGGCTTTGGAGTTTCCCGGACACACTAGGCAAGTCTGGAGAAGGTGGCTGGAACCACCACAATACATGCAGAGGCCAGATTTTCTTCGTCGGAGATGCTCTTCAGGGGTCAGGCGGCCACAGTTAATTTTCATTGGTTCCTCAGAAGGTTGCAGAGCTGCAGCAAGGCCTTCAACTCAGAATGGGTGGACCATAGGGCAGGAGGCCGAAGTGGTCTTACTTCCTGATGTCATTGTCGAAGATGGTAATCGATTCTACAGACCAGGGAGATCAAGTTTTCCAGAGATGTGGGGATCCCGTGGGCGGCCAGCTCATCCTTGAGAACCGGAGATAATCCCTCAAGGTAGAGAGCTCACAGGCAGTCTTCTTGCCAACCCAGCTCAGTGGCTAGGATCATGAACTCCACAGTGTACTCTGCGAGTAGATGGGAACCTTGACGGAGGTGGAGTAGGTGGTGGCCAGCGATCGCCCGTCTGCCTGGGTCCTCGAAGATACGGCGAAAGACAGAGATGAATTGAGGGAGCTGGCGAAGGACTACGTCATAATGCTCCCAGAGCAGGGAAGACCATGCCAGGGCCTTCCCCTCGAGATGTGAAAGGATGAAGGTAATCTTGGTGCTTCATTGGGAAAGAGGGAAGGTTGCAGTGAGAACTGCATGTAGCATTGGTTTATGAAAACACAGCAGAGACGAGGATTCCTGTTGAAGCGGGGTGGAGCTGGGAGGGCCAGCTGTGCCTGTGAGGACAAGGTATGGGCAAGAGCCCCTGGATTGGCCATGGCTGATTCCTTGAACTGAGAACGCATCTTTTCCATGGAGGAGGCCAAAGCTTACATGACCCGTTGTTGCTCTCGGACACGAGTGTCTAGACCAGGGATGGCCAACAAGGTAGGAGACTCCGCCGAGTCCATGGGTGGGCCTCGCAGTATCTCCTAGAGAGGTAGCAGAGAGGTGTGCCCACCACGAGCAAGGGTGCATGGTCAATGTCCAAACAGGATGGTCTGATAGTTATGGAAGGCCAGAAGAGATTGTCCAAGTGGATAACAAGGGTCAAAGCCAGGGTATCAGTCCGAGCATAGTCAAGACAAGCGAAGGTCAAGTTCCAGACAGTGATCAAACGTAGTCAGGCAGGCAGTGGAACGTTCCAGGCAGCTGTCAAACATGGTCAGACAGGCAGTGGTCAGTTTCTGGCAACGGTCAGATGTGGTCAAGGGCAGGCAGAGGTTGGTTCCAGGCAGCAGTCAAGACATGGTCAAGGACAGGCAGAGATCGGTTCCAGGCAGCTGTCAAGATGTGGTCAAGGACAGGCAGAGGTCGGTTTCAGGAAGCAGTCAAGACATGGTCAAGCAAGCAAAGGTCAGTACCGTGAGATCAGTCTGGAGGGTACGACCAGGGAACAAGAAACAAGGAGATGCTGGAACAAGGAGACACTGGAACAAGGAGACACTGGAATGCTGGAACAAGAAAACACTGGAACACTGGAACAAGGACACACTGGAGCACAGGATCAGGCAAGAAATGCAGCAAACTCGAGATACTGAGGTGTAGAACCATTTGCCAAGGCTTACAGATAGGCTTCTCACTCTCATGCTCTCTCTCTCAGACATACACTCACAGGCTTCTCACTCCCACGCTTTCTCTCATACACACTCACACACATACATACATAAGCTTGTCACTCCCATGCTCTCTTTCATAAACACACACATACACAGACTTCTCATACCATGCTCTCTCTGATACATACACACACACAAAGGCTTCTCACTCTCATACCCTCTTTCATACACACACACACACACAAAACACACACACACACAGGCTTCTCATACCATGCTCTCTCTCATATAAACACACACACATAGACATACATACTGGCTTCTCACTCCCATGCTCTTTCACACACATGCATACACAGATGCTTCTCACTGCCATTCTGTCTTTCTCTCTCATACATATACAAACACACACACACACTCTATCAGGACCTCTCCCTCTCTTCCAGGCGTCCTTGCTGCAAGTCCTCTTCTCTGGCCATGCATGTTGGGCTCCGCGATGGCCTTGTGATGATTGGGCCTCTCTCCTTGGGCCGCACGGGATGAGCTCTGTGACAGCCCTGTGACAGTCGGGCCTCTTCTCAAGTGTTGAGCCATACAGGATGAGGTTTGCTATGGCCTTTCAATGGATGAGCTCCACGATGGCCCTGAAAATGTCAGGACTGGCCTTGTATCACAGTGTTAACCTCCCCACTGTGTGTATCAATAGCCTGGCCAGTTAAAACTTAAATTGTAAGTATTTGATACAATATTAATTAAGTATAGAGATCTGGGAAATGTACTCTGCGTTTATTCTTTATTTCCCTTAAAGGATCTCAAGATAATAGGATAAGGAATTATATACTATTATTGTTTTATCATACTTAAGTATATTCTAAGTGTATATTAAAGAAACAAGAAAAGATATAGCAGGGTGAAATTGGGAACTGAGCCACAGGAGTTGGCTCTGGAACCACTAGACCCCCAAAATATTACTTTAAGAGATGTATGGAAGGTTTTAGATAATCTACAAAAAACTCTGTCTAAATCAATTGAACAAAATAGAATGACTACATTTGAATTTAAAAGTGAAATGGAGAAATACAACAATCGTATGATACAGTTAGAAGAACAAAGTAAAAATTTCTCCACTCAGATTGCGGTGTTAAAAGAAGTAAATAATTCTTCTATTAAAGATGGCTTAATAACACATAGACAGTTAGAAAACCTGGAAAATCAAAATCGTGTTAAAAATCTTAGGTTTTTGAATTTTCCAGAGACCAGATTACTTTCTGCTATGGAGTTACTAAAAAAATATTTGGTAGAAGTACTATCTATAGTGACAATTGATGAGACAGCTATATCAAGATTATATTATATCCCTAAATCCAGATTAAGGTCACAGGTGGGGCAAGAGGAAATGGATATAGTCCAACCCCAATTTAACATCATTTTTGGAAGCCTCTCAGGACGATATCCAATTAAGGTCTACACTTTTGGTAACTTTTACTAGAGAGAGAGACAAAAATTTAGTCCTACAAAAATATTTTGAAAACAAGGACCATAATTTTTGTGGTCAACGTATTCAAATATTTCCTGATGTTGCTAGAGCAACACAAGCCAGACGTAAACAATTTTTGTCACTGAAGCCTAGAGTATTAGCTATTGGGGCAACATTTTACCTAAAATTTCCCTGTAAGTGTTCAGTGACATATCAAAGGAACAAATTTATCTTCCAAGACCCCACCCACCTTGAATCATTTTTAATAGATAAACAGATGGGTTGAGGAATATAACTGCATAAAATAATTAAACTCCCACTATCTCTGTAAAGTATGATTACAGATTTCTATAATGTTTGTTTTCTTGTGTAGAGTGCCTCCCGTAATGAGGACTAGAATTTTCATGTTACTGATTGTTTATAGGATAAATATTTGTATGTTTTGTTTACAAGTAACAGAAAATTTGTTTGTGTTTTATACAATCTAAATTGTTTAAAAAACTAATAAAATATAAATTAAAAAAAAAAAAGAAAAGATATAGCAAGTCAAATTTTACCAGTCTGTTTATTAAACATTGATATCAATTTGTGTCTGTGAATTATCAAACTAAGGGGTCATTTTCAATAGTTTCACACGTGATAAGGGACTTTTTGCGTGTGATAGGGTGATCGGGGCGGAGTTGGGGTGGAGTTGACCCCGGAAGAGGAGGAGTCGGGGCGCCACCGTGACCGACGCTGCGGAGACATCGCTGGCGGCGAAAGGTAAGGACCCTTATCGCCGCCAGTTTTGCGCCGAATAACTACACTTTTTATGGTGTAGCTATTCGGTGTGAAAGCCGGCAGCCAGCGCACTGCAGTGGTGTGATGGCTGCTGGCTTTCGCAGGCCCCCCCCCCCCACCCCCCGGTACCGCGCGATTCACTATTCTGCGAGAATAGTGAATCCAGGCCTAAAATAGTACAGATGGACCCTCAGTATGACCCAGTATGGCAAAGTCTTATGTTCTTATGTTCTTCATGCTTCACCAGTGAGATATTGAATATTATTGTTTGGATGAATTTTCTATACATCAAATCTGTGCATATATTCAATTTCTTTTTTACTCTAATACATTTTGGATGTGAATCATTTGGACGTAAACAACATTTTTTCCATTTCCTTGGACAATGATTTGGACATAAATATACAAATGTTTAATATTTTGCACATTAATTAAAGGCATAAATCATTTCAGTGAATCATTAAATTGAAATTCTTATACATAACAGTTGCAACAAACTTTACAGCAAAAGTCTGGCATGATTGTAGAACAACTTTCCTATTTATATGTATGTATGAATCTGTCCCACATTCATTGATTTGATAAGATTCTGTCAATGCCACTTATTATCATGTTTTGCAACTCTTACCAAATTGAGGGAGTGGTATAATAAAACTGAACTCAGCATGCAAGGAGGCTGTTTCTTGGCATCATAGTTTTGCCTTTCTTAAATATGGATGGATTACATTTTTAAAAGTCTGAGAACCTCTATAAGGGTTATGAATAAAATACATGACATGATTCAGAAGACAAATAACAAGGTTTCTTTGCTCAGGGATCATGTCCCAAATGAGTCTCTGAACCAACTTAAACACGCCTTGCTTACCAGGCTATTGAATGCACAGATGCAGATACCTTTGGCCAAAGAGGTAAGTAAAAGAATCAGACTTTTCTTTACTCTGTACTAATGGTCGCCAATTCAATGTATCCTCAGATTCCCTTTTCAAATGCACTTCTGCCAGCTCTGCTTGTCATGTTAGTAAGCTGTACTGTAAGATATACTGTTGCTCCTGTTTCATTCTAAGTTATATTGTAAGAAATAATATGAAGTTACAATGTAAAATAAGAAGCCTTTGTCTTTAGAACCTCAGTTGCACTGTAATCCGATGTGATATTTCAGATCGAACACCAGTACATAAAAACAAACATATAAATAAATAAATAAATACATGTTATTCTTTGGTCCAATTTTAATCCTAAAGTATGGATGATGTACTCTTAGACAAATTCTGGATTAATTTGTCATGCTTTAAAAAATAGAAGACAGAATAATGTGCATCCTACCTTTCATTTATTTTACTAAAAGACACATATAAAAAAAATACTTCTACAAACAGAAAAGAAGAAAAAAATGTCAAAAACTACAAACTCTTTCAGCAGGGACATGATTTTCCACAATTGCAGACTATTTATACTGAATGGTATGTAGCTTTAATACTTTCAGTGTTTAAAATCGTTTTCCCTAAATTTGCCTTATGGGTATCCCTGCTTTCTTCATGTTTTATGTGATTCTGCCAAACCCCCACACGGTGCTTTAATAAATATCTGCTCTTCATCTGTTGATGCTGTATTCATGCTTAACATGCACCAGTGATGCTCGCATGATCAGTACCACATCATCCCTCATAATTTCAGGAATATGCTAAACAGAAAGTTTCAAAACCTTTCAATACTTATATTGCATCAGAAATTAAATAAAGATATACAATAAACCCAGCTTTTACATATAATTAAAAAAGATAAAATAAATTCTGTGCATAATAACTAATCCTAAATGAAAGGATATAAACAGGATGGAGTCAATCCAGAGGTCAGCTACTAAAATGGTCAGTGATTTTTGTTCTAAAGCATAATGAGAATAGACAGAAAGATCTAAACATGTATCCTCTAGAGGAAAGATAAGATAGGTGGGATATGAGAGAGACATTTAAATATTTCTAAGGCTTCCATACACAGGATATGAGCCTTTTAAGATGGAAAGGAGGCTCTAGAATGTGAGGTCATGGGATGAGGGGGAAGCTGTAGACTCAGGAAATATTTCTTTACAGAGAGGATGGTAGATGCATGGAATGGCCTCCCAGTGGAGGTGGTGGGAACAAAAAAAATTATCAGTCCTGACTCCACACTCTAAAAGCAAATGGCATTCATAAAGAAATGTGCAAGTTGTTAAGAGAAATGAAAATCAAGAGAATATGAAGGAAAGGGGTGGTTCCAAAATCTAAGAGCAAACTAGGTGGTCACAGATTAAATTATATATAATTATATATATAAAACACTGAATTTTTCAGAATGGTTTGATGCATGACCTTAAAACATTATAATTTGAGGATTTTTTTTATAATGAACACTTGATTAAAAACCTTAAATACAGTAACATTGCAACTGTAAATGTGTAACTACGTAACAAAACAACTGTGTCACTTTTTGTCTGTCATTGTACATCTGTCACACAATAACCCTGAGTGTTTGCAATGCTGGAATTGTATCTTTGCACACCTTTCTCTGGCTGTGCAATTGTATAGGAAGGAGAATGTGTAAGTGTACTGGAGACAAGGTTCAAATTGTCCACAATGGTGCAAAATCCGTGCATACGTTTTTACTGGTGGGCTTTGCAGTTGTCACTTGAGGAAACGTACACAAGGAATTGTCCTTTGGATTTTGTCTTGGGTACGCACAGTTACTGGAACTGGCTTTTTCTGCAGAGAGAATAATCCTGGTAAATACCCTATATAAATTTGAAAATGTCCATCTCTGTGTATACATCTATATCTTCTCCCATGACCTATACAAATGAAATCTGGTCCCACCTCCTCTCAGTGCTGTTAAAACCGTGTGATCTGTAGAAAAAGCATCTCAACTTTCAGTTTGGGTAATTCTCAGACTGATGATAATTTGGGCACATTAATTTTTTGCCTAGATACGTGGCTTTGAAAATTCCCTACTTTCTTGTGAAATTGTGTATTTAACATATTATGAAACTGTGCCACTGTTGCTATTTATTCTGTGATTATTTCACCCTGAGATTATCAGGCTGTTTGACAGTCTGAGGTGTAACTAGGAATCTGTGAGTGTGGGATGAACCTCACACTGGAGATTTAGGCTGAGAAGGCAATGGCGGTGCTGAGGAGAAGCCAAAAGCCAATAGACAGTAAAAAGACACAAACGTTCCCCACTTGTTGAAGAAATAACCTAGAAGATCAGGGAAACAGCAAAATAAAATATATCTTTATTTCATAGGATAGAAAACAGGACCAATTACCCCAGCGCCATTTTCCTGGTCACTGGCAAAACAACAGACAGGATTTACTGATATTATGTACTGACTAATTAATTAATATCTCTGAATTTAATGAGAAGCTTTTTCAGATTTTTTTTTTAATTTGAGTAATTAGGCAACCTTACTTTTTTATCATTTTGTTTCCAAATACTAGGTTGTTCTGAGGTTCCCCTGTAGTAACCTCCACTCCACCCCACCCTATCATCAGGTCATTAAGGAAATGGTCAAGATGCAGATCATTTGGGGAAACAAAAAGGAATGTACAGACCTATTATAAATATAAAACTGTGTTACAGTTATGGCTTCTGATTTTAGGAGCTTAAAAATGATAAATTAAGGTCTTTATTTTCCAACTAATTAGGGTTTCTTGGGGGCACCAACAATTGGTGTTTATCTGTATTTTCCAGCACAGGCAATGTTGTTGGATATCTTTACCTGTTTAATCAGACAAATATATTTGTGCAGCTAAGGAGCCCTTAGCATGGAAAAGGCACAACAACAAAGCAGAGGATCCAGGGTCAGCAAAGGGGGGGGGGGGGGTGAGAAGGTACTCCAGGAAGGGGTGCGTTTCTGGTGTTTATCTAAGAAACACATTATTTTTTTGGGGGGGAGGGGTGGTTTCATTAGAGTTTACCATTTAAAACCCTAAATCGGAAGCCCTGGTACTGTGTACAATGATGTGACCCTGAGCCTCCAGGTTGGTGATATGTAACTGTGAAAATGTGAAATTATATCACTATGTAAAATAGTTAATGGGTATCTGTGTGCTTATGATCTATGAATTCTACTCCAGATTTATTGTTTACCTCTCTTAAAGTATAACTATAAAAATCCATAGAAACTTAGAAGAGTCTGCCCAAAAGCTTGTGCCAATGCCAGCTGCTCAGTGCAGGTTACCCCAAAGCTTATCAGAGAAGTCAGGGCCCTAGGATGCTGTTTCAATCCTATTTCTCTTAACCATTGCTGTGAAAGCAGAGAACAATGCATGAGTCAGGCTTAGTGATTAAGGGTAGTAAGCACTGCATCAGCAAGTTACCCCCATGTTTATTACTTTCCTAAACTGTAAAAGTCGGGGCTCTCATTGGTTGCTGTCTGAATCCAATTCCTCTTTTCTCACTGCCGTTGAAGCAGAGAGGAATAATGGAGTTGCATTAACAGTATCAATGCTTAATTGTTGAGGATAACAATTGCCACACCAGCAACTTACCCCCATGCACTCTTTTCCCTCTGAGGGAAAAAGGTCTGCTGTATTTGCTGCCTGTTTGCCTGCCTCTTTAACAAGCTGAGGCTGTAAAGGACCCGAGGAAGTAAAAAAACTACTCAGCTCCGCTCCTGCCGTTCCCCCCCCCCTGCACCCCTTGCTCCGCCCACGAGGAGTTTCCACCAGAACCGCGGTGGGGGGGGGGGGGGGGGCCATAAAGCACGGGCAGAGTCCGGTGTCACGCGCTGAAGGTGCACCCCTTCGTGTAGCCTGTTTATTGTTATCCCCAAACTTTTAATTATCATCTGCAATTTCTTAAACTCGATCCAACAGATTGCTTTTAATATAAAGTAAAAAAAAAAAAAAAGGCTGCTGGCTGCTACAGACTCATCCTCCGCACAGCAACAGATCACAGTATGTATGAATCATGGAAAATATAGAAATTCTTCAAAGATTAAAACTATAAATTATAAGAATGAAAAGATAAAAAAACAAACAATAATGTGTTCGTTAGTAAATATTCAATGCAACAAAATCAATACTCTTAAAAATTGTTTATTCTTGACCTTTTTTTTTATTAACATTCAAGCCGTAACAAAAAAATCTGTTTTGATTGCTGATATATTATATTTTTTATTTATTTTTATTTATTTTTAATTTTTATATACCGGCATTCTTGTAGGGACTACAAATCACTCCGGTTTACATAAAACGAATAACTGCTCAACAGAGAGCGGAGCTTTACATGGAACCGTAGAACATATGGAACAGTATAACTGGTTGACAATTTAACATAGAGCTAAATAAAGTAATAATAGTTTAACTGGAACATAAATAAAGAAATATAATATTTTATATAAGAAGTATAACTATTTATATATATGAAAAAAAATCCTGATTTCTTTGTGATTATAGAAACTTGGCTAAGACCCACTGACCATGTTCTTATAAACCAATTGTCAAACTCTGATTATGATATTTTAGAGCTAAGATAGTTCCATCTAATCTTCCCAGTCCATATGAAATCATGTTACTTGAATCAGATCAATTACAGATTAGTCTATTATATTGACCCCCAGGTCTCCTGGAGCATAATATCTCACCTTTGATAGAATTCTTAACAACAAATATTACTACAAAAAAACCTTCTGTTGTTCTAGGTTATTTTAATTTGCATATGGATGAGACCCCATTAAATAGTACCTGCTTTTTATTACAAGAATCCATGTTAGCACTAGGCTATAAATTATCAACCATTATGCCCACACACAAAGCAGGCCACTTGTTAGATTTGATTTGTACTAATTTTGAACTCTGTAAAAATATCACTACTAAAGTAACTCCAGTTCCGTGGTCCGATCACTTCTTAATGCATTCAGAAGCTGAATTTGACAAACCCATAGTTTCAATTGTTGATTTGCCTAAATTGATAACTCTACAAACTCAACCAAAAATAGAGGATCTAATAAATTAATTTAATGACATAAATGATAAGATTAACTCTAAGACAATGTCTACTAATGAAGCTACACATATATGGATGCAAGAATCAGCCAATGCAGTAAAAAAAATTAACTACCACTATAATAAAAAGAATTAAACCCAAAACTATTCGTAATCCCTGGTACAACAAAAGATTAGAAAAGACAAAAAAAGAACTAAAGAAGTCGGAAATTAAATGGAGAAAAGCTAAAACCCTACAAAATTTAGGAATTTTTCAATCTGCATTAAACCGCTACAAAAAAGATATTGACAGTGTTAAAAAAGAATTCTATAAAAAAAAATTGAAAATTATTTACATAACCCAAGAGCTTTATTCACAATAGTCAATAATTTGACAAAATGTCAAAATAAAAAAATGTATCTTTATCAGAAGATAATTGTAACGATATTGCATTATTTTAAAAATAAAATCGATTTTTTAAATTCCAATATTAAGGCAGCCGTAACCTGTGAAGTAAAAATGCCAAAAAAAAGACTTAGAATGGAATAATTTTGAAATGACATCCTCCCTTGAATTAGAAACTTTACTAAAAGAAAGACTCAACCCGGCCAAACACCCAATTGACTGTATTTCAGTAAGTATCCTTAAAACCATCGTAGAAACCATTACCCCTGCTGTGTCGAAAATTGTTAACTTGTCTTTATCTGAAGGTTTGTTGCCAGAAATTTTAAAAATCACTATTATTAAACCTATATTAAAAAAACCTAAATTTGATGCCACCCAATTAAATAATTTTAGGCCCATATCTAACTTATCTTTTTTAGCCAAAATTATTGAAAAAGTTGTTCAAAAACAACTCGACAACTTTTTAGAAGATAATAACATTTTATTCCCAAATCAGTTTGGTTTTAGGAAAAATTTTAATATGGAAACTCTTTTAATTGCTCTTACAGATACGATTTTAAGGGGCTTCGACGCAGGACAGAGTTATTTTTTAATACTTTTAGATTTATCTGCTGTGTTTGATACTGTCGATCAAGCGATTCTAATAAACCGTTTAAAAGAAATAGGGATTTCTGGGACAACCCTTTTGTGGTTTGAATCTTTCCTTTCAAATAGGTCTTTTCAAATTAAAATTAATAACTCTTTTTCAGATAAATTCTCAATTCAGACAGGTGTACCTCAAGGTTCTACATTATCTGCCACCCTTTTTAATGTTTATGTTTTACCTATATGTCACTTATTAGCAGGGTTAGGTTTAAAATTGTATATGTATGCAGACGATATACAGTTTTTAGTACCCACTGAAGAATCCATTGAACATACAATTATTAACGTTTACATTTCCGCAATAAAACAAGTATTATAACAATTAAAGTTGATATTACATATGGACAAAACGGAAATTATTTTAATAGAAAGAAAATGCAGTTACAAACATATCCCAGATTGAAGGCTTGAAAATAATGTCATCATATCTCCATTATATTTTGCCCGAGATTTGGGAGTAATTATTGACACAGAACTGAATATGAGAAAACATATTGCTACGAAATTGAGGGATGGATCTTGTAAATTATTAACACTGAGAAGGTTAAAAGCACTTCTGGATCATCAAAATTTTAGAACTGTTCTTCAGTCTCTCATATTCACAAACATAGACTATTGTAATACTCTTTCTCTTGGCCTGCCTGCTTCGACCATTAGATCACTTCAGGTGCTACAGAACTCAGCAGCTAGAATCCTGACAGGAAAAAGGAAGTTCCACCATATTACCCCAGTGTTTGTTTCTCTTCACTGGTTACCCATTAGCTATCGAATTAGCTTACATAATACACAATTTGATTTATGGTGACCGAACTGAATGGCTGAATTTATCCCTAAAGCTACACTTACCATAGAAGAACTTAAGATCTGCAAATAAGGCCTTGTTAACAATACCTACGATAAGATCAGCGAGACTGAGTCAGGTTAGAGAGAGGGCATTGTCGATAGCAGGAACCAAACTTTGGAATAATCTACCAACAGAATTGAGATTAACAACAGACAAGAAAACATTTAAGGCAGACTTAAAAATCTGGCTAATTAAATGCGTGTACATGGAAAATGGACCATAGCCTTCAATTACATATAACTAGACTCCAAATGGCCAGATACAGGTTTAAACGAATGCTTCAGATTTTAGCGACAGCCAGAACTTATTTTATGTTACTTATTTTATGTTATGTTTTGTCATACTTATGCTGTTTCATTTATTAACCTGTCTTAACTTTTTAGCTCTGAATAATACCTCGAGGAATAGCTAAATACTTTTTATTGTGCTTTTAAAATTTTAGCTGTTATCTTTTATTGCTGTATTTATTGTATTTTCATTATTTGTTTTAACTGTAAACCGCTGTGAAGGCTAAGGCCAATGCGGCAGTATAGAAAACCAATAAACTATAAACTCTTTTCTTTTTTTCTACCTCTAGCCTTTAGGGATCCACGATGTTTATCCCCTGCCCCTTTGAATTCCTTGACTGATATTGTCTTCACTACCTCTTCCAGAAGGGCATTCCAGGTATTCACCATCCTCTCCATGAAGAAATATTTCTTGACATTTGTTCTGAGTCATCCTTCCTGGAGTTTGATTTTATGATCCCTTGTTCTATTGATTTCTTTCCAATGGAAAAGGTTTGAAGATTGTGCTTCATTAAAACCTTTCAGATATCTGAAGGTCTGTATCAAATCTCCCCTGCATTTCCTTTCTGCCAGGGAGTACTCGTTCAGATCCTTCAGCATCTCCTCTTAAGTCTTCCATTGCTGACCATTCACCATGTGTGTGATTTAGAGATCGTATAACTATTTTACTTTACAACTGCTTTACATATATGAATGCATACTTGCATTATTCTAAGTCTGTAATTTCATTTTGTAACCATGATTACATTTAATGTTTTTGTTTCTTACATAATTTCTTCTTGATTGTCATTAATTATTTCTCTTCTTTCATATCTCAGCATATAGTGACATATGAAACCAGTGAAATGGGAAATCACAGCCGTGTGACAGAATTCCTGATTCTGGGGTTCTCAGAGTTCCCAGAGCTGCAGCTCCCTCTCTTTGCTCTCTTCTCACTCCTCTACCTGATGGCCGTGTTGGGGAACCTCCTCGTTATCTGCATAGTATGTGCTGATTGTCACCTGCACACCCCCATGTATTTCTTCCTTGCCAACTTGTCTATCCTAGATACCTCTTCCCTGACTGTCACTGTGCCAAAATTACTGTCAATCCTCCTGATGCAGAATAACATTATTTCATTCAGTGCATGTATTATACAGATGTATTGTTTTTCAGTCTCTGCTGAGGTAGAATTTATGATTCTAACAGCCATGGCATATGATCGTTATGTTGCAATATGTAATCCCCTGCGCTACACCATCATCATGAGTAAGAGGGTTTGTGCTCTTCTGTCAGCTGCTTCATGGGTAAAAAGTTTATTGGAACCATTACCGCATATTTTGGTTATATCCCAATTTTCCTACTGTGATTCTAATGTGATCAATCACTTCTTCTGTGAAATTCCAGCACTGCTGGAACTTTCCTGCTCAGACACCTCTGTCATTGAACTTCTCACTTATGGAATTTCTGTATTTACAGTCTTTATTCCATTTCTTCTAACCCTGACATCCTACATATTAATCATCTCCACCATCCTGAAAATCCATTCTTCAGAAGGGAAAAGCAAAGCCTTCTCTACCTGCTCCTCTCACCTTACAGTTATTATTCTGGCATACGGGACTATGATAGGAGTTTATGTACTGCCCAGGTCAGGGGAATCTGTGAAATCAAACAAGCTGGTTACTGCATTGTACATAGTCATTCTCCCACTATTAAACCCTCTTATTTATAGCCTGAGAAGCAAGGAGTTAAATATGGCCCTGAAGAAAGCCATAGGGAGGAAATCAACATTTTTCAGACATCAAATGCCTTTGGTAGCTCTGCACAAATGTACAGTTTTGTAATGGATCTAGTTATGAGGTCAGGCATTAGAATATAAGTAGGGATTGTTAAAGATTAGGTGAGTTCTTCTAACTGGCATTGACCTGGATGATACAGCACTGGAAGCAGTACAGGGAAGGTACAGTGGGACAGGGTATATAGCGGGAACAAGCATTGATGTAGTACCTCCTGCTGCTGGTGATTACTTAGGTAGCAATGAAAAGTCAATACTTTATGAGAAGGATGGTGCCATTCTTTGGGGCAGGCACTTCAAAGGGAAAGTGCACATTTATTTTTTCTTTGAAAATTTCCCAAGGGAAAAATTACCTGCAGATATTGGCACCTGCTAATGTGGCAGATATCCATTTCTTCCAACCATAATAATATGCACAGTTTGAAAAATCCCAAAATCACCTGTGTTGTTTTCTCTCCTGACTAACCCTGCCCCTGGAATATCTTCACTACATCTGAATAAAAGTGAGAGCATTGTGGAACTATGTGTACATTGTATCTGCATAAAAGACAGGCGATTTTTAGGTAGCAGATTTATGTAGATGAAATGTTTTATGCCCACAGAAATGACTCTGAAAATTGCACCCTATAACACTGGGCAACAATGAAAGTGTTACTGACCTAAAAAGGTCTTACTCTGTAGTATCTTGATGTGCTGAGCACGAATATGACCATGAAAAGTTTTTATTGGCTCTCGTTTTGAAGATATTTAATATAGTTCACTTTCTATGTTTAGTCATGTAAATTTATCCAGTAGGACTGTAAATAAGCCTAGAATGATGTAACATTGCATCATATTGCATAATACCATCATGCACACATCATCCAGAGTTTATTACATCATTTTCTGATAGGGATGTGAATCGTTTTAGGACGATTAAAATTATCGTCCGATAATTTTAATATCGTCTTAAACCGTTATGGAACACAATACAATACAGATTCTAACGATTTATCGTTATAAATCGTTACAATCGTGAGCCGGCACACTAAAACCCCCTAAAACCCACCCCCGACCCTTTAAATTAAATCCCCCACCCTCCCGAACCCCCCCCCAAATAACTTAAATAACCTGCGGGTCCAGCGGCGGTCCGGAACGGGCTCCTGCTCCTGAATCTTGTCGTCTTCAGCCGGCGCCATTTTCCAAAATGGCGCCGAAAAATGGCGGCGGCCATAGACGAAAAAGATTGGACGGCAGGAGGTCCTTCCGGACCCCCGCTGGACTTTTGGCAAGTCTCGTGGGGGTCAGGAGGCCCCCCACAAGCTGGCCAAAAGTTCCTGGAGGTCCAGCGGGGGTCAGGGAGCGATTTCCCGCCGCGAATCGTTTTCGTACGGAAAATGGCGCCGGCAGGAGATCGACTGCAGGAGGTCGTTCAGCGAGGGTTCCGGCGCCTCGCTGAACGACCTCCTGCAGTCGATCTCCTGCCGGCGCCATTTTCCGTACGAAAACGATTCGCGGCGGGAAATCGCTCCCTGACCCCCGCTGGACCTCCAGGAACTTTTGGCCAGCTTGTGGGGGGCCTCCTGACCCCCACGAGACTTGCCAAAAGTCCAGCGGGGGTCCGGAAGGACCTCCTGCCGTCCAATCTTTTTCGTCTATGGCCGCCGCCATTTTTCGGCGCCATTTTGGAAAATGGCGCCGGCTGAAGACGACAAGATTCAGGAGCAGGAGCCCGTTCTGGACCGCCGCTGGACCCGCAGGTTATTTAAGTTATTTGGGGGGGGGTTCGGGAGGGTGGGGGATTTAATTTAAAGGGTCGGGGGTGGGTTTTAGGGGGTTTTAATGTGCCGGTTTTTCGATTTTTCGATTTTTAACGATTTTTAATGATTTTTCACGATATTTTACCCCCCCAAACGGCAACAATACGATTCCCTCCCCCTCCCAGCCGAAATCGATCGTTAAGACGATCGAGGACACGATTCACATCCCTATTTTCTGATGCAATGCAGTTCTGCTGCCCTGCTGCTGCTGAGTAAGCTGACGTCAGCAGTGTACTATATGAAGCCCAGTCAGAAAGGGTGAGCATGTGAAATATTCATGCTGGCTGACTACTGCTGGACACTCCGCAGAGATGCTCCCGAACAGGTGTACAAGAGACAAGCAAAGAAATCTAAGACGTAGTCTATGACTTCATTTTTCAAACAGTATTAACCGTAGGTCTCCTACTATTGGCATGCAGTTCAAGATGTAATTATATTATTGCATATTACAAAAAAACTAGAGCCAATTTTGCATTTTCACAGTCACATTCATGTTTAGCACATGGAAATTTATAAGAATTGACTAATTTCATTTCAGTAACATGACTTTTGTGAAAATTTGTTGCCCAGTGTAATTTTAGAAATTTAGCTAGGATCCTGTTAACAGACTGGATGGGCCGTTTTGGTCTTCTTCTGCCATCACTTCTATGTTTCTATGTTTCTATGTTTATGAGCTGTCAATGTATCTGAATGTTAGGCTAGCATAGCTTGATTGTGAAATTATGACGTGATATTTAACTGCTGCTACAAACATTTAAAGCGTGGCTTGGAATGCTTTTACTGTGAATGGACTTTACAATTGTTTCTCCTGCAAATAAAAGCAGACCAGTTTTGGAACCACAACTAATGGAATTATTTCAAAAACATAGTAGAGCATAAAAGGGATTTTCTCAAACTTATTCCAAGTCAATACTAATAAGGAGAAATGTATTCAGCCCCAGAGTGGTTTGGTCAGCCTGACCAAGGAAATGTTTTACTTGAGTCTACTGTAATATTGCATATAGCACTCACTAATTAGAACCCCTTAACCCAGACAGGAGTACCCCCTGAATCCTGGCTGTAATTGATTACCAGTTACTGCTTACCTGAAGGTTATATGTATATTTAGATGCCTTAGTTCTAGTTCTGTAGAGGGTTTTGTTTGTAATCAGTGGGGTGGGTATCTATGTGTCAGTATGCCTGCATACCCCACTATCTGCTGTGCAGTGTAGGTGTGTACACACTCTGAATTATGTGCATGTGTGTTGAAATGTGCACATAGAAACCAAGCTGTGTATGGCTCAGAATGTATGCTCATATCTCAGACTACACGCATAAACTCAGCAGCTAGTGGGGTACTGAGAAATGAATGCATGAAGGCACCATGGGGACTGGGAACAATAAGTGCAGCAGCAACCAATAGGTGAGAGCAAGCAGAAAAAAACAATGTCTGTAGGGGTGAGGGGAAGACAGAGACTTATTGGGCTGTGGTGAGGAGAGAGAGGTGGGAATGGTAGGTAGAAGGAAAAAGTGGAAGCACTGGGAAGGTGAAGAGGAGGAGAGGAGTGGAGCTGGGAAAAGGGGAAAGGGGGTGGAGATAATTCTAGTGCTGGGAGAAGATGGGCAGTGAGAGTGATGGGAACTGGTTGCGGGGTAGTGAAAGAAAGATTGGTGGAGACAGGATTGACAGGGAAAAGAAAAACTGGTGGGAACATTCTGAAGATGGAACAGAGTTTGTTGGGGCTGGGAAGAAGTGTAGTGGGCTTGGGGAGGACAGAACGGAGAGAGCAAGTACAAGGGACTGGTTGAGAAGGCTATTCCAGTGGGAACCAACTCTGGACCTCAAAAGCCACAAAGGGGTCTGATTTTCAATATATTCATAATAAATATGCATTAGCTATATCTGTATACAATGGAGACAGTGCATGCAGATCTATCTCATGCATATTTATTATGGATATCCTGAGAACCAGGTCCATTGTGTCTTACTCTTTTGAGGTCTGGAATTGGCCACCCATGGGCTAGGCTAACTCTGCAAAGAGCAGTTCTAAAGTTACGCAGATGAAGTCATCCGGCTACCTTTAAGACGGCAAGTTATATTCAATTGTGCAGCTGCACCACGGACTATCCTTCCAATGTTAGCTAGATAAGTTGATGATCATTCCTGAGAAATATGCTGATTCTGCTTTAGGTGAAAAAGCCAAGGACCCTAACCCTCTTCCAATTATGGGGACAATTTTCAATAGTCCACCTGGATGCAGAGTAGCATTATGAACCATTCTAACATGCACAATTGTAAGCTACATTTCAAAGGCAAACTCCCTGCACACGTGGCACCTGCCATTTTTGGCAGTGGCTAACAGGAGGAAAAACAGAAAAAGTGCTGAAAATATCACATTCTTGTGCTCCTTCACTCCCTCACCCTAAACAAACACTCCATTTCCTTGCAATCTGGCTAAAAGAATAATGGGGTAGATTTTCAAAGGGTTACGAGCTTAAGATACGCGTGTAACCCCCGAAAATCTACCCCTCTGTGTGCCGAGCCTATTTTGCATAGGCTCGGTGGTGCGCGCAAGCCCCGGGACGTACGTATGCCCCGGGGCTTTGAAAAGGGGCAGTCCGGGTGCATGGCGCGCCGGCAGCCTGCCTCTGGCAGGCGTAAGTCTGGGAAATAAGGAGGGGGGGATTTAGGTAGGGCTGGGGGGTGGTTTAGACAGGGGAAGGGAGGGAAAGGTGGGGAAAGGTGGGGAGAAGGCGAAAAAAGTTCCCTCCTCGGAGTGGCCTTGGAGGGAATGGGGAAATCCATCGGGGCTCGCCTATGGCTCGCCGTGTGCAAGGTGCACAAGTGTGCACCCCCTTGCGCGCACCGACCCTGGATATTATAACATGCGCGCGGCAGCGCGCACATGTTATAAAATTGGGTGAATATTTGTGCGTGCCGGGTAGCGCGCAAAAATGTACCCCATGGGGTAGATTTTGAAAAACTGCTCGAAGCAGGCGTAACTTTCTGCGTGCTGTGCCGGCTGACACGCGCCATGTTCCGGTCCGGGGGATGGTCCAGAGGCCGCGGCCACTCCCCCAGAATGCCCCCGGGCCAAAACCACGCCCGCGGCACTGCCCCCGGATGACGCGCCGACCGCGTCACGCCCCCGACACGCCCATCCCAAGAAAGCCCCGGGGACTTACGCGCATCCCGGAGCTTTGCGTGCACCGGAAGCCTATGCAATATAGGCTCGGCACGCGCAGGGGCATTTTAAAAGGGTTGCGCGCGTACCTTATGCGCGCAACCCTTTTAAAATCCGGCCCAAAATGTATGCATGTATATTTTTAAAATAAGTAGGTAAATTACATATTCTATGTATTGATAAATGTGGTTTCAATGCATTGCATTAATTCATGTGTTAGCTTACATACACATGTATGTTGCAGGGTAGATATACATTGATCTCATAAAATGCACATATATTACATGCATGTTTTGTAAAATACCTTAGTAGATCTGCACACAACCACATATATGCATATATACATGCAGCTATTTGAAAGATATCTTCCCTAATTTTAAAAAAAGGACAATAATATTCAAACCAGCATGTGGGTACACATTTGCGTGTGTGTTTGCCCACATCCCGGGATGCGAACATTTTATTACAGGCTCACATATACATGTGCATGTTATAAAATAGTCTGGATACTTGCACATGTGCACCTAGCTTCAAGTGGGCACATACGTGGGCACACAAATTTGCTCCTACAGTGTAAGCAGGGGTATTTTAAAAGGTGTGGGCACCCAGGACATTCTCAGTTTACCAGTTCATCCACCAGCTCACCCAGTAAACAGCTAGATCCTCAACTCCCCCCCCCCCCTTGTTTGATAGCTTACACTCCCCCCACTAACCTCAAGCCTTTTAAACCCCTCAGAAATGGCTTGATTCTTCATCCATAGCAGAAGTTACGCAGCAGGGGACTTCGGCAAGTATAGGAGTGTGAAAGTACTTAACGTGCAAATCCCTTGGCCAGGCCTCAAAATGCCCATGCCCCACCCAGACCACACTCTGCCCCTTTTTGGAAACTTTTGAAATGTGCATGCAGGAGTATTTACACCTATAGCTGAGTGATTTTTAAAAATACAGCCAACGCGCAAGCCAGACTTCTCTGTTCATCCACTAATTGATGCATGTTCTGCACTTTTAAAATTCACTTTTATACATGTAAATCTCAGAGGAAAAAGTATTTCCATAAATAGCAGGTTCAGTGTAATGAGTGGTGTGAAAGTGAGCCCTTTGTGCTTCAGTGTAGTTGACAAATCTGTGAGGCCTATGCCGGCAGCTGGCAAATGTGCCCTGTAGCAGGCATCAGTCTAGAGCAGGGGTTCTCAACAGGTGTGTCGGGAGGTCCTGGGAGATGTGTCCGGGGCCAGCTGTCTCCTTACAAGTCTGGTGGGAGTTGGTTGACTTCTCTTATATTGGACCTGATGGGAGGCTTCTCTCATTTCCTTCTCTTCTTTCCGGCCCACTGGGAGGCTGTTTCCTCCTTCACCCAAATCAGAGCGAGACATTGCCAACTCCTGCTGTTCTGGTCCCTGATAGGACATAAAGTTTATCTTTCCCTGCTGAGTCTGGGAGTGATGCTGCTGCTGATCTCTTCACCCTGTGGAGGGTGGGGGAAAGGAGGCTGGAGATGCTGGGAAGATAGAAGTGGAAGGGAGAGGGAGTGTGGGCACTGCTGAGCAGGAAGGGATGGGAAACAGGGGGTTGGGGTAGCTGGGCAAGGAGGAGGTAGGGAGAGTCAAGCAGGGCAGAGAGAGAGAGCACAGGGAAGAGGATGCTGGGGGAGGGGTTGTCAGGAATGCTGGGCAGGGATGTGAGTGTGAGCGGATGATTGAAAGGGAGTAATTGGGAGACGTGAAGGATGATGGAGACATGGAAGGAAAGTGACAAGGGGAGCAAGAGCCATAATAAGTCAATTGGGGAATGTGCATTTCTTCTCTCTTTGCTTAGTGTAGGAGGGTATGTATTTCTGTTTCTAGCTCTGCATGCAGAGTGGCTTTTTGAGGTTTCCATGCCAGTTTTTGTCCCCACATTTGTAATTTGTGATCTTTTATTCTGTATTTGGTGAAGGTTGCAACTGTATGTGTGACTGAAGTGAGGTATTTTACTAATAAGAAGGGATCTGTATCAGTCTTATTTGTTGGGTTTTTCTCATTCTCAATAGAGCATGGTGCACTGCTGCCTTTTCAAAAGTAGGGATATTGCTGTCTGGGTTCTTGGATTTAGTATTGCTTTGGTAAGGGAGGTTTGCTACACATGTGCTGAGTGGGTTTATTTTCTCAGATTTTGTATTTTACAATGTGCCTGGTAGTAAAGGAGTTTGTGTATCTGTTACTGAGATAGTACGAGCATCAGAATATATTTTTACATGGTGAGTTGTATGAGGAAATCTCCTCTGCATGCATTGTTTGGGGATCTGGGGGAGGGGGAGAGTTCCTATGGATGACGAGTATATGTTTACATTTAGCCCCATGATGGTCAAGTATTCATTGTGTCATGCATGTAAGCATTATCTGTCAGGTGTGTCCCAATAGAAAAAAGGTTGAGAACCACTGATCTAGAGTATCACCTATACCACCAGCCTTCCTGCAGGTTTGAGGTCTTAGATTCTGCTGGCTGGCAGGACTTAGGTGGGTCCCTAGGGCAGTTAAGAGAGCAAGTCCAAGGGCACACTGGGGTTAGGATAGGTAGCAAGCTGGAAACATGGAGACTGACCAAAGATTGAATTAGACAGTGGGCAAACATGGTTAGATTCAAGCAAGAGGTCAGATCCAGGTGGCAGGCAAATGTGGGTAAGTCAAAGCAAGAAGTTGATACCAGGAGATTAAGCTGGAATGGATGAAGATACCTGGAGACAGATAGGCGAGGCAGAAAGAGACAAGCTGGACACGATAAGGCTGGTCTTGGGAAGATAAGGTAAAGCAGATGATCAGAAATGCAGGAGTAACATGCACTACCAAGGTAAAGGACCTGCTGCTGAGCCAAGGATTGGAAATATGACTGAGTCTTAAATACCCAGCCATGCTGACATCATCACTCAGTAACCTCTGAGTCTTCCCACTGTGGGACCATTAACTCCCAAACTGTGGCATGCTCACCTAAGGCAGGTGCGGAGGGGCAGAGTCCTGACAGCGTTTGGGCTTGAAGTGGAGTTCAGCATCCAGGGATCCAGCAGTATTCTGGGATGAGTGGGGTAGCTTGCAGGGCCATCCTGTGATTCATAACAGAACCTCCGCCCTCCAAAGCCCTCTCCATAGTCTTCTGGGCTTGGGTGTCCTGAGAAATCTCAGGAATTTGCGTATGAGTTGGGGGAGCTTGGAGATTGGAGGCTGGCTCCCATGAATTTTCCTCAGGTTCATAGTTCATCCAGGAGATTAGATATTGCAGCTGGTTACAGACACTTTGGGAATCTAAGATTTCCTGGACTTCAAAATGAGTGTCTTATTCATCTGTGAATTTGGTGGCTTGGTGGGGGGGAGGGGGGCCTGTCTGGCTAAAAGAGAATTACAGGTTTCATCAGGGACATATGGAAGATATTGTGGATCTGCAAAGATGATGGTAATTTGAGCTTATAGCCATGGCACCTTATTGACCCCTAATGGGGAATGGACCCACAAAACATGGTACAAACTTCAGAGATGGCATCTTCAATTTGAGGTTCTTCAAGCTGAGCCAAACTAAGTCTCCTGAGTGAAGATTGTGCGCAGGACAACATTTCTCATCTGCCTGCTTCTTGAATGACTCTGCTGCTTGCCCCAGGAGATGATGGGTCTTCTGACAGAGCTCCCAATGTTCTTGCCCCACCAGTTTAGCTTTAGGACAAGTGACTGAAATTGGAATTAGCTTCAGTGTACAGAGATGGCACCCAAACACTATTTTGTTCTCTATGAACCCATTTCCCTGTGCTTTCATGCAATGCAAAGTTTAAGTTAAACACGACGCAACCCTTTTCAAGCATTTAAGTTTTGTTCTATGTTTTCTCTGTTACCAGTTCGATGTATTCTCTACCTCTCATTGTTCCATGTCCTGGTTTCGATGTAATAAGTTGTTCTACTGTAAACCGGGGTGAAGGCTAACTGCTAAACCTCGGTATATAAAAGAACCGAAAATAAAATAAATAAATAAATAAAAAGGGTGAAAACCCTGTGGTGCTGTTCACATGGTTATTGTGGCAAACTTCAGCTCATGGGAGCAGAGATGCCCAATTAACCTGAAGTTGGTTCACCAAGGCTCATAAAAAGGTCTTGAGACTCTGGTTTACCTGCTTGGTTTGCCCATTGCTCTGGAGATAGTAAGCTGAGCTGAAGTCCATGGTAATTCCAAACTTCCTGCACAAAATGTTTCAGAAGCCAGCTGTGAACTGCACTCCCTGGTCTGAAAGCATGTGAAGGGGAAGGCCATGCAGATGGAAAATATATTTGCTGAAGAGTTGAGCCAATTCAAGTGCTAAAGGAAGCACTGGGAGGAGTGTGAAATGTGTCATCTTAGAAAAATTGTTCTACTACCACTTGCCGTAAGAGAAGGAAAGGTCAGTGATGAAATTGGTGGTTCCTTGGAAATGGCAGCAGTTGTAACAACCCCCAAAGTCGAGCTTGTACACTCTTAATCATGGAACATGTTCTTATTTATCTATGGCTACCAGTAGCATCAGAAGATTAACTCCAAGGTTCAGGTGTCCCACCAGCCCTGGAGTCATGGGCCCACTGAAGAAACTTATGTTGTAGACTCTGGGAAACAATGGTCTTCCTGGGAGGAACTGTAAATGCAGTAGCAACTCCAATTTTTGCAGGATTAATGATATGTCATGGGGACTCCATGGAGACTGTCAATCAAAGGCACATAAAGTGCATCAGCCTAATGGTTCTTCTCAGTAGGAAGGTTCAGCAACTTGAAATCAAGCCAATTGTAAAAGAATGACAGCGAGTTTGCCAAGAGTTTAGTCTCTGTGTGTGTGCCAAGTGTTCCAGGATATTGTGATCCACATAGACATTTACTGGCTGTATGACACCTTGCAACAGGTGCCACCATTCTTATAAGGTTGGCATGATTGCTAGTAGCTCATGATATCCAATGGTATAGTTCTTCTCAGCAGGAAAGAATATTTTCAAGAAGTAAAAGCAGGATATGAGGGATACCATTAGGATTATGCTGCAGGAGGACAGCTTCTACCATGAGGGTGGACGCACTTACCTCCAGAATGAATGGCTTGGAAAGGTCTGGGTAATGTAGACATGGATCAAGAGTAAACTCCTCTTTGAGCTTGAATAGCATTTGTTTCATTTTAAGATAACTGAACCCTACTGTGAGTGGGGCTGCAAAGGTGGAGTAATCATGAATAAATCATCTATAGTAATTTGTGAATCCCAGAAAGTACTGCAGAGCTTTGAGATCCACAAGCAGGGGCCATTCCAGTATTGCCTTCAACTCGTCTGGGTCCATACATTGGCCTTGGCAATAGATGATATTTCCCAAAAAGGAAAGTGCTTGCTTTTCAAATGTACACTAAATTATCATAGAGGTGGTGCTTACAGAAGATCAGGATATCATTCAAACAGACCACCGCATGGGAGTAAATAAGGTCCC
This sequence comes from Rhinatrema bivittatum, assembly GCF_901001135.1. Lineage (NCBI taxonomy): Eukaryota > Metazoa > Chordata > Amphibia > Gymnophiona > Rhinatrematidae > Rhinatrema > Rhinatrema bivittatum. Next base: position 67,082,574 of record NC_042630.1, read on the forward strand.
ATAAATCACATTGTCCATAAATTGGAAGACTGTGGGGCAATGGACATCCTGAAAGGCATCACTAGGTATTCATAGTGTCCATCACAGATATTAAAGGTAGTCTTCCATTCAGCATCTTCTCAAATTCTGACCAGTTTCTATGCCACCCAAAGGTCAAGCTTGGTAAATATCTGCATGCCCTGAAGGCAGTCAAAGAGCTTGGAGATCACAGGAAGAGTGTAGCAATTTTTCTTGATAATGGAGTTAAGACCATGATAGTCAATACAGGGATGTAGTAACCCAGAAAGTGACAATGAAGGGCAAATGAAACATTTGCCCAAAATCTCTTTAATGTATTTAGTCAAAACCTCTGTTTCTGGGGCAGAGAGCAAGTATACTCTGCCCCTGGATGGTACTTTCCCAGGGATTAAGTCAATAGTACAGATGTAAGAAAGATGAGGTGGCAGGACCTCTGCCTGTTTGCTAAACATCTGCAAACTCGGTGTATTGTGGTGGTGGACCTTGATGTAACTGTCTGAGCCAAGGTACAACAGGGACGAATTTGGCAATACATTGTTCATGACAGTGAGAGCTCCATTTGGCAATCTGTAGAGTAGCCCAATCAATATGGGACTGATGTAACATCAACCATGGTAGCCCCAAGATAACGGCATTGACTGCTTTGGGCAATACATATTAGGGATGTGCAATCATTTTTGCTGAATTGGAAAATTTCAAATAGTCCAATTCAGCATGGGGCAGAGGACCCAAATCCCGAGATGGATTTTCCCTGAACTTCGGGGAAAATTCATTGTTTGGATTAGCACGGGGGGGGGGGGGAGGGGCACATTTATTACAAAAAAAACCCCCCAAACCCACCCAACCCTTCAAATTTAGTTAATTACAACCTCCCACCCTCCCGACACCCCCCAAAAAAAAACTTGCCTAAATTCCCTGGTGGTCCAGCAGGGGTCTCGGGAGTGATCTCCCACTCTCAGGCCGTCAGCGGCCAGTAAACAAACTGTCTATTGCTCATACCATGTGACAGGGTCCGACCAATGCCACTGGTTGCCCCAGTCACATATTAAGGGCAAAGGGCCACCGGCGCCATTTTGTTTACTGGCCGCTGATAGCCCGAGAGCGGGAGATTGCACCCGGGACACCCACTGGTGGGGCTTGGGGTGGGTTGGTTTTTTTCAGTGAAAATTGCTGAGAAAAAAAAAAGACCTGTTGGAAAATGAAGTTTTCCACAGGTCACCTGACCCATCAGAAAAAAATGATGCACATCCCTAATACATATAGGCTGATTTTCTCTGCATGCAGGATCCCAGTTTGTATGGTAAGAGGGGTGATAGCCCTCATGAAATGTCCAAGGAAACTGTTGGGATCTTATGATGGATCAAAGCCTCATGAATGAAACTGCCTCCTGCACTGGTGTCTAGGAATGCAAGAGTGTCAATGTGTATGTCCCCAAGCAACAGACATACTGCAGCTAGAATTTGTGGAGAGGTGTATGAATGACCTAGAGTGGCTTCTCTACCAGGCCTAGGGGCTTTAATTTCCTGGCTTATTCAGGCAGCAACATGTGATGTGCCCAAGTGTGACACAATAGCGGCACAGGTAAAATGTATGGTGCCTCTGCTTCTCCTCTGCAGACAGTTTGAAGTCGTCAATCTGCCTAGCCTCTGCTGGTAGTGGTCCCAGCTCTGGCAGAAATCCACTGGTCTCCAGATCGTCAGGGCGAGGTAGATGGCGCTATAAGCCAAACCCCTCTCTTGACCTCATTTTCAAAACCTCAGATCTGGACATATGGCTAGGCTAATTAAACCCTCGAATGTATGAGGCAGATACCTAGCAGCCAGCTCGTCCTTAAAGTGCTCCAAGATTCCTTGCTTGAAGATTGTGATTAGGCTATCACTGCCCCACTGAAGCTTGGAGACTAGGGTGCAGAAGTGCACCATACACACCCCCACAGACTAGGAATCTTGTCTGATCTGTTGGAGTCTGGGCAACCTGAAAGCCATGCAACCAGGTTTGTCAAAGATCTGATGTCATTGCTGCAGGAAACAATTCAAATCCCCTATTTATTTATTTGCTTTTATATACCGACATTCGTTGGGGTACATCACATTGGTTCACATTATAACAGGTTAAAAGCATGACGGGGTCAAGCTGTTTTTACATTGTAACATTAGGAACATAGTAACATTAAAACATTAGGGGATTGTAACTTTGATACATGCGTAGGAACAGTTTAACAGTGAAACACAGTGGAACAAAGAGACAGAATTTATACATAGTAACAGGTAAGAGAGGAGAGGATTATCTGTTTCTCAAAGGGGTGAGGCCCAGGCTAGGGCAGAGCTATCCAGAAAGGCAAGATATAGGTAATCCTAGTGTGATCAGATGGGAAGAGAGGCGCTTGATTCCAACACTGGTTCCGGAAGCCTCTACACCTCTACATTTGGCAGGAGGCACATGAAGTGTGATGGTAGTAGGCTGTACCAGAGATGTTGGGGCTGATGCCACAGGAACTGGATGCAAACTACACCAAATTCATACCAGGCATGCTATAACCGATCCTTAAGTTGTCAACACAACAGTGTAAAAGCCTTCAATCTTAAATCAAATCACAATTCCTCAAATATTACACCTCAACAGCGGATGTTCCTGCCGGGAAAAACTATCATCACAGGAATTGTATTATCAAAACATGATCTTTTTATACTTTTTAAAAAAAATTTACTGCATATTACATATTTTCTGATTGAATGTCACTTAAATATTATGAGTACTTAACTTTCACAGTGAGGAAAAATAAACACCGGACGCTGGCAACATTTTGAGATCATACTTCGTTTCCCTGAAGCAGAGAGCAGTGAAGTACGCTCTCAAAATGCTACAAGCATCGGATGATGTTTATTTTTCCTCACTGTGAAAGTTAAGTACTCATCATATTTTTAGTGAAATTCATTCAGATTAAAGGCTTTTACGCTAATGTGTTGACAACTTAAGGACAGGAACTGGATGAGCAGCCATACCATGAAGATATCCAACCACAGTATTCACCCAGTCTTGCTGCAATTTTAGCTAGTTATCCAACCCAGCAATGGCGGAGGCCTGAGGTAAGTCCACCGAGCTCATGGCGTCAGCAAACTGTGAAAGTGAGCCCTTTGTGCTGTAGCATAGTTGATGCAACCTCATAGGTACTCCATGAAGTTATTTTTCATTCAACACACAATTAAACTCTGGAATTTGTTGCCAAGGGATGTGGTTAGTGCAGTTAGTGTAGCTGTGTTTAAAAAAGGTTGGATAAGTTCTTGGAGGAGAAGTCCATTACCTGCTATTAATCAAGTTGACTTAAAAAATAGCCACTGCTATTACTAGCAACAGTAGTATGGGATAGACTTAGTTTTTGGGACTTGTCAGCTACTTATAGCCTGGATTGGTCACTGTTGGAAACAGGATGCTGGGCTTGATGGACCCTTGGTCTGACCCAGTGTGGCATTTTCTTGTGTTCTTGTGTTCTATGAGGTCTACGCCAGCAACTGGTGAAGGCTTCACCTATACCAGCTGCCTTTCCCAGAGGTTTGAGCCCTTGGGTTCTTGTGGCCAGCAGAACTTAGGCACATCCCTGGGTGGTGAAGAGAACAAAAGTCCAATGCCATGCCAGGGTTAGGACAGAAAGCAAACTAGAGACATGGAGACAGTCTGTGAGGCCACATATGACTCACAGGCAAGGGCTGGTTGCTATGAAGATTCCCACATGACCACCCACAGAAGCTCCATAAAGAAGAATCGCTCCTTTCACTACAATGGAGCCATTGTAGTCTATGGAAATGAAATGAATGACACAAATAATATATGTTTCATTTGTGGGAATTCCCTATTCATTTTTGGGGGCCCACAACTGACATGAAAGGAGCATTTTCATTTTGGATTTGATATTTATTTTAAATGAATACACATCCCTAGCAAACACAGTTACTTTAGAAGAGTATGGTGTACAACTAAATTTTGAACGGATTGCTGTAGAGAGATGGTTCAGTGGGAGACCTATGAGGAACTGGAAAGGTTGGGGTAGTCTAAGCAGGAAGTGATGAGAGCATGGATAGATGTTTTGGTAGTGTATTCAGAAAGGAACATATTTTGGTGATATTTGTAGAAAAAAAACAGTATGTTTTAGAAGTGTTTTGCATGTGTGTGGAAAATGGGTAGATGAGGAAAAATGACCCCAAGGTTAGGTAAAATTTCTGGCATAGAGAGATTGATTTGGGAGTCAACAGCACAGGACTTGTACTTCTAGCTGAATACATAAGAACATAAGAAATTGCCATGTTGGATCAGACCAAGGATCCATCAAGCCCAGCATCCTATTTCCAAGAGAGGACAAACCAGGCCACAAGAACCTGGCAAGTACCCAAACATAAAGAAGATCCCATGCTACGGATGCCAGTAATAGCAGAGGCCATTCCGTAAACAACTTGATTAATAGCAGTTAATATACTTCTCTTCCAAGAACTTATCCAAACCTTTTTTAAACCCAGCTACACTAACTGCATTAACCACATCCTCTGGCAACAAATTCCAGAGCTTAATTTTGTGTACAGAGAAACATAATTTTCTCCGATTAGTCTTAAATGTGCTACTTGCTAACTTCATGGAGTGAGCCCCTAGTCCTTCTATTATCTGAAAGTGTAAATAACTGATTCACATGTACTCATTTAAGACCTCCCATGATTTTAAAGACCTCTATTATATCCCTCCTCACCCATCTCTTCTCCAAGCTGAACAGTCCTAACCTCTTCAGCCTTTCCTCATAGGGGAGCTGTTCTATCCCCTTTATCATTTTGGTTGCCCTTCTCTGTACCTTCTCCATCGCAAATATATCTTTTATGAGATGCAGCGACCACAATTGTACACAGTATTCAAGGTGTGGTCTCACCATGGAGCGATACAGAGGCATTATGACATTTTCCGTTTTGTTAACCATTCCCTTCCTAATAATTCCCAACATTCTGTTTGCTTTTTTGACTGCTGCAGCACACTGAGCCGACGATTTTAGAGTATTATCCACTATGATGCCTAGATCTTTTTCCTGGGTGGTAGCTCTTAATATGGAAACTAACATCGTGTAATTACAGCAAGGGTTATTTTTCCCTATATGCAACACCTTGCACTTGCATGCACAGTGGGGTAGATTTTAAAAGAAGCGCGATCAGCCTACTTTTGCTTGCGCATCAGACTCAAGCAAAAGTACGCTGGATTTTAGTAGATACGCGCGGAGCCACGCGTATCCACTAAAATCCTGGATCGGCGCGCGCAAGGCTATCGATTTTGTATAGCCGGCGCGCGCCGAGCCACGCTGCCTACCCCCGTTCCCTCCAAGGCCGCTCCGAAATCGGAGCGGCCTCGGAGGGAATCCTCTAACGCCCTCCCCTCACCTTCCCCTCCCTTCCCCTACCTAACCCACCCGCCCGGCCCTGTCTAAACCCCCCCCTTACCTTTGTTGGGGGATTTACGCCTCCCGGAGGGAGACGTAAATCCCCGCGCGCCAGCGGGCCGCTAGCGCACCGGGACGCGATCTGGGGGCGGGTCCGGAGGGCGCGGCCACGCCCCCGGGCTGCCCCAGGCCGTAGCCACGCCCCCGGGCCCGCCCCCGGAACGCTCCCGACACGCCCCGAAAACGCTGTGCGGTTCGGGCCCGCCCCCGACACGCCCCCCGACATGCCCCCTCCGAAAACCCCGGGACTTACTCGAGTCCCGGGGCTCTGCGCGCGCCGGTAGGCCTATGTAAAATAGGCTTATCGGCGCGCAGGGCCCTGCTCGCCTAAATCCGCCCGGTTTTGGGCGGATTTAGGCGAGCAGGGCTCTGAAAATCCACCCCAGTATATTTATCTAATCATTGAACTTTAACTTGTTGAAAAAATAATTCCACTAGAAATTGGAATGGCACTACAAGATAGGGATGTGCAGAAGGAAAAAATTAATTTCATTTTGTTTTTCGTTTCGCCAGGACCCAAATTCATTTCACTTGTTTCATAGGGGGGGGGGGGGAAACCAATTTATTATTTTCATTCGTTTTTCATTTTGCCATTAAAGTCAATGGGGGAAGTATTTGCAGCCTATTTTTGGCTGCAGAATTGGGGTTTTCTTATCAATTCTGATGAAACTTCTGGGGAGCAATCATCTGAATGAGAAAAGAGCTCCAAGGTACTTAGACTGTGGCAAAGTGGCACCAAAGTGGCTGGAATAGCCTAAGGCATTATAAAGGGGCAAAGGGGTACCAGGAGTGGCAAGAGTGCTTTAACAGAGGTGCAAAGCAGCAGCGAGAGTGTCAAAAACACACCACAGCTTCAAAAGAGAGCACCGATAACAGTTGCATGAACCCTCGAAGGCAGCTAAAGTGGAAGCAAGTGGCATCAACATCCTACACCACAATTAAGGGGGAACATAGCAAGCAGAAAGGGTGTCAGAAAAACCCACAAAGTGCCGATAAAGGGACAAAGCAGCAGAAAGACTAGCATCAACACACTTAGGAACTATGATAGTGGCAAGAACACCACAAGGAGTTGAGTAAGTCATCTGGTGTATGGCAGCAAGGCAGAGTGGCAGAAAGTTGATAGGTGCAAGACAGGATGGCAGAGCAGAGGTAGTCTAGCAAACAACCTTCTCAGATATAACCCAAGAAGAAAGTGCACTGTGTAGTGTGCTATGCTTTCTTAAGGTAGAAATACAGTGGACCCTTGACTAACAAACTCAATTGGTTCCAGAGGGCTGGTTGTAACTCAAGTTGGTTGTAAGTCAAGACTATTTTTTCCATAGGAAATAATGGATATACCCATAATGTGTTCCAAACCTCCCAAAAGCACCCTTACCTAAACATCAGCTATATAATTGAGTGGTCACCGACGTGGCACAAATGTGTAGTAGAGAGCAGTGTAGTAGAGATGTGTAGTAGAGAGCATTCTCCTAACTTCAGCTTTATTTGAATTCCAACCTATGATCCCTTTCATTGGTAACCCCCAGAGAACGCTCTTGTCATTTATCTCTATGCAGTCTAATATTAAAAACCTAGCCTTATGCCTAACTTCTGTTCTTAACTCCAGCCTACATTAGGCTCCATAACTTTTACTTTATGTTGTTAACCCCATTTATTTGTATCCAAGTTCAATCTACCTGTTTATTGTAAGACACCATCTTGTCATGGTTACTGTTTAGAATGTAAACCGACTTGATTAGTAATTCTGTTACTGGAAAATCGGTATATAAAAGTGCTAAATAAATAAATAAATAGAGAGCAGCTCTCACAGATGTGCCACGCTTGCGCGGATGAGACAGTACTCACCGATGTGCCGCGCCTGCACCGCAAATGCGCAAAAGGAAGCAGCTCTGACTTCACAGCTCTGCCATGCCATGAACATCTCACCTGTTTTAACGAGCCCATGAGCAGCTGTGACTGCCCAGAATAGACAGCTCTGGCCAGCACACCTCGCCCATTTTATCGGGCTTAACAGCTTGTTTCTATAGTAAAAAATGGTTGTATAATGTCTGTAATTACCAGAAACACCAATAATTTCCTTGTGTACTCACCAAAAGTTATAAAATGTGCCTAGCTTACCAGAAACAACAATTTCATCTTCTCTACCAGTTCCTTTCCGATATCTGCATATGGACTCTCTACCTAGGTAACATCAAGCTAGGTTGAGAGAACATTGTACAAATCTCATCTTTGTGTGAGCTTCCTCACTCTGAAGGTCATCAAATCTTCACAAGAGTGCACTGTTCTGTTCATACGTCACACTCTACATGTCAAAGTGGCCCCTAACCCCTACACTACTTCCTACACCTCACCTCGAGTAACTAGGTGGGCCTCATATAGGGGGATAAATACCTACCCAGTATGCAGGCTTTATAGCTATTCTCTTGCTATTCATTTTTCGAACCCACGAATGCAACAACCCTACTACAAGATTTTCATATCAGTCTCTAAATAACTTTAATATGGAGATCGTCATTGATGACTAAATGGAATTCATCCATTAACTTGGAGATGAAATGGTCGAAATCTCTGATAAAATTCATGAATGAAATGCATATGTAGACCTCAAATCAATTCTAAAATCCACAATGATGTCCCAAGGGACAAGAAGAATGACAAAATCATAAGGCCATTTTTAATGGTCTCACTGATTCTCCCCAGAAAATACCTAAAGCACTGAAAGTATCTTCAAGATTTCATTAAATAAATCACTTATTAACAGCAAATATGTCAAACTATTTCACAAATGAAAAACTGAGTTTTTGTACAACTGAGACAATTCTACATGTGATATGGGTATTAAATTAGTCATAAGATTCAGAAGACAATGATCAAGGTCTGTGCATCCAGGGATCAGATCCCAAAAGAATCTTTCAACCTACATAAATTATTCCAGCTCATCAGTCTATTCATTGCAGAGATGCAGGAACCATTTACCAAGAAAGTAAGTGATGGGATCAGACCTCCTTTACTGTAGATATGAATCTATACAAATGGCCTCCAATATGATTCATTTTCAGAAACAGTTTGCAAATGTTCTTAGTCTGAATGTGCTTTACATGTTATTATTTGCAATAATTGTAAGCCTGAAGTTAACATGATTTGCTCAGGATAGATCATTTCTGACCTCTATTTTGCCTTAGGTCCTGATATAGATTTGTTCCTTCATGATTCTACTCACTGACCTCGCAAACATAAAAAACATTAGAAGAATCTCAAGTTTACAGGGGAAAGAGATTCAAAAGAACTCACAACTGACCCAGAAATCCATCAATAGAACAGTCATGCAAGCAGCTTAGAAAAGACATAGGTAAAGAAAAGCTGTTCCTGGTTTTGGCAATGATTTGAAATCTCCTGAAAACAAAGTCTGAAAACCAGTTTATAGATTGAAATATAAGGGTCCTAAAATTTAAAGAGAAAACCCTTCCAGATTTCTAAATTGGAATCAGCATTTATTGTAAATTATCCTTAAGTTTAAAACCAAGCTTTACATTCCCTGAAGTACAATTTATTTTAATAATCAGTCAATGTGATACTATCCACACTTTTAGAGAATTCTGGGACTCTGACTCCCATTAGATCTGCTTCTAAGACAAACACTTGCGTAGTCTGGTTTGCCTCTTGAGCTTGGTGATAGTGAAGGATCCTTTCTTCAGTTTTCTAGATTCTATGTTGCTGGTGCTCACATATACACGTGGATTTGCTTGATGATTTATAATCCTATAAATATTATACATGCAAAAATGCCTGCTGAAATAAAACTGCATTATCTTATTGAAGATAATCTTACTTTCTTTTTTTTGGTGGGGGGACTTGTTTTAAACTAAGCAACATAATTTTATGGATAATACTCCATGAGGAAATCTCATACCATGAACTTTTTAAATATTTACAGTAGATACAGTTAAATGTGACCCTGGAGTGTCCACTACAACATCATAGGAAACCAGTCAGCTGGGTGATAATAGGCAAGATTTCTTGTCACATCAGTAGTTCTGGCAAGAGATTATTCAAAATATCAACTTAACTATTTGGTGACATTTTGTTTCCTCTTTAAGTATTATTCATTAGCTGTATGGCAGTAATAAGTTACTTGATGCATTTGAATATTTTTTCACAAATCAGTATACACCTTTTATGGTCATAGCTTCTAGTTTTTCAATTTCCTTATCCTAGGCCAAACTTAAGAATATAAGACTTGCCATACTGGGTCATACCAAACATCCATCAAGCCCAGTATCCTGTTTCCAACAGTGACCAATCCAGATCACAAGAACATTGTATGATTCCAAAAGGTAAATAGATTCCATGATGGATATCTGCAAAGGATAGATAGATTATATGCTGCTTATCCCAGGGATAAGCAGTGGATTTCTGCATCTCCACCTTTCCTCCAGGAATTTGTCCAAATCTTTTTTAAACACATCTACACTAACAGCTTTCACCACACCCTCTGGCAATGAATTCCAGAGCTTAATTATGCATTGAGTAGAAAAATATTTTCTCTTCTTAGTTATAAATGTACAAATTAGCAACTTCATGTATGTCCCCTAGTCTTTATACTTTTTGAAAGAGAAAACAATCAATTCACATTTACACATTCCACTCCACTCATGATTTTATAAAAGATCTTTAAAATCATGAGAGTCTATGAATGGCTCTAGAAAGGGTCTAGAATGGGATATATGTGAATTGGTTATTTACTCTTTCAGAAAATAGAAGGACTAGGGGGGCACTCCATGAAGTTAGCATGGGGCACATTTAAAATTAATCAGAGAAAATTCTTTTTCACTCAACACACAATAAAGCTCTGGGATTTGTCACCAGAGGATGTGGTTAGTGCAGTTAGTATAGCTGTGTTTAAAAAAGGATTGGATAAGTTCTTGGAGGAGAAGTCCATTACCTGCTATTAATTAAGTTGACTTAGAAAATAGCCACTGCTATTACTAGCAATGGTAAAATGGAATAGACTTAGTTTTTGGGTACTTGACAGGTTCTTATGGCCTGGATTGGCCACTGTTGGAGACAGGATGCTGGGCTTGATGGATCCTTGGTCTGACCCAGTATGGCAATTTCTTATGTTTTTATGTTCTTAAACCTCTGTATATTTCCCCTCATCCATCTCATTTCCAAGCTGAAGAGTCCTAACCTCTTTATACTTTCCTCAGAGAGGAATCATTCCATCCCCTTTATCATTTTGGTCACCCTTTCTCAACCTTTTATAATTCAACTATATCTTTTTTGAGATGTGGTGACTAGAATTGCACACAATACTCAAGATGAGATAGAACCATGGAGCGATACAAAGGCTTTATGACATTCTCTGTTATATTTTCTATTTCTTTCCTAATAATATCTTGCATTCTATTTGCTTTCTTGGCTACTGTTGCACACTGAGTGGAGATTATAATGTATTATCAACGATGACACCTACATCCTTTTCCTGAATTATGACTCCTAATGTGGAACCTTGCATTGTGTAGCTATAGTTTATTTTAATCTTCTCTAAATGGATCACTTTCCATTTATCCACATTAAATTTCATTTCCCATTTGCATACCCAGTCTCCCAGTTTTGGAAGATTATCTTGCAATTCTCACAATCCTCTTGTGATTTAATAGCTTTGAATAATTTTGTGTCATCTGCAAATTTGATCAGATCACTGGTTCCCATTTCAAGGTCATTTATCAATATGTTAGAAAAAGCAGTGGCCCCAGAACAGATTACTGGGGCACTCCAAATCATACTGCATTCATGTTTTACACCTGAAGAGAAGAAATCAATGTAGAAGTATGATAATGGTATTAAAGGGTTGTTGTGCACTGACCAAGAAAGAGACCTTGGGATAATATCACACTGTTTCATTACTTTGACATCATCAGATGCTAAGGTGATGACAAGAGCCAGGAGGAATCTTGGGTGCATAAGGAAAAGGCATAACTAGTAGAATAAAGAAGGTGATAATGCCTCTTTACAGATCCATGGTATGACCTCACCTGGATTAGTGTGTTCAGTTCTGGAGGTTGTATCGCAGAAAGGACATAGAAAAGCAAGAGATAGGCCAAAGAAAGGCAATCAGAATGGTGTGGGTTTTGTAGCAAAATCCCTAAGAGATGAGTCTTAAGTACCTCTATTTTAATGCCTTTGAAGACAGGGAGAGTAGGGATATTATACAGACCTTTAAATATCTGAAACATATCAATGCATTAAAAACAAGTCTTTTTCAATAGAAAGGAAATTGTAGAGCCAGGAATCATAATATAAAGCTCCAAAGGAGTAGACTCTGAAACGAGTACAGGAAATATCTTTTTCATGAGGGTGATGAATGCTTTGAAAACTCTCTCTGAGATGGTAGTGGTAGAGACAAAACTTGTAACAGAATTCAGCCAAGCATTGCATAAACAGAGAGGAATCCCTGTGACAAGAGAATGGTAATGGTCTGTACAGAGCAGCAGTTAGATTCCAAAACAGCCATGATATGATACCACTGTGCTTTTTAGAAAGCATGGGGTAAACACAGGGCCAGCACAACCATTAGACAGGAATAGGCAGTTGTCTAGGGCAGCATCAGAGTGTGGACACCGCTGGGGTACTCAAGGGCACCATTTTCAAAATGTGAAACAAGAAGGGGCAACAACAGTCATGTAGCACTCACTAGGTGTGTGTGTGTGTGTGTGAGAGAGAGAGATTGAGAGAGCTGTAAGAGGGTGATCATAACTCTATATATCTACCACCGTCAAAGTGCACATTCAACCCAAGGTGGGTTTGGGGGGGGGGGGTGATGTTACGTTGCTCTGCCTAGGGCACTACAGGCCCTTGCACTGGCCCTGGGTAAACACAGCACTGGGCAGCAATTATAATCCTAAACGACACACAAGGGAACTAGTTGTTGGGTTCCATGTGGGAAGTTGTATATGCATCTACCCAAAGTAGATATGGTAAATCACTACTGGGCAGACTGGATGGGACAATTTGAACTTTATCTGCCGCCATTTACTATGTTACTATATTACTTGTATGGATGTGATGCCTGCATGGGGTTCTGATGACAGTCAGCACAGTACAATATCATTCTACATTTAAACTGGTGGATGAAATTATTATGCAGAGATAAATCTCTTAGCATTAATATCACGTTATTTAAAAAGATTTAAATAAAAGCAGAGCAGAATGGCATATAATGATTTTGATTTATCTGACAATTAAAAAATCCTAACTTTTTCTGACTCTGACTCATGAGGCAAACATATCGTGAACTTTTCCCAATCCCCATCAGAAAATCAGCAAATAGAAGGGCAGAGAAACTGCACCAGTTCTGAATCCATGATAATGAAAGGAAGTGCATTGCTGTGGACAAAACTCATTTCTTTCTTTCCTCTGCAGTTTATTTTAATGCTTCCTTCATCAGGTCAGTGCAGACTGAAGTAAGGGCAATGTTGAGTTGCCAGCTGGAAGCATTTATTTCAGCATAAGCCAATCAGGTCCTGGTTTGGTCTCATTTCTTTCACAGGCTATATAGCCCACCTCTTGTTAGGGAAATCAGATCTGTGAGCTCATCCATGTAATAAAGTTACAACCAAGACTGGAGCCATTTAACAACCCTGTATTTTTGATCATTGTATTTCCAGAAGTCGTATGTTCCTGAATAACTCTGAATTTCCTCTCTAGTATCTTTATCATAAAGTCATTGATGGAATAGTTCAGGCCTGGCTCACACAGGAAAATATAAAAACTATCGTAAAACTATGGAAACATAATGTAATTGTGCTCTGTGTAGGATGATGTCAATCTGTAACTCTGTGGCTAGTAGTATGACAGTATAATTGTGAAACTGTGCAACTATGCACATGTAACTTTGTTAATTAGGATCTATGAACATAAGAAGTTGCCATACCTGGTCAGAGCAAGGGTCCATCAAGCCCGGCCAGCATCCTGTTTCCAACTGTGGCCAATCCATGTCACCAGTACCTGGCAGGTACCCAAACATTAAATATGTCTCATGCTACTAATGCTGGTAATAGGCAGTGGCTATTCCCTACTTCAAATGGATCAATAGCAGTTTATGGAACTCTTCTCTAAGAACTTGTCCAAACGTTTTTTGAGCCCAGGTACATTAACTAACTTAACCACATCTTATGGAAATAAATTCCAGAGCTTAATTGTGCATTGAGTGAAAAAGAATTTTCTCTGATTTGTTTTAAATGTGCTGTTTGCTAAATTAATATAATTCCACCTAGTCCTTCTATTATCTGAAAAAGTAAATTGTTATGATCCTGCTCATGGAGCCCATCCCACGAGCAGACCTCTCCATGCACTGCCATTAGCCACTGCCCTGGATCGTTGTTTCACAGCCTAGTGCCGCCAGGATCCCTCCATCGTGGCAGGAGGCTGCTTTTGTAGCTTTCAGCCTCTCTCAGCAGGTGCTGCCGCCGGCACACCTCTTCACGGCCCCGAGCCACTGACGAAATCATCCCTGAGCGGCAGGGAAGCTGTGGTGCCTTCACTTCCTGATGGTCTGGTGCCGCCAGGCCCTGCTTCCTCCTTTGCGGCCTGGAGTGCCACCGCTGCTGCCTTCTACTTCCACGGCAGGAAGCCACTGCTGACGCCATCCTGCGGCCTGAAGGCCGCTCCCGATGCCTGCCTGCTCCTTCGTTCATTGTGGCCTGGAGGCTGCTGCTGTCCTCGGTCCTGCTCCACTCCATGGGCCCTCCTGTAGGCACGTGGCCGCGCCTCTTCATCTGATTTAAAGGGCCAGTTGCGGGAAAAGCCCGCGGCCCCACCAGAAGTCCTCTTCAGCTTCACTTCCTGCTTCAGCCCTATAAAAGGGCTCAGTTCCTGTTCTTTGGGGCCTTCTGATCCAGGTCCCACAGTTGTCTGTGCTCCTCTTTGGATCAAGGTCCTCCACGGTCTTCACTTGTTTAGATGGCTCTTCGTTCCGTGTTCCTGATCTCCTGGTCCTGATGCTCCTGGTCTTGTCCTTCTTTGTCACCTGTTCCATGTCCTGATGTTCCAGATGTTCCTTGGTCCTGATGTCTAGACGTCCTGATGTTCCATGGTTCCATTCTTGGAAGTCCTGATGTTCCATGTCCTGATGTTCCAGATGTCCAGATATTCCATGTTCCTGATGTCCTGATCCTGATGTCTTTGTCTTTGCCTCTGAAACCAGTTTTCAGTTTCCTTGCATCCACCTTTTCTGGCATGCCACCGTTGTGGTCCATGACTAGCCCATGGGGGGCTGTGTAGGGTGCCTTGTGGCACATTGCCTCCTTCTTGTCTGCACACAAGCCTCCAGAAGACTCCTGGTTTTAATGCCTTGCTTCTGAGAATCCTGAGTCTTGAATCCTGTCCCGGTCTTTGGAACCCCTTGTGCCTGTATCCATCCATGCCCAAGACTATGGCAGAACCTGCTCTGCTTCAGGGTGGCCCGCAACCAGCCACAGGCGGCTGTGTAGGGGATGCCCCAGTGCAGGCCTTTACTGAATCTTCGACATGTTCCAGTCTCAAGTTCCACTTCTTCGCCTGGAGTCTGCTTCGCGTTTAGCATGGTCCGGGACCAGCCATGGATGGCTGTGTAGGGCACACCGTGATGCAGTTCTCACCCAGTACTTTCGCCTGAGTCCTGAATCTTTGCCTGAGACCTCCAAGTAACCTGAACCTATGTCCGAGTCTTCTGAGTAACCTGAATCCTTGTCTGAGTTTTCTGAGTATCCTGAGTCTTCATCTGAGTCTTCCAAGATCCTGAGTTCCTGTCTTGTCTTGTTCCTGCCTTCAGCCTCCGTCTGGCCTCACACACTCATTTTTCCCAAGCGGCGGGTCCGGAAGAGTAGCCGGAGGGCTACTCCTGTGACCAGCAATGTGTTGCTGGGTCACACTGATGCATGTAGGTCCAACGGAGGGCTGACCCTGCTTGTTCCTGCTCTAAAGTTCCTTGCCTTAGTTCCAGTCCTGCTTGTTCCTGCCCCGCCCATGCTTGCATGCTCTCACCTCCTACAGTATGCCTTGGGGCTCCTCCCTGAGTCATGCCAAGGTCCAGGGGCTCATGCTCTCCCATGAGCTAGTGACTGCGCTTCTTACGCTCTCAACACCAGCCTTAGGCCGCGCCCGCATCAGGATCCTCAGGCCTCGCTGTTGCAACATAAATAACCAATTCACATTTCACTTTTCAAGTTCTTTCATGATTTTATTGACCTCTATTATATCCCACCTCTTCCCCAAGCTGAACAGTCCCAACTTGTTTGGCCTATCCTCATTGGGGAGCTGGTCCTTCCCCTTTATCATTTTCGTTGCCCTTCTCTGTACTTTCTCCAGTGTAACTATATGCTTTTTGAGGTGCACTGACCAGAACTGCACCCAGTATTCAAGTTGCAGACAAGCCAAGGAGTGATATAGAGGCATAAATAACCTTCTCCATTTTATTTACCATTCCCTTCCCAATAATTCCTAACATTCTGGGGCTGATGCAATAAGAGAAGTGTTAAATGGGTGCTCATACTGAGTGCCTGTTTTCCTAATGCATACACAACCATATCTCTTGGGCATACAATGCTATTTTTTAATGAGCTACTGAGTTAAGAAGGATGCGCTAAGGAAGGATTATGCGTCCCTAGCACTCAAATGCATCAGGTGCTCAGGAGACCTGGCTGTAGACCCACAATTGCAATGGGCACTCAATACAAGCATCCATTTTATTCTGCTTCAGATTGATTTCTGGATGCCCAATATACACGCAGAATAGCAAGGGACGATATTGACCTGGAGCATGTCTATTTGTGCATGCATATCATACATCCAGAATTTTTTTTTCAATCAAGTGATTACATTATACCTTTATTTTTAAACACCACAAGCAGTAGGAGTTTAAGAATAAGGTAGGAACAGGACACTATTTTTTAAATTTCTCCTGAGCCATTGGACTCACAGATTGATTTAACATCAGCTCCAGGGCTGTAGCAAAATTTTCCACATTAAAAAGTATGCAATGGGTGCCCATCGATTTTCTGCAAAGCAGGTAATAGGTAATAACCTCATCTACATGGATTTTACATGTGATGAGCGCTATTGGCTACGTGTTTGTTTGGGCACGCGTTTTGGATGCACTAATCTACTTATTGCATCAGGTTGATGAGTCGTCAATGGGTCAGGAGGATGGACAAGGGTGTTAAGCTGTTTGAGAGGTTCAGAATTTTATTTCATTTTTTTAAATGAAAAAAACAAAAATGAAATAAAAAAATACCAATTTGGGGATGGACCCGCTCTTGGCCCTTTAAGTAGAGTGACGTTGGCCGCACGTGTGCGTAGGGGAGGGGCCGAGGAGCAGGAAGACGCGGAGCCCCTCCGGGAGCTCTGTTGCTAGACTGGCGTGGGAGAAGGTGACCAGGAGGGACGGGGACACCGCAAACTTGCTGCAGAGGCCAAGGAGATGAGGCCGAAGCTGGTAGATGGACGGGAGAGGTGAGCAGGACCAGCCATGGAGTGGATGTGGCCGGGACGCACAACAGTATCTGTGAATGTGCAATTGACTCACTAAGACCCTGAGTTATTTCTGTAACTCAGAAATTATTTCTGTAACTCAGAGTTATTCTGTAACTCCTCAGCCAGACTAGACTTGGCTCAATCATTTTATTCAATTCGTTAATCATTCTTTTCATTGCTCCCCATTTTATCTGATCCAAGTTCTACGCCCTGTTCTATGTAATCGCATTCTTACATGTGTTGTTTTTTCCGTTATAATGTAAACCGAGATGATATGTAATTTCTTACATGAACCCCGATATATAAAAACGTTAAATAAATAAATAAATAAATAAATAAATAAATAAATAAATAAATAAATAACTGTGGGGCGGATTTTAAATGCCCTGCTCGTGTAAATCCGGCTGGATTTACGCGAGCAGGGCCCTCGCGCGCCGGCGCACCTTTTTTGCATACGCCGCCGGCGCGTGCAGAGCCCCGGGACGCGCGTAAGTCCCGGGGTTTTTTAAAAGGGGCGGGAGGGGGCATGGCCGCATGACGCGGCGTTTTGGGGGTGTGATGCGGCGTTTGGGGGCAGGCCCGGGGGCGTGGTTTCAGCCTGGGGGCATTCTGGGGCATGGCCGTGCCCTCCGGAACAGCCCCCGGGTCAGGTCTTGGTGCGCCAGCAGCCCGCTGGTGCGCGCAGATTTACGTCTGCCTCCGGCAGGCGTAAATACATGGATAAAGGTGGGGGGGGGGTTTTAGATAGGGCCGGGGGGGTGGGTTAGGTAGGGAAAGGGAGGGGAAGGTGAGGGGAGGGTGAAAGAAAGTTCCCTCCGAGGCTGCTCCGATTTCAGCGTGGCCTCGGAGGGAACGGAGGCAGGCTGCGCGGCTCAGCACGCACAGGCAGCCCAAAATTGGCAGCTTTGCGCGCGCCGATCCAGGATTTTATAAGATACGCGCGGCTACGTGCGTATCTTATAAAATCCAGCGTACTTTTGTTTGCGCCTGGTGCGCGAACAAAAGTACGCGATTGCGTATTCTTTTAAGATCTACCTCTGTGAGCATAACTTTGGAAATATCTCTCAGACACTATCTTTTGTTTTTGTTTCAAATGCATACTTTTAAAAAGAAAACCTTTTGCGAATATGAAAATTTGTAAAAAACATAACTATAACTGTCTATATTTAACATAATTTAGTCACTTTTGCTCTGTAACTCTGCCATGTTTTCACTTTTTCTCTGAAATTTTATGATTATATATCTCTGTGTGGTTATATTGGAAGGAGAATAAATAAGAGTACTACTGAATATCTGTGTAAGTATCTTTTTATGGAACCATCTGACAGTGCCGAAATATAACTCTGTGACTGATCGAATGTGTGAAGACAGCAGACGCAGGTAACTGTGTAAATCTGTTTCTTTAGAATCCAACTCATTAAGGCTCAAAAGGTAATGGCGCAGCAGTGCTGAGAAGACATCAAAAGTCAACAGCCACCAGAAACCTAATCCTCCTATAGTTGTTAAACATTAGTTGAGATAAAATCTCTGAAAGCAATATCCTTTATTTTGGCAGAAAGAGAACTGAGAAGGCCTGATCACATTCAGACAACATCCAACAAGGCATTGATCTGTGCAGTCTGGGTAAACAAGCATCGAGGTAACTTGCTTGATGCGGCGGTTACTACCCTTAACCATTAAGCCTTATGCTCACCTTTGATGCCACTCCAACATTACTCTCTGCATCAATGGCAGGGGGTGGCAGGAAATTTGAATCAAACAGTTACCAACAAGGGCCCTGAACTTGGTGGTTGATGAAACAGTTAAGTATGGGAAAATAAGTGTGGGAGCTTGCTGGGCAGACTGGATGGGCTGATTGGTCTTTTTCTGCCATCATTTCTATGTTTCTATGTCAATACAATATCATTGGTCCCTATCACATCCTGAGAAGCAGACCTTACTTACATTTTATCCTGGTTGTTCCAACATAATATGCCAGCATTTCCAGAAAGATTTTTTACTTATTGTTTCTTATTGTTCTCAGTCCTGCTTAGATTATGTTTGCTTTTCTATCTCTCTCTTCTTTGCCCCTTCAGCACTCCATGAAGCACAAACAATGGGAAACAGGAAATCACAGCACTGTAACAGAATTCCTGATTCTGGGGTTCTCAGAGTTCCCAGAGCTGCAGCTCCCTCTCTTCACTCTCTTCTCACTCCTCTACCTGATGGCTGTGCTGGGGAACCTCCTTGTTATCTGCATAGTATGTGCCGATCGACACCTGCACACCCCCATGTATTTCTTCTTGGCCAACTTGTCCATAATTGATATCTGCTCTTTAACTTTCATAATGCCAAAATTGCTGGCAATCCTCCTGACACAGAGTAATTCTATATCTTTCAGTGAGTGTATTATACAGATGTATTCATTTTTTGTCTGTGTTGAGCTAGAATATCTGCTTCTCACTGCCATGGCGTATGACCGTTATGTTGCAATATGCAATCCTCTACGTTACACCATCATCATGAATAAAAAGGTCTGTGCTCTTCTGGTAGCTGTCTCATGGGTATCAAGTTTAATAGAGGCATTGCCTCACACTATCGTTACATCCCAGTTTTCTTTCTGTGACTCCAAAGTAATCACTCACTTTTTCTGTGAACTCACAGCTGTAGTGAAACTTTCCTGCTCAGATACATCAATCATTGAAACTTTAAATTTGGCAGTAGTTGTGTTTTCTGGCTTTACCCCATTCCTCTTAACCCTGATGTCTTACGTGTTTATTATCTCTGCTATCCTGAAAATCCGTTCTAAAGAAGGGAAAAGGAAGGCCTTCTCTACCTGTTCCTCTCACTTGACAGTCATCATTCTGGCTTATGGGACTATGATAGGGGTTTATGTCCAGCCCAGCTCTGGGAAGTCTGTAAAATCTAATAAGTTTCCTCAATTCCTGTATATAGTCACTCTCCCACTATTAAACCCCCTGATTTATAGCTTGAGAAGCAAAGAGTTAAATGTGGCCCTCAAAAATGCCATGAGGAGGAAGTCAGCCTTCTCAGCCTGTAAACGCTTCTGGAACTTTGATTTAAATAGGCAATTTTGTAAAGTGTTTAGCTAGTTTTGAGGTTGGCCTGAGAATATAGCTAAGCCTATTTACAGGTAACATTGGGGATTTTTCAGTTTGAATTGATCTGGATATATTTTATTTAGTTTGAATATGGAAATAAAAGCAATATAAGGAATTTACAGTGGAGTAGGATGAAACAAGACCAAATATTGATTGACTGGCCACTCATAATGGTGACACCTCACAGGCAAGAAAAGGGACTTCAGTGCTTAATGAAATGGACAGGGACTAATATTTTGGGGGCATTTGAGTTGACTTGGGTTGAAGATGTACATTTTGGGAACCTGGATAACTGTCCCCCAAATGCACACAGAAATAAAATGCCGGTACACCCTGCTTGCCACGACTCTCCAGGATATAGCAGTTGTGGCAAACAGGGTCTATTATATTTTTGTGAGCATTTGGGGGGCCACCTATCTGGATTCCCCCATCCAGGGCTCCCTGTGGGGATGAGACTAAGCTTCAAAGCCCTTTTGCTTTTCAATACCAAAGTGCACTTTTAAGTCCCAGGCAAACAGCACTGATAATCTTTCCCTCTTGGTGCAAGAAAAACACATTAAGAGCTGAACAGGTTTCCAACTTCCTCATTGATGTTTTAATGGATGAAATTGGCATGTACAACTCTTAGAATTTAGGGTAAATTGATGTACATAGTTGAAAATAATACATTTGCAATCTTATTCTTCTGATAAAAGTCTTTAATTGATAAGGCCAATGCTTTAGTAATTTGTCTCCTTCCAATTTCTCAACTTGAATAAAGTGTAGTCCTTCTTGCAAAACTCCAATTTATCTTTTCTCCTCATTGTAGAACAGTTAGAAATTTGTCTCAGTAACTTAGCAAATTACCAAGTCCCAAATCTCATACCACTTATGAAATCTTCAGGAATCTTTTAGTTTTCCCTCTGGAAAAAGCAAATGGGGACTTCCCTCCCAAGTGCAAAACACTTGGGTTAGCGGAAGAAAAAAAATATATACTATTGAGCAATAGCTTAACTTCTCTCTTGTAATGGATGGGAATCTTTTCCTCCCAGATGACAAAACTACTCTTTAAGGTCTTTCCAGATGAAAGGACACCAATCCCGCAGCTACTCAGTAGTACTGAGACCCAGGACCCTTGAGGTAAAGACTTAGACAAAATTATTACTCAAAAGAGGAAACTCAATGTGAGAGAGGGAGGGTGGAAAAAAACTTCCTTCACAATGACTAAAGTCTCCAAGAAAAAGTAGATCAAAATTAAGGGTAAGGGACTCTGCTCCAAACTTTCTTTACCCAGGCTTCTGTGAAGAATACCTTCAGAGTTCTTATTCACTGAAAAAGTAATAAATGGACTGCCCAACAGGACTGTTCCTCATCAAGGTAAATAAAGAAGCACATCTAAAATCCAATTCAGAGTCCAAAACTGAAATCCAACAAAAATCCATGCCATAAGATGGTGGCAGGGGTTTATAAAGGCTCAGGCACACACCAACTCTTTCTCCCATGGAGGAGCAAAACTCTAACTTTTGCTTATCCTAACTCTATTGTCTCCCTGCCAAATTTGATTCACTACTCTTGATAAGGAAAGTAAGAGAGCGATTAGTGTTGAATAAAGGTTGAGCAGAATATTTATATTACTTATGTATTTATAAATATTTGATATTCCACCTTTGTTTAGGTTAGTCTCAAGGCAGATTACATTCAGATTTATAATTAAGATTACCATTACAGTTGCATCACAAATTATAGTCAAAAACAAAGAACCCCAAACATGAAGGTGGAGCTTTTATAGAGGAATGTTTAAAGATTAGAGGTAGATGGTGTTAGCGTTTCCAGCCGTGGCTGCCTGCAGCTGGCCCCTGCTCACCTTCGGTGTAACGCCGGGACTGCCACTGGTGCCGTGGCGGCACCGGGGAGACATCCCCCAGGGAAGGTCCGATCCCCCTCTGAGCTGGTCGGTGCTGGGCATGCCGACCAGCCCAGAGGGGGTTCGAGCCCCCTCTGGGCAGGTCGGCGCTGAACACGCTCCCCGGTCTCCTCTCGATAGCGTCGGCCATGCAGCTCACTTCCTGGTTCTAGTGGCCGTCCCTCTCCTAGGCACGCGGCCACACCTCCTGCCTGCTCTTAAAGGACCATCATGACTAAATTGTCTTCAGCTGCCTAATTGAGGTGAATGACCTGGGAGTATATAGGGAGGCTCCCTCTTCCTGTCCTTTGACTTGGCAACGAGTCTGTTCTCTTCTGGGAGTCTGCTCAAATCTTCGGTTCTCTCGTTCCTGCTTTGGATGACCTTCCTGGTGTTTGACTTCGGATTGGCTATCGACAATCTGCTGGTGTTTGACCTTAGACTGGTGACCGGTGACCCTCTGGCTTCTGATCTCGGACTGGCGGTAGGTGAACTTTGGCTTCTGATCCCACACTGGACTTCGACAAGTCTTCCATCTTCAAGGGCCCACCTAAGTCGCGGCGGTTCGGGTCCCTATGGGCTCCTCCCAGGGGGACCACGGACTTCCAGTGGTGAAGATCCAACTGGCCCTTGCTCCTGTTCCATGACCCCTCTACCTCTCAAAGTTTCACCTAAGTCCCAGCAGTCCGGGTCCCTACGGGCTTCTCCTGGGGGGACCACGGGCTTCCAGTGGTGAAGATCCAACTAGTTCCTGTTTCAATCCAGCCTCGCCATTTGATGGGGGAACCCGAGGAGCCATCTCCTCTAGTAGTATCAACTCCTCCTTGGACTAAGGGTTCACATCCTGGAGGGGCTCAGGTCAAGAATCAAGAATCAAGGATGAACTGGCAGGTCGAGAATTACCAAGGCCTTTGAACTCCCTCATTGACTTGGCCGGATGCATTGACAGACATCTCCAAGAACGCTCCCGAGAAGTTCAGCTCTCTAGGAAAACTTCTAGTACCTTCAGATGGCCCCCCCCCCCCCGACATTCACCGCCTCCCAAGGGCAAACCAGGGCCTTCACAGGTGCCAACTGAGGAACCCATGCAACTGGGTTGAGGTAAACTCTCCACTCAGGAACGTCATAGACGTATGCAAGGTGGACTCTGCCTCTACTGTGGCGCCGCCGGTCACCACCTGGCATCCTGCCAGGTGTGTCCAGGAAACTCCCGGGCCTAAGATCTGAAAGAGGACTCTTCCTGGGCCTGGAATCACCTACACCTCCACTAGCTCTGCCAGTTGAGTTGATATCAGGGGACCATGAATTCTACACCCCCAGCCCTGGTGGACTCAGGAGCCGGGAGAAATTTCATCATGAAGAGTTTAGTGGACCACCTCAAAATCCCACTTCTTCGTGCCCAGATCCCATTGATCCTCTCGTCCATTCAGGGCAAACTTCTCCCGGGTCGGGTTACCCATGTTACCACACCCATCCAAGTTCACACCAGACTACTTCATGTTGAACATCTCTCCTTCCATATTCTTGAACGGTCGATACACCCCGTCATTCTGGGGCTCCCCTGGCTTCAAACGCATTGCCCCCAGTTTGACTGGAAAACCCTACAACTGGTTTGATGGGGATCAGCCTGTCAAAACTCCTGCCTCAATTCTGTAGTTCCGGTGCAATGCTCTACATCCACTGCCTGTCCTTAGGGCCTACCAGCACCATACGCGGCCTACATGGATGTCTTTTTGAAACAAAAGGTGGAGACGCTACCACTACATCGGCCTTTTGACTGCGCCATTAAGCTCTTTCCAGGCACTGAACCCCACTGAGGACGCACCTATGCCCTCCTCCGCTGAGACCCAAGCCATGTCACATTACATCCAGGAGAACCTGGATCGACGATTCATCCACAAATCCACCTCTCCAGCGAGGGCTGGCTTCTTCGTAGGGAAGAAAGATGGGAAGTTCCATCCCTGCATTGACTATCGAGGGTTAAACGCCATCACAGTTAAGGATTGCTATCTGCTTCCTCTAATCTCGGAGCTGTTTGACCGTCTTCAGGGTACTAGAATTTTCACTAAGTTGGACCTTAGGGGAGCCTACAACCAAATTCATATCAGGGAGGGAGATGAATGGAAGACGGCTTTTAATACCAGAGACGGCCATTATGAATACCTAGTTATGCCATTTGGGCTTTGCAATGCCCTTGCTGTGTTCCAAAACACTATGAATGAAATCTTCCGGGATTTGTTATATCAATGTGAAGTCATCTATCTAATATTCTCAAAATCCCTCTTTTCTCATCGTCAACATGTCACCCAGGTGGTCTAGCGGCTTAGAGAAAATAAGCTCTATGCCAAACTTCGAGAAATGCCTTTTGAACGGGAAACCCTCCCATTTTTATGGTATATTGCCTCCAGCCAGGGGTTCAGCATGGACCCACAGAAACTGAGAGCCATCCAAGAATGGCCCCAACCATCCACACTAAAGCTGCTCCAGCGATTTTTAGGCTTCGCCAACTATTATCACTCCTTCATCTCCAACTACGCCTCTATTGTGGTGCCTCTAACGGCCTTAACCCAGAAGGGCACAGATTTCAAGCACTGGCCCCCAGAAGCAATATCCGCCTTTCTTTGTCTCAAGGAAGCATTCCTGAGCCAGCCGTGTCTTCATCACCCTGACTCTCAATGCCCATTTGTCATTGAGGTGGATGCCTCCTCCGAGGGCGTAGGAGCCATTCTCAGTCAGATATCAGTCAATCACATACTCCACCCTTGCTCTTTTCTCTCCCGTCAATTCACCCCAGCAGAACGTAATTATGCCATTGGAGATAAAGAGCTTCTTGCCATCAAGATCGCCTTTGAGGAGTGGCAACCCTTGTTAGATGGAGCCCAACATCAGATCACGGTCTATACTGATCATAAGAATTTAGAATACTGGCACCGGACACAACGCCTCAACCTTTGACAGGCCCGGTGTGCTTTATTTTTCACCAGGTTCAACTTCATCCTGCGATACGTTCTTGGAGGAGAAGTCCATTAACGGCTATTAATCAAGTATACTTAGGGAATATCCACTGCTATAATTGCATCAGTAGCATGGGATCTTCTTAGTGTTTGGATAATTGCCAGGTTCTTGTGGCCTGGTTTGGTCTCTGTTGGGAAACAGGATGCTGGGCTTGATGGACCCTTGGTCTGACCCAGCATGACAATTTCTTATGTTCTTATTACCGTACCCGCCCGGCCGACAAAAACATAAAGGCAGATGCACTCTCTAGAGTTTTTGACACCACAGTTACCACCGAGCCTCCCAAGTTCATCATTGAACCATCGCGATTATTTCTGGCTGCCACTACGCCCATTCCTCCGGGAAAGACCTTCGTGCCACCTCAACCTCCGAAGGTAGGTATTGACTTGGGCCCATGATTCCCTCAGGACCACTTGGGACAACACCAGATGCTGCTCGCCCTCTGTCGATACTATTGGTGGCCCGGAATGACTAAGGATATTTGATCCTACGTGGAATCATGCCACATGTGCACCCGTCACAAGAATTCCCCAGGACTGCCTCAAGGCCTGCTCCAACCCTTGCCTGTGCCCACCAAACTGTGTGCACACATCTCAATGGATTTCGTCGTGGATCTACCCCCGTCTAGTGGCAACACCGTCATCTGGGTGATCGTTGATCGATTCAGTAAAATGGCTCATTTTGTGCCCCTTCCGGGGTTACCTTCCGCTTCTCAACTGGCTCAGTTATTTATCCATCATATCTTCAAACTGCACGATTTACCCAAGAGTATCCTATCCGACCGAGGACCTCAATTCACTGCTAGGTTATGGAGATCGCTCTGCCATCCATCTCCTAGGCGTGCGGCCATGGCTCCTGCCTGCTCTTAAAGAACCATCATGACTAAATTGTCTTCAGCTGCCTAATTGAGATGAATGACCTGGGAGTATATAGGGAGGTTTCTTTTTCCTATCCTTTGAATGGCAATGAGTCTGCTCTCTTCTGGGAGTCTGCCTCAAATCTCCGGTTCTCTTGTTCCTGCTTCGGATGACCTTCCTGGTGTTTGACTTTGGATTGGCTATCGACGATCCTCTGGTGTTTGACCTCAGACTGGTGACCGGTGACCCTCTGGCTTCGGATCCCAGACTGGCGGTAGTAACTCTGGCTTCTGATCCTGTACTGGACTTCGATGAGTCTTCCATCTTCAAGGGCCCACCTAAGTTCCAGCGATCCGGGTCCCTATGGGCTTCTCCTGGAGTGACCATGGGCTTCCAGTGATGAAGATCCAACTAGTTCCTGCTTCAATCCAGCCTCGCCATCTGTCTGGGGAACCCAAGGAGCCTTCTCCTCTGGTAGTATGAACTCTGCCTCAGACTAAGGGTTCACATCTTCTCAATCTTTGTAACAGATGGCTTATTCAGGCCCAAGGGGAGGGCAGTTGAAGGTACTAGAAATTAAACTTGGCAGACTTCAGTACATGGAGCAACCAGTGCTGTAATCAAAAGCCATTTTCTCAGCATGACATGACCAGTGGGCTTTGAATCAGCTTCATGACTGTTTATTATATATGAAGTGGGAAAACAGTCAAGTGGGAGTAATTTAGGTCCCAGTTTGGTTGAGGTTTTCCTATTATGAACAGTTGATATATTTTCATTGATGTTTTATAAGAGTCTGGATAAAAAAACAAATTTAAAGCTATAGACTTTATTTCGAGAGAATTTCATGGTTCTTTTTCAAAAGGGGATGAAAAGTGGATGGAAAAAAATGGAGAAGGGGTGAAGCACTAAGCAGGTGGATGGGTGCTGAGTGTGCCCTCAGACTCAAGGAGAGTTGTAGATGGTCCCTGGGGAAGACAATATCCAAAGCAACACATGTAGGTAAGCAGCACTTTAGGAGCATAATTTGGACCATCTGAAAATTACCCTCCACAGCATGCCTACGTCTAGTCTAGCATGAGGAAGTCCTGGGGCCATGTTTATTAGTTAATTTATTTATTTTCATGGTAAATATATTCTACCAATACAATTTTATTTTAGGGTCAGGAGAGGGAAGTAACTTACATAAATTGCATTTCTAGCTTTTCACACATTTTGTGCCCATACAATAAGCAGGTACAAATGTCTGTGGCTGTTTTCGCTTACAGGTAAAAGTACCCACAAACTTCCTCAATGCAGAGATGGTTTGAAAATAACACCCCCCCCCCCACACACACACACACACACACACACATAATGTAATTGTAAACATCTGTTGGGGTAGAAGGGAGACTTTGAAAATTCTACCACCCTGTGCTATGAGTAAATAGTATGTGTACTATGAACAGAGTATTGAAATGTGGGAATAAAAATGATGGAGATAGGTCACAGTAGGGAAAATGCAGATGAAGATTTCATTGGCCTGAATTTCAACTCTCACAGATTGTTTCCCCTTTGAAAAGTAGCTTGTCCCTTAAGCAGTTGAATGTTGCCACTGTAACAGCTTAAATTAATTCTTTGATTAACCAAGAAAAGAATATATCAGTGGAAATGAGGTGGTCACAGACTGAAAGATTGCTCAGTTTGCCTCTGCTTTATCCACCATTGACTAAAACCTTACAGAGACTGCAATCCCATTAAAAAAAAAGATCATCTCATTCTGTTCTACAATAAATCTTGACATCATAACAGAAAAGTTGATAAGAGTAGAAGGAAAGATGATGTGCCAAGCTGGGTCAGACTAATAATGCAAGGAGTCCAGCACCTGTATCTGATGATGGCCAAACAAGTGCACTTTACCTGGCAGATCTCCTGTTGCTCACTCCCAAAAGTAAGAAATAATGAATCCGAATGCTACACGGCTAATAATTGTTAATGGACTTGTCCTCTAGACCATTATTTATTTACTTATTATTTGGATTTGTGGCCCAAATGTTTGGATAAGTAATTCACACAAAGCGGAATTTGAAAACTTTTGCTAACAAACAGGTTATGCTAATAGTTTTGAGCACCTACTGTGGCAGCAAATTCCAAGGATTAATTGAGAGTTGACTGAAAAAATACTTGAATTTGTTTCAAATCTGCTGTAATCTAGTTTTATGGCATGTTTCCTAGTCCTAGTACTGCTTCAAAATGGTAAATAACTGTTCCCTATTAACCTGTTCCACTTATGATTTCCTAGACTTCTATCATATTCCTCTTAAAGATGAACAAGGGGAAATTTTAATTTTGGTTCATTTTTGCATTAGGGAGAGGGTATCATTCAGGTCTCCATTGGTTTAATGTTTTGTTTTGTTTTTTGTTCATGTAATTTGTCAAACCTGAATAAGCAAAATAAAAAAAAAAATAAAAAGGGGCCTATCCAGACTCCTTTCCCACTGCTGCCCTCATACCT
The DNA here is from genome assembly GCF_901001135.1 of Rhinatrema bivittatum. Classification (NCBI taxonomy): domain Eukaryota; kingdom Metazoa; phylum Chordata; class Amphibia; order Gymnophiona; family Rhinatrematidae; genus Rhinatrema; species Rhinatrema bivittatum. The sequence goes on from NC_042630.1 coordinate 67,110,913, forward strand.
GGAGTCTCCCCAGGCACCTTATCTTTCTGAATCCATAAATATGCCAGGGCTGGCGTTTCCCAGTGTTTCAACAGTGTTTTATATACAACCAAATGTCTCAGGGACAGCTAGCAACATTTTGTTGCACAGCTGGATATTTGTACAGCCATCCAACAAAATGGCACCAACTTCAGAGCCATCCATTGTGAAGCCAGAGCCAGCAAGGCAGGAGCAATTGGGGGTCACTCCTGCCCCTTTCTATGCTGAAAACCTCCAGGAAAGGAGTAAGTGGGGCCAGGAAGACCCCAGCACTTCAGTCAGGATTGGGGTAGAGGGGCCCAGGATGGCCCCAGCCTGGCTTGGCACAGCCCCAACAGGAAAGGCTGCAACACAAGCTTATTAGTAGCAGGTGAGGGGCTCAGGGAAGCCCTGTGTCCTAAAGGAGCAGCAGGCAGCCTGGGAGGAATTTGTATTTGTTTGTTTTTGAAATAAACCAAAATATCTGAACATTTTCAGATATTTTCAGGTGCCTGCTTTTGGTTCATTCCCTTCTCAGTCATCTCTTCTCCAAGCTGAAGAACCCTTACCTATTTACCTTTCTTCATATATGAGTTATGCCATCCTTTTCTTTTCTTATCATTTTTGTGGCTCTTCTCTGTACTTTTACTAACTCTGCTTTAACGTTTTTGAGATGGAACAACCAATGCCAGAGTTGCACACACTACTTATTGGACCCAATACAGAAAGCAAATTTAGCACTGGATAGCCAGATAAATAGGACTTGTCCATCTATCTAGTGGTCCTCTGAAAAGAGCAGCCACTAGATAGCTGGATAAGTCACTTATCCAGCTATCTTTTAGCTGACCAATTTGTGGGTGGATCTGGGTGGCACTATATATCTGGTTAACTTGAACCAGTAAGTAACAATATCCATTCTTATCTAGTTGAGTTAATTGGATAAGACAAATCAGTCATAGAGATGCCAGCATTGAATAGCAGGCACATGATATCTCAGGTTCACTCTGTCAGTTAGTGATAGAGGAGGGAATCATTAACAAAGAGTACCCTTCAAGGTCACTGTCTCTATCCAGAACTCCATATAATATAAGTGTAATCCATCATTACCTCTTAGAGTTAATGCATTAGTGAGAGCAATAATTAGTTTATAAAGACAGAGCTCAATAATCAGAGAAAAGAATATTCCATAAAAGAATATGCTCATTTATTATATATGAGTGAATTGATCAAGTCTTTTCTAAGCAGATACAGAAAAAAAATTAAAAGGTTAACTTATTCATATGGCACACAGGAAGGGCAGAGTAATTAGCACACACATATAGGGCAAATGCACTGTACCTAATGTGTGGCAAACATAAATCCCTGGTCAATACATCTTGGCAGAAAAAACTTTTATTGTAGATACACATTAGTCAAGGAATTTGTGGTTTGTGATTTGGAAACAAGGGTCCTGACGTGGCCATGCTTTACATCAGGGCTGCATCAGGGGGACTAGACACTGTACATATCTTAGAATTGTACCTTTTCAATGCAAACAATCTTTGGAAGTGGCTGTATATAATAGAGAAGAATGTACGCTCTACTTATGTAGAAAAGCACGTGATTTCATCAAGAAGGAATACAAATATATAAATGCTTATAAATAAAAAATGCAGAGTGGGCTCTTGCATTTAAAATGAGTGATTAATTTTGGCAATTTGTTTTGACGGGGTCAAACACTTATTGCTGCAGGTCAGCAGGCATGAGCCGACCATGGCACGAGGAGATATCAAGTCTTTAAACAGCAAGATTCCATTGAAAAACAGGGGAAACATTTTGATAAGATGGGCATGCCAGACCCCAATTTTAAATGAAGGTAATATCTTTATAAATGTTAGAAAAAGGTCTTTGCAACCAAGCACAGGATGGTGGTATAGCCATCTAACATTTATAAAGATATTACCTCCATTTAAAATTGGGGTCAGCATTTCCATCTTTTCAAAAAGTTTCCCCTGTTTTTCAATGAAATCTTGCTGTTTGAAGACTTGCTACCTCCTCGTGCCATGGTGGCACATCCCTGCCAACCTGCAGCAAGAAGTATCTGACCCTGTCATGGATATTCAGCAGTGGCTAGCATTGACTATCAGGCTCATGGTGTGACAGTACCAAAGATGTATTTATTTATTTATTTAAAAGTTTTATATACCGCACAATGGGTAGGAAAACTATCCGTCTAGGTGGTGTACATGATTACTTACATACACAATAAGTTAAAACATTACAATAAGTCAAGACATTACAATTTTTACAAAAATTAAACTTGGTACTATAATAGATGGTAAATTACAACAAATGATAAAAGATTAATAGAATGGCATCATATTCCCAATTTTGTTTTCTATTCCTTTTGAAATAAAAATGGAGATAGCTTGATAATGCATATTAATCACATGCAAACTAATTTAGAAAGCCATAGCATGCATTAAATGTCTCATGTTAATAAAGCTATTATCACAAAGAAACTACACCTGCTTTTGATATAGTTGTTTCTTTCAATAACAGCTTTCCAATGAAATGCATTTGTTTTAAGGTCTGTTATTTTGCTATGCAAACAAAATTAATAAATACATTTGCATAATTATGCTACCCATTCCTTAATTTTGCATAGATATTGTGCCAAGATTCATCATTACTAAATAACAGGCACAACTTGCAGCCATAGCCACTGCTCCTGGACTTATTTATTTATTTATTTATTTTTTATTTTTATATACCGAAGTTCTTGTGAGAATTACAAATCACTCCGGTTTACATAAAACGATGAACTGCCCAACAGAGAGAGGGGCTTTACATAGAACCATAGAACAGATGGAACAATATAACCGGGTGACAATTTAACATAGTAATAGATAAATATAATATATACAATTTAACTATTTAACGTCAAAATAATGACCTATAATTCAGCTAACTAATATTATCACTACATTCACCAGGTTATTATCTTAACCAGTCTTATTTATCTTACTGCTAATCCATACCCCCTCGCTCTTATTCAATCCTGGCTATTGACATTAATGAGACTATGGTCCGCCCTTGGACAGTTAATTTTCGCCTGCGTAATACTTGATTATTAATACTTTATGGTTATTATAGTTAATGATGTTAACATATTACCTTGAACCTAATGTTTCTGTAAAGCCTGTTGCGGTTAAATGCTTTTTACTGTTTAAACTGTTATATGTAAAGCCTGTTGCTAATTTATTGTTTCACTGTAAACCGAGGTGATGTATATCTATACATACCGCGGTATAAAATAATCTATAAATAAATAAATAAATAAATAAATAAATAAACATGTTAAAGCTACAATATAAATACAATAAACATATGAATATGATGAACTTTTGGACTCAAAGATTGATTGAACAGTTGCAGAGTCCTGATAGTAGGACTTGGTGAGGTGTCCATAATTTGGGGATACCTAATATTTAGGAAGTCCTCCCGTCTAAGTGGTATTGAGAGTCTGGGAAGGCTTGTTGGAAAAGCCAGGTCTTCAGTCTTTTTTTGAACTCTTGATGACTGGGTTCTAGTCTTAGATCTGGGGGGAGCGCGTTCCACTGGTGGGGGCCTGCTGAAGATAGTGCTCGTTTGCTCAATGCTGATTTTATTTGTGGGACATGCAGTGTTCCTTTGTATGCGCTTCTAATTGGTCTGGAAGATGTATGCGGTTGAAGTACGTCAATCTTCTCTCACTCTATAATTCAGATTAATTTAATTTAAAACAGCATTTATAACTTGCATTTTTTGGCAAAAGTCAATATGAACCAAAAAATACATATAGGGCCTCATTTTCTAAGTATCGCAGGCCTGCGATACTTTAGGTAATGAGGGGCGGGGGCCGAAACGGGGGGACGGTCCTGTGCTAGCCAGCAGTGATCGCACCGCCGCGGTGCGATCGCTGCCGGTTTCACACCCAATAGTGCCACCGTAGAAGGTGTAGCTACTGGGCGCAAACTAGGTCGCAAAAAGGCACCTACCTTTTCGCTGTCTGAGGCATCTTCGCGGAGTCGGCCCCAGTGACACCCCGACTCCTCCTCTTCCGGGGCCAACTCCGCCTCCATCCTGGTATCGCACGCGATAAGGGACATTTTGCATGCGAAACATCCCTTATCGCGTGCAAGCCACTTGGAAAATGACCCCCATAGTTATTTCAACATTAAAAATAGCCCTTCTAGAACTTTCTGTTATGCTTTGAGCAGGGTGGAGGTGGCTCAGCAGGGTTCCATTATAGTAGTTCTGTTTTTCATAACATAAATAAAATATGGACTGCCATTTGTAAGATGTCACAGCTAAAAGGCACATAAGAACATAAGAACGTAAGAAATTGCCATGCTGGGTCAGACCAAGGGTCCATCAAGCCCAGCATCCTGTTTCCAACAGAGGCCAAAACCAGGCCACAAGAACCTGGCAATTATCCAACACTAAGAAGATCCCATGCTACTGATGCAATTAATAGCAGTGGCTATTCCCTAAGTATAATTATTAATAGCCATTAATTGACTTCTCCTCCAAGAACTTATCCAAACCTTTTTTGATCCCAGCTACACTAACTGCACTAACCACATCCTCTGGCAACAAATTCCAGAGCTTTATTATGCGTTGAGTGAAAAAGAATTTTCTCCGATTAGTCTTAAAACACACCTAAGTGCTCAATTTTCTCCATGCAGTAGATCATGCTGGTAAGCTGTAAAAAGCAGCAAAATCTACAGGTGTGAGTAGTCCATTGCATGTGGATGAGTCAGTCTCACAAGATGATACTAAAGATGATTTGCAGGAGGGCAGAGGAAGCTTGGCCTACCTACGCAATATTATGGGGAAATTTCCAGATATAATCTCAAAAAAATTGGAATCATGCTTGGAACTATGGTGGAGAAAATGAAGCAGTTGGTAGATTCTGTGTAAGATAATGCTATAAAGATTGAGGAGCATGATATCTGACTTGCTGACCCAGAGGTTTCTCTTACCTCTGTTACCGCTTAAAATTGGTAAACTGGGTAGAGCCTGTGGCTCCATGACGGAGCAAATAGATGACCTTGAAAAGGGAGCAATGTCTGTCATTATTTTTCAAAATAGAGGTGTTACACATTGTGCTAAAGGTGCAGTGAAAATTGATTGGGCACTAGGGATGTGAATCGTGTCCTCGATCGTCTTAACGATCGATTTCGGCTGGGAGGGGGAGGGAATCGTATTGTTGCCGTTTGGGGGGGTAAAATATCGTGAAAAATCGTTAAAAATCGTGAAAAATCGAAAAATCGAAAAATCGCAAAACCGGCACATTAAAACCCCCTAAAACCCACCCCCGACCCTTTAAATTAAATCCCCCACCCTCCCGAACCCCCCCAAATGACTTAAATAACCTGCGGGTCCAGCAGCGGTCCGGAACGGCAGCGGTCCGGAACGGGCTCCTGCTTCCTGAATCTTGTTGTCTTCAGCCGGCGCCATTTTCCAAAATGGCACCGAAAAATGGCGGCGGCCATAGACGAACACGATTGGACGGCAGGAGGTCCTTCCGGACCCCCGCTGGACTTTTGGCAAGTCTCGTGGGGGTCAGGAGGCCCCCCACAAGCTGGCCAAAAGTTCCTGGAGGTCCAGCGGGGGTCAGGGAGCGATTTCCCGCCGCGAATCGTTTTCGTACGGAAAATGGCGCCGGCAGGAGATCGACTGCAGGAGGTCGTTCAGCGAGGCGCCAGAACCCTCGCTGAACGACCTCCTGCAGTCGATCTCCTGCCGGCGCCATTTTCCGTACGAAAACGATTCGCGGCGGGAAATCGCTCCCTGACCCCCGCTGGACCTCCAGGAACTTTTGGCCAGCTTGTGGGGGGCCTCCTGACCCCCACGAGACTTGCCAAAAGTCCGGCGGGGGTCCGGAAGGACCTCCTGCCGTCCAATCGTGTTCGTCTATGGCCGCCGCCATTTTTCGGCGCCATTTTCCAAAATGGCGCCGGCTGAAGACAACAAGATTCAGGAGCAGGAGCCCGTTCCGGACCGCTGCCGTTCCGGACCGCCGCTGGACCCGCAGGTTATTTAAGTCATTTGGGGGGGGGTTCGGGAGGGTGGGGGATTTAATTTAAAGGGTCGGGGGTGGGTTTTAGGGGGTTTTAGTGTGCCGGCTCACGATTCTAACGATTTATAACGATAAATCGTTAGAATCTCTATTGTATTGTGTTCCATAACGGTTTAAGACGATATTAAAATTATCGGACGATAATTTTAATCGTCCTAAAACGATTCACATCCCTATTGGGCACATCAAGCCCTAGTGCTGGTTCCTGGCCTGGGTGGTTGCCCTCATGCTGTTATTATTAAACTGCATAATTTCAATGAAAAATGAACAATCTTGAATGCTGCATGGTCTGCGCTGGATCTCTCATTCCAAGGCAATTGTATCAAGGTATTTCAAATCTTTTCTGCAGAAGTTCAACATATGTGACAAGCCTTTGTAAATGTTAAAAAGGAGCTACAAAAATGTAATATTCACCTTGAGTGATGTACCTCGCCAAGCTCAGGTTGACAAAAGAAGGGAAAACTCAACCTAGATATAGTCAAAACTACTGGAAAAAGGCTGCAGAAAAGGAAGGAATGCCTTGTAGCAGAAGCCTAATGGCATGAATTTGTGTTTAGGTGCAGTGGCGATCCTAAATAATTCAGAGCGATTGGCAGCTGAGTGAGATTTGCAGAAACTGAGTAGAGGTTTTGGATTGTGGGAGGTGCTCAGACTGTAAGAATTTTTCCTATCATCAGCATGTTGTGCTGGGTTTTTAGCACTTTCTGCCATGCATATTACAACGGTTCAATGGAGAGCTTTTCTTTACTGGGGTAATTTCATTTGACAGTTTGCTTCAGCTTGGGATACATGTGGAGGCTTCTCACATAGAGGTACTGAGACACTCAGGATGTGATGCAATATGGTATCTTTAACACTCATCTGTGTGGGTGGTAACTTTTGTCAAAGCATGTAGCCAGAAGACGTTAACCTGGCGCAGCGCAAGACTTTTGCCAGCTATCCCAGTTTACCTGATTCATCAACGGGTTTACTCTAAAATCTGTTTTGAATAGTGTTTTAGTAGCTCTATCACATTGTAGTTATAACTATCAGCATGTCATGCTGATTTCAGCTTTACTTGTTATGATGGTGGGGAATATGATTGAAAGTGGATTAAGGTGGTCCATCCTTCTGGTCCTGATTTGCTTCCCACCATAGCGATACAGAGTCATATGTAGTTTTTCTGATGGGTAGGAGGATAAATAGCAGATTAGTGTGAAGAGTGAAGGGAGGGGTATGAGTGGTGGGTTGGATGGGTTATATAATATAGACTCTAATTGGGTTTGTGGACTACTTTAAATTTTCTTTTTTGGCATACCACACTTTGCACAATAACTTGCAGATATTCTAGATATCAGAATATTCCTCATTTGATGCATTGCTGGTTGTTCTTTGGGCAGTAATCCTGGAGCCTGAGATAAACTGGAAGCATCAGATTATTTACTTTACATGAAAACATATTAAATACTTTTAATTCTAGACAATATTTGTTGAGGTCCATATTCAAAAGCATTTAGCAGGATAACTCAGAAGTTAGCCAGTTAAATGAATATTTGGGAACAATTCCGATTAATTTCTAGTCAGCTAATGGCCCTTTGCCCTTACCATGTGACAGGGGCTATCGGTGCCATTGGTTGGCCCCTGTCACATGGTAGGAGCAATGGATGGCTCGCACCTTTTTTAAAGATGTTTTATTCAGTGGTTTGTAGATCACACTAGTAAAAATTAGGGATGTGAATCGTGTCCTCGATCGTCTTAACGATCGATTTCGGCTGGGAGGGGGAGGGAATCGTATTGTTGCCGTTTGGGGGGTAAATATCGTGAAAAATCGTTAAAAATCATTAAAATCGAAAAATCGAAAAATCGGCACATTAAAACCCCCTAAAACCCACCCCCGACCCTTTAAATTAAATCCCCCACCCTCCCGAACCCCCCCCCCAAATAACTTAAATAACCTGCGGGTCCAGCGGCGGTCCGGAACGGCAGCGGTCCGGAACGGGCTCCTGCTCCTGAATCTTGTCGTCTTCAGCCGGCGCCATTTTCCAAAATGGCGCTGAAAAATGGCGGCGGCCATAGACGAAAAAGATTGGACGGCAGGAGGTCCTTCCGGACCCCCGCTGGACTTTTGGCAAGTCTCGTGGGGGTCAGGAGGCCCCCCACAAGCTGGCCAAAAGTTCCTGGAGGTCCAGCGGGGGTCAGGGAGCGATTTCCCACCGCGAATCGTTTTCGTACGGAAAATGGCGCCGGCAGGAGATCGACTGCAGGAGGTCGTTCAGCGAGGCGCCGGAACCCTCGCTGAACGACCTCCTGCAGTCGATCTCCTGCCGGCGCCATTTTCCGTACGGAAACGATTCGCGGCGGGAAATCGCTCCCTGACCCCCGCTGGACCTCCAGGAACTTTTGGCCAGCTTGTGGGGGACCTCCTGACCCCCACGAGACTTGCCAAAAGTCCAGCGGGGGTCCGGAAGGACCTCCTGCTGTCCAATCTTTTTCGTCTATGGCCGCCGCCATTTTTCGGCGCCATTTTGGAAATGGCGCCGGCTGAAGACGACAAGATTCAGGAGCAGGAGCCCGTTCCGGACCGCTGCCGTTCCAGACCGCCGCTGGACCCGCAGGTTATTTAAGTTATTGGGGGGGGGGGGTTCGGGAGGGTGGGGGATTTAATTTAAAGGGTCGGGGGTGGGTTTTAGGGGTTTTAGTGTGCCGGCTCACGATTCTAACGATTTATAACGATAAATCGTTAGAATCTGTATTGTATTGTGTTCCATAACGGTTTAAGACGATATTAAAATTATCGGACGATAATTTTAATCGTCCTAAAACGATTCACATCCCTAGTAAAAATGGAAGTACCATCTTCTTTTTTTAGGATGGTCCACTCTGCTTCTTCTCTACCCCATTTCCAAGCAATTCAGTTGCTTGGATATTGTTTTTGACATAAAGAGCTATTCCACCCCCTTTTCTCTCTTTTCTTAGCAAGTTATAACCTGGGATGGCTGTATCCCAATCATGAGAACCAGTGAACCATGTCTCCTTAACCGCAACAATGTCCAAGATTGCCTCCACCATTAGGGTCTGCAAGTTTGGGATTTTGTTACCCATACTATGAGCATTTGTAGTAATAGATTTTCATCTGCACTTCCTAGTCAACTTTTCTATAAAGGTTGAGATAAATAAATTGTCACAAGTAATGCTATATCAATTATTTACTAAAGCTCTAGGATTCCTTAGTTTCATGGACAGAAATTGTAGAAAGAGCTTTAGACAAAAAATACATCAAGCTGATTAGGGTCAAAGAACAAAAACCTATCATTTCCAGCCTTAATCAAACATTTATATGGAAATTTTAATAAAAAGGAATATTCAAGAGCAGGCACCTTATCTCTCTATAAGTCATAAAGCCTTTTTTTCCCATTGAGTTATTCTTGATACATCTAGGAATACGGCCACTCTATGACCCAGAAATACTTTATTCTGGTTATGAAAGAATTGCTTTAATCTCCAATCCCTAGCAGACTCTAAAGCATAAACAACCACGATATAGCTCTAGAGTCTATCTCTTAGTCCTCTAGAAAACAAGACAAGTTTAAATTCCCCTGACACTGCTCCCCATGGCCCGGAGGCCGCCATCCTCCCGCAGGCCTGGAGGTCTGCTCTTCAGCGGCAAGAGCCGCCCGCCGTGCTCCATTGTGGCAGGAGGCCACTGGCATCCTCTTCACAGCTCGGGCCTCTTCCCACACCACCCCTCAACAGGCCCGGAGGCCTGCTCCACAGCGGCAGGGATGCCTCCTTGCTCCGCCTCCTACATCAAGGCCTGCACAGCCCAGCTCCGGCTCCTCCCTGCTACAGCATTTGCATGGTCACTGTCCAGGGTCCTGCAGACATCCTCTTCCTGCTCCTCCTATGGGGCAGGACCACGGCTCTCTTCCATACTTACAGGGCCAGCCAGGTGTGGCCCCCTGGAGACTCCTCCCTGGGCATTGTTCTTCAAGCCCTACAAAAGGGCTCCTTGCTCATTCGGTCTTTACTTCGGCAAGGGGCATGATCCTCCCAAGGACTCCTCATCTCCAGCTCCTTCCTGGCATCTCTAATCTTCATACATGGATCTTCTTGATGTTCCGTTCCAGTCCTGATGTCTGATGCTTGTCCTGGTCCTGATGCTCCAGGTCCTGATCAACCTGTGCGTCTGGAGATTCCTTGTTTTTAATCTGAGTTCCAAGTTCACTCCAGAGGATCCGAGGGGTTGCTTCACTCCTGTGCTATGAGACCTCCCGAGCCTGACCCACTCCTCATGTGGTCCGCAACCAGCATTCGGGCTGAGTAGGGTGCGATAGGGACAGCGTGGTCCACACCATCCTTTGGGCTATGTAGGGCACCTGAGGGTCTTGCTCGCCCCCTCTGTGTCTTGTCTACGCTTCAAGGATTTTCTTCCCATATGCTCCAAGTCTTCATGTCTGCTCCAAGTCTTTAAAGACTTTCCTTGCCTGTTCTAGCCTCCCAGACTTGGACTGGTTTCACTGCAAGGGCACACACTCTCCTTGTCCCACACTGGAGAGCTCCCAGTTGCTCTCTGTCCCATCGAAGCGCAACACTTCCTCTCCAACTATATTCTCAGTAGAAGCAACACGCATCGCAGGAAGATAATACAGACTACTTCTAAATCAAACATTCCAACATTGACAAAAAATATCTAATGGACTAAGCTAACATAACACTTTAAACTACTCAATGGTAAAAGAACTTATCTTCTTTAGTGAATGCTGACAGTACTTCTGCAGATAACAAAAACCATTGTTTGTTTTTTTTACCAAAAATGCAGAGAGCTTAAATGCTTCTTAGAAGACGTTCTTCCAGCTGTTATAAAAATCTTTGTATCTGTATGGCTAGGTAAAGGTAAAAGGAAACTTTCAACATTAGTCTTTGCTATTTCCCTTTTTGTCCTGTAATGTGAGAGACATTGGGAAAAAGCCTGACTATACAGTCGATGAAGGTTTTATGCCCTGAAGGTCCACATAACTGTCTGATTTCAGGATATTCACAAAGAATATTCATGTAACATAGGCTATCAATTAAATATTACTCATGTATATTCATTTTGGCAAACCTTAAAAACTGAGTGGTCTTTGGTCCTGAAGGAACAGAATCCCCCACCACAATAGGGGTAGATTTGTGAAAGGTGTGCGCGTGCATCTATGCATTCACACTTCCTGGTGCGCACACATGGACGCGCCAATTTTATAATATGCGCGCGCCAGCATGTGCATGTTATAAAATCCATGAGCTGCACGCACATGCTCATTGGATTTTATAATCGCGCATGCATGTACGGGCGGCGCGCACAGGGGGGGTCCTAATTTTATAAAGTAAATGCAGCGACAAGATTGGGCCTTTCCAGTTTCCTCCCAGTCCACTCCAATTAGGCAGAGGACTGGGAGGGGAACTTCCCTACCCCCTACCCATACTCCCATCCCTCTTCTCCTCTCCTCCCCACTCCCTAAACCTTGTCTCATACCTTTTTTTTTGTTTTTTGTTTTGTTGCTTACTGCTCCATTGAGCAGAAGCAACTTGCGCACGCCAAGCCGACTAACCGGCAAATATCCGCTGCAACCGGCCGCCTTCAGCCCTCCTCCCCACTCCTTTCTCTAGGCATGGCACTTCTGTGCATAGCGAGAGCTGCGTGAGTGGTTGGGCCCCTTTGATAATGCGAGCGTCTTGTGCAAGGCCGGCCACTTGCGTAAGTCCCGGGATTTACACCACGCTGGGCATTTAAAATCTACCCAATAATGATCACAACCTGGATAACCACTGTATCTACACTAGGGAGATAGAAGAACTCAAAGATAAGTGGAGGCATTTGGAAATATGCTGGTACTCAAGGCTGCCTTTAGGTTGCCACAGAAAATTTCTGCTTTCATGAAAAAAATAAAAATGTAAATTGTTATAGTAATCTACCTGATACAAACATCATTGGTCAAAATACATTTCTGTCAGGCACGTCTATACTATATATTCAAGGTCTTCACTGTATTGCCTTTGGGATCAGTGATCACACGTTGGCAATATAAATAAATCAGGTGAGATTGCAATGTATGATGATCCCTTTAGCTGTATAACAATTGTTTGGTTTTTTTTGTTTTTTCCTAAAAGTAATAGATTAGACTGTGCTGCTGATTCTGCTATAGATGAAGAAATCAAGATCCCTAAGCATTATAGGATGAAAGCAGCAATTCATTATACAAATAACCATAATGATTAGGGATTGTATATCAAGATAAAAGATGACTAGATCATAAGGCAACTCTCTATCTACCTCTTTCTGAAATGGCCTCTCAGCATCTTCCCAGGGGGCATCTCAAGCACTGCAGTTCTTTAGGAGTTATCTGTAGAATATCAGACTAAAGATTCAGAAGGACTGTGTGTCCAGGGATCATATCCCATATGGGCCTATCAACCAACTTAAACACTCCTAGCTCATTAAGCAATTCAAGCCAGAGATGCAGAAGCCATTGTCCAAGAAAGTAAGTGATGAGATCAGATCTTTGTTATAAACCAATCTAGTCTAATGTTCTGCAATATCATGTATTCTGAGGTACAATTTTCAAAAACGTCTTGTGAATGCCAAATGACTATATTGTTTCAGTAATTACAATGTGTGAATATGTAAAGTAGGTTGTTAGGGGGACCGCTTAGCATTGACCTACAAGGATACATAATTTTTACGTGAATTTTCCAACAGAAACTATCCCAGTAATTTATATTTGGAAATCTGCCTAAAAGTAATGCAGGTGCAAAGTGACTGCATATCTTGATCCTACTGTAAATACATGCCCATATTGAAAAATGCAATATATGCACTTATTTTTCTCACCATGCTTAACATTCCCCCAGGGAATATTTATTATTTTACATGAACAAAATGAAGTTTATTACACAGGTAAATCACATCTCTTGGTAAAGTTGCCCTCCCCATGATTGAATATAAATTCCAAATATTAATTATTTAAATTCCTTTTTTTAACATTTATATTCTAAGCAAATGTTATCTTTTAGAACACTGTAACATAGTGCATGTTACTGGGATAAGCAGCATGGAGTCTATCAACCTTTTGGGATCTTGACAGGTACTTGTGACCTGGATTGGCCATTGTTGGAAACAGGACTTTTGGCTGGGTGGACCTTTGGTCTGACTTAGTATAGAAACCTTATTGTCTTATGTTCTTATAATGGCAGAAAAAGACCAAAATGGCCCATCCAGTCTGCCCAGCAAGGTGTTTGGAGTTGTAAACAGGTTACCCCAGTGCCTCCTGTTCAAGGTTTCACTTGCCATCCCATTCTGTAAGGGATCCTCTGTGTTTATCCCACACTTTCTTGATTTCTGCTACCATCTTTGTCTTCACTACCTCCTCTGGAAGAGCAATCCATGCAACCAATACCCTTTCTGTTAAAACATATGTTCTGATGTTGTTCCTGAGTCTACCATCCTGTAGCTTTAAACTATGATTCCTTGTTCTGCAGTTTCCTTTCGAATGGAAAAGGTTGACTTGTGCATTCATATCTCTCTCTTTCTTTTCTCTTCTAGGATATACATGTTCAGGCCCTCAGATCCACACTAAATGGGTTGGGTGCAACCCCAAAGCTTTTCTTTAACGTTAAAATATGGAAAGCAGCCAGAAATTTGCAGATCCAAAAACATGACAATAGTTAGGAGAAGGTTAGTATAGGAAAGCAGGATTAGGGTGAGATTGGTAGCACTGTTCCAAAAAAAGCAACCAGGAATTAAGACATTTTAAATGCAAGGCTGAGCTATCTGGAGAGTTTGGCCTTTCTGTTGAAACGAAGCACATCAAAATGTGCTCCCCAAGCCTGCTTGTACCGATTTCAAGGATCATTTACCCTTCCCCCAAGAGAGAAAGGCTTTTATTTGTCTTTATTAACACTGCCTAGTTAAGAAAACACACCTTACTTTACCTAAAGCAGATTCCATATGAAAGCAGCAATATATTTTCTAAGTGCTTACTTGAAAAATTAGAAGTAGATGAGCAAAAAATTGCTAAAGCAATCAATTCAAATCAGAGAAAGAAGCCAGACATTTCCAAGTCTATAAATATAATAACTTAAAATCCAGTGCTGTTAGCTTTTCCTTTAAAATTTTAATTTGTTAAAAAAAAGGAAACACTTTGTAAAAAGGAAAAATTATAACAGTGGAGCTGTCAACGTGAGAGTCCTTTATAGGGGGACTGTGTCACTTGTGTCTGTCACTGTGTGCAACATCTCAGGATGACTCTGTAACTCTGTGAATGTAAAGTTAGAAATCTCTCTCAGACTGTCCGATTATGTAAGGAGAAGACTTCAGCATGTACGTGTGTCATTGTGTTATTGTACAGATGTCTAACCACGAAGCTGACACTGACAATATAGGTGTGTAACTCTGTCCCTGTGTGATAGTAATGGACAGAAGTGTTACTGTGGAAATCTGTGGCTCTGGCTACCACAGGAGATTTTGCTAACGATATAACAGTGGTGACAAGGAGAAGCCAAAAGTAAAAACACACAATCTTTCAACATTTCCTGGTGTAATAATTTAGAACAAATATGTTAATGAAATCTATTCGTTATCTTGTCAGGCAGACAGAAAATAGAAAGGGCTATTCCAAAGAATTACTTCAGCGCTTCTAGGAAGATTCCTTTTATTTCTCCTTGGTCTCAGTGTTACCTAGATTATGTTTCCTTATTCTGTCTCTTCTTTGTCTCTTCAGCATCAATGGAGTATAAAGCCACGAAAAAAGTAAACCACAGCACTGTAACAGAATTCCTGATTCTGGGGTTCTCACAGTTCCAGAGCTGCAGCTCTCCCTCTTTGCTCTCTTCTCACTCCTCTACCCTGATGGCCCGTGCTGGGGAACCTCCTCGTTATCTGCATAGTATGTGCCGATCGACACCTGCATACCCCAATGTATTTCTTCTTGGCCAACTTGTCTATCCTTGACATCTCTTCCCTGACAATCACAATGCCAAAATTACTGGCAATCCTCCTGACACAGAGTAACACCATATCATTCAGTGCATGTATCATACAGATGTATTGTTTTTCAGCCTGTGTTGAGGTGGAATTTCTGCTTCTCACTGCAATGGCATATGATCGTTACATTGCAATATGCAATCCCTTACATTATAACACAATTATGAATAAGAGGGTGTGTGCCCTTCTGGCAACTGTTTCATGGGTAACAGGTTTCTTAGAATTATTGCCTCTCACTATCGTTACATCCCAGTTTTCTTTCTGTGACTCCAATGTGATCAATCACTTCTTCTGTGATGTCACAGCTCTGCTCAATCTTTCCTGCACAGACACCTCAGTCATTGAAACTATGACTTTTGCTGAAGGGGTATTATCAGGTTTTGCTCCATGTTTCCTAACCTTAACATCCTATGGATTTATCATCTCCACTATCCTGAAAATCCATTCTAGAGAGGGGAAAAGCAAGGCCTTCTCTACCTGCTCCTCCCACCTTACAATCCTCATTCTGTTATATGGGACTATGTTAGGAGTATATATGCAGCCCAGGTCAGGGGATTCTGTGAATTCAAACAAGCTGCCCACTGCAATGTACATAGTCACTCTCCCACTATTAAACCCTCTTATTTATAGCTTGAGAAGTAAAGAATTAAATGGTGCTCTGAAAAAAGCCATAAGCAGGAAATCAGTATTGTCAGCTACTTAAAATATCTGGAAATCCAACTCAAATAAGCATATTGTTTTGTTTTGAGAACATGCATGAGAATAATACTAGAGATTGCTGGATGATATATGGGATCTTTCTACTACTATTGATCTGGATGTAACTTATTTAGAGATAAGGACATCAATAGAAACCATACGCCTAAGACCCCTCCTCCATTTCCATAATTTTAGGTCAGTCTTACAAGCCATCATATTTTCCAAAATTGACTATTGTAATTCACTCCTTCACGGCCTGCCTGATATTTCACTCAAACCTCTCCAGCTACTACAGAACGCTACAAGCCAGGATCCTCACAAATCCAACAAGAGGGACCATATAACTCCAATTTTAAAGAATCTACATTGGCTACCAATTAAGTTTAGAATCCTTCATAAACTATTAACAGTCACTCACAAAGCCATACACAACATTACTCCTCTGGATCTTACAATACCTTTGCAACTCCACACCTCGGTCCGTCCAATTAGACTGGCCAAGAGAGGCACTCTTCAAGCACCCTCCATCAAGACCTCCCTCAGTAAGAGAGCTATATCCGCCTTGGGCCCCAAGCAATGGAACCTGCTCCCTCTTCAACTGAGGCTGGAACGATGTCCAATCACCTTTAAGAAGAGACTTAAGACTTTGTTATTCGAACAAGCCTTCCCATAACTACTCACTTCAGCCTTGGTTCTTATCCGCATCATGAGTACTCTATCCAACTTGAGGCCTTCATAGTCCTCCCCTATTTAATGTCCCTGCTTTTCGCCCAAGTTATACAGACCCAATTCTCTGTACTTGCTTCACCCATTTTATGTTTATCCAGGTTATTTCTACCCTGTTCATTGTTTTAATCCAGGTTACTTCTACCCTGTTCATTGTAAAACAAGACTTTGTCTCTGTTACTTTTTGCTGTTTGTAATGTAAACCGAAGTGATAATTAATCTTGTTAAATTGAACCTCGGTATATAAAAAGTTATAAATTATAAATAAATAAATACAAGAAATACAGAGAAATGTGGACCAGACAGAATTAAGTATTGATTTAAATGCCATTAGATATGAGGTACCTGAGCTGGTTTGCACTAATACGTTTAGAAATTAATGGATCCCCCCTTAACAGAGAGGGATTGTGGTTGGATAAATGGGGTATGGATTCTTTGGGCCCAGTGAAAATTGGGAACCCAGGGAAAATGCTAGAAAATGGATCTGGACAGCCTGTGTGAAAAAAACTTTGCTATAAAGAAAAGTTCATTTACAGATCTTGGCTTAGTTACTGGGGATGGGCATTCATTTGAAACTAAAGTGTAAAACACAACAAATGAGTCAATTTTTAGATTGGTTTCTTGTTTCTGAAATTTATAGGTGGTGCCTTTGAAAGTGCTAAAAAATATGTCATTTCATTTGTTATCAGATATATAATAGTCTCTAGGACAAGGTGAGCCACAGGTTTTTTTTCTCCTCAAGTCAGACAGAGCAGAGCCAGGGTAGGAAGGGACAGGGAAGGTAAAGCACCAATAAAGGTAAAGCACTTTCTCAACTAGCCTATCCCTGCATCAATTCTCATTTTTTAAACCTGAAACTGAAAGAAAAACTCAAGTTTGAGTACTTCAGAGTCATCATTTTGTTCAGTTATTTGTCTGTTGGATTTCAGGCAAAAAAGATTTTGAAGCTCTTTCTCAGAGTAAAAGAAAAAGTTTAAAAGATTTAGAGAGGATGGAAAAAATATGGTTGTTTTTTTGCCTATTGTCAGTATGACTGCATTATATGAAACACTTTAAGCTCTCTATAGACAGTTACAGGTTTATAGTATCACAGGGTTCAGTGAGCAGCACACAGACAAAGAGAGGTCGATATTCAAATAATCCTAACATGGCTAATGTCTCTAGCTCAAGTTAGCTGGATAAGTTATCCTGGATATTCAGAGGGACAAATGTCTATGTGATACGCTTTTGTTATTTTAAATGATATTTATTTATTTATTTATTTATTTATTTATTTATTTAACAGTTTTATATACCGACCTTCATAGTAGATTACCATATCGGATCGGTTTACAGTTTAACAAAGGGAAACTAGAGTAACAAATTCACGAGAACGAAAGATAACCATAAGCAGGAATAAGTCAAAGTTACAATCAACAGGGGGCGAGAACTTGGAAGCTTGCAACAAGCTGGAAAGAAGAAAAGGCCAGTAAAAGTACTTTTACCGTAGAGTGTACAAGTTACAAACTTAAGAACGGAGCTTTAATCTGAAAGTCTCAGAGTCCATAAATTTTTGTTTAAATTATTATTTAAACTATTTAATTATTTATTATTATTATTATTATTATTATAAATTAATTATTATTTAAACTATTTAATTATTATTTAAATTATTGTTAAAAATGTTCTCCAATTATTCTTCTTAAACAGATTCTAAACAATATTCAGCCTCATTTTTCTTAAGGAATTGATTACCATTTTCAGTTTAAGATTTATTTCATTTTATTTTATAGGATAAGTAATAATTTATTACTTCTCCAATTTCATGGTGTTGGAAACTGTAAATCAATACTTATATTTTCATTTCATATTATATGAGTGGTATGACTCAAGATGTATATTTAGTATATAAATGTATTAAGTAATTGTATCTTAAAGTATTTTCTTGATATGTAAACATGAAAATATCAATAAATAAAGAATTAAAAAAAAAAAAAGAGGGACAAATGTCCCTCTGAATCTCCCTCAATAGAGTTTTCTGGCTAGCTTTAGCCTTGAAATCTAACTGCTATCTTTGTATTTCACCAGTTAGGTTTGCAGTTATCCTGCTAAAGGTAGTCAGATAATTTAAAGTTTAACTGACTATATTCAAAAGAATATACAGTAGCTGGTCAAGTGGAGATGCTGTAAAAATATGTGGCATGGGGTATTGCTGCTGGAAATAGAAGAGAGGGCACATTGCCCCATCTCAATCCCGGGACTGTAGTTTACCTGCCTTTACCTGGTGTATTTATATCCCAGCCCAGTACATCTGATATCCATTAACATCAGGTCCTTACTCACAATATCTATGGCCTGCAGTGGAGATAGGGGATAGCTGCAAGAAGAAGTGAGAAAAGCTCATCACTCCATCTCAGCCCCTGGTCTTACCCACCTTCAGCCAGTACATGGACACCCCAACCAAACAGCTAAAGCCATTCATTTGTGCAAGGTGTTACTGCCTGAGAGTTGAGGCCTGCAGTAGACATTGGGATTCACTGCAGGAATTATTGGATAGAACACACACTGCTCCATCTAAGCCCCAGGCTCCTGATGTTTACCTGCCTTCAGCTGGTGCACAGATGCCCAGATCCAGTAGCCTGACATCATTCACTATCACCAGGTTCTACTGCACAAGAGCAGTGGCCTGTGGCAAGCAGCCAAAGCCACATACCAAAGGGATGGGCCTCTGGGAGATCATTGGGAGAACATGTGAAGATGGTGGAAAATTGTGAGCAAATTATTTTTCCATTTTTTTTCCTCAGTTAGAGGCATCCTTCTTGTTTCAATATAGTCAGCGACTGGTAAAGGGCAAGAAGAGAAAAGGAACAGTTTAGGCTTCCCCATTCAAAGCCCATTTCATCCTCTTCTATGTCCCAACCAACCATTGAGGGGTTTATGCTTTCTCCTAATCAAGATGAAACTTCAGGGTCTCTAATGAGCTAAGCATGTGATGTGTTGCTCTTAGTTGGATCTCTATCTCTCTTATCCCTGACAGTTGTATTGATCCCAAAGCAGGGATAGAGACTATTGCAAGATCTGTGGATATGAAGCCATTGTCAGAAAGTGTCATTGGCTTTGCTTCAAGTGATAGGAAGATCTATGCTCAAGTGAGGCACCAGGGTTGGCAAGTAATTTGCATTTATTCAATCACTTTCCAGTTAAAAAGTAACAGAGGTGAGGTTGCCTTCCCCTACCTAACCCACCCCCCAGCCCTACCTAACCCCCCCCCTTACTTTTGTCGGAGAAGTTTCTCTTGCCTACTGGCAGGCGTAGCTTATACGCGCTGGCCAACGGCCGGCCCGCATTCCTGGGCACAGCGGCAAATGGCCGTTGTGCATGGAAGCTCCAGTCATGCCCCCGCCCCACCCCTGGACTGCCCAGGACCACTCACGCCCCGTCCCTTTTTGCAAGCCCCGGGACATACGTGTGTCCTGGGGCTTGCGCGTGCCGCCAAGGCTATGCAAGATAGGCCGGCGCGCGTAAGCTATGCCTGCTGGTAGGCAGGCGCAACTTCTCTGACAAAGGTAGGGGGGTGTTAGGTAGGGCTGGGGGATGGGTTAGGTAGGGGAAGGGATGGGAAGGTGGGGGGAGGCAGAAGGAAAGTTCCCTCTGAGGCTGCTCCGATTTTGGAATGGCCTCGGAGGGAACGGAGGAAGGCTGCGCGGCTCAGCGCACGCAAATTGCACAATTGTCCCAGATAGATGAGCATACAATGCCCCTATTTTATCAAACACCAGAAATAAATAAAACATACGCAATTCATACAGCAACAGAATGAATATTAAACAATAGTATATCCCTTTAACGATGAATAGTTAGAAAGTGAGGGGAGGCTAGAGTAAAAATTCTAATTCAATTAATCTGAAAACCGAATAAACAAGCTATTTCTAAATCAAACATTCCCATCACTGACAAAGAAGGTAACTTTAAAATGGGCACATAGTCGCACATATACATGTTGTAAAATAGCCCTGACATATGCCCCTGATTTTAAGTTTGTATACGCACAGCAGCATAATGTCAGCTTTGAGCCACACAACTGAGGCTCTTATATAAAGGCATGTGTGCAGCCCATGACTAATTTCACCTGTTTGTTTGCCCATTTTACAGCTAGATTCTCCAGTCCTCCCTGATTCTTTAGCCTGCACGTCCCCTAGTTAACCCCGTCTTCTCAAGTACTTAATAGATGGAAGGAAATAATTTTACAAAAGAATCACCACAACTATACCGGTGTATCTCTCAAATAATGCGATAAATAAAACACCTCAATGTAATGCTTGTTAGCACCCCAAATTAATATTTTTTATATCAATATGTGTATACTAAAATCACTCCATAACTTTAAAAACTTGGGGGGTCATTTTCAAAAGCGATCGCACGCAAAATAGGACTTTTTGCATGTGAAGTCGGGGCGGAGTCGCATGCGGAGTCGGCCCCGGAAGAGGAGGAGTCAGGGCAGCACCGGGGCCGACGCTGCGCAGACATCACTGGCGGCAAAAGGTAAGGACCTTTATCGCTGCCAGTTTCGCACCGAATAACTGCACCTTTTATGATATAGCTATTCGGTGCGAAAACCGGAAGCCAGTGCACCGCTGTGGTGCGATGGCTGCCGGCTTTCACAGGCCCGCCTCCCGCTTCACCCCCCCCCCGCCCCCCATTACCGCCAGAGTTTCTAAGGTCTGCGACCTTAGAAAATCCAGCTCTAAATGAAGAGAAGGTGTATTGACAGTTTCATATAAAATAGCAATCTCTCACCACCTCGGGATGCAGGTGCTATGATGCACTTATAATCATAAACTGTCAACCACCATCCTCCTATTAGTGTTCATTCTTTTTTCTTTTTTTTCCTTTTAAATATCAAACTATTATCAGTTTATTAATTCATAATGTTCTTTAAATCTACATGTAATCCTTAAATACTCCGTATGCATTATAAATCAAAATTGAAACATTCATATTTTTTTACCTCAGTATCTTACTGTCCTTCCAATGAGGCCACATTTTGAATGGTGTCCTTCATCAGGGGATGAGTTTCTTTACTGTCATGCCATAAGAACATAAGAACATAAGAAACTGCCAGGCTGGGTCAGACCAAGGGTCCATCAAGCCCAGCATCCTGTTTCCAACAGAGGCCAAACCAGGCCACAAGAACCTGGCAATTACCCAAACACTAAGAAGATCCCATGCTACTGATGCAATTAATAGCAGTGGCTATTCCCTAACGGCTCGATCCAGTAAGGCCGCGGTAAAAACAGTGCGGTAGTGTCAGGCGCACCCTTCCTCCCCGCACGCACAGTTCTCTTCACTAACTCCCCGATACTCTCCTCTAATCGCATGCAAATGCATGCCGCGGCTTTAAAGCGGTAGGGAAGGGTTATGGCCGCGTAACCCATTTTACTGTATAGGCGCTTAATACAGCGCCTATACAGTAACCTGGGTGCGCTGGTACCTGTCATTTCAAATGACATTTGAAATGACAGGTACCAGGAAGTGTAAAAATCAAAATTTGTAAATACCTGTCGGAGGGCCGCATGGGTCCAGGCGGCCGGCGGGATCCGGGGGGGCCGGTGGTCGCGTGTTAAATCTAGGCCGCGGGCGGGTGGGCGCGGCGGCAGCGGCGGCGGGGGGACACGCGTTAGTTCGAGACGGCCGGCGGGCGGCGGGTGGTCGCGTGTTAAATCTAGGCCGGGTCCGCACAGGCGCACATTCATTCATTCACTGCCGGTGGGGGCTGCCGGAGAGGCAACCCCCACCGGCAGTGAATGAATTCATTCATCCAGGCGGAGGAGCCGGCTGCTTTCGCCACCGGCTCCTCCGCCTGGATGAATGAATGCGCGCCTGTGCGACCCCTGCGTTTCGGGGCGGAGTCGCATGCGGAGTCGGCCCCGGAAGAGGAGGAGTCAGGGCAGCACCGGGGCCGACGCTGCGCAGACATCACTGGCGGCAAAAGGTAAGGACCTTTATCGCTGCCAGTTTCGCACCGAATAACTGCACCTTTTATGATATAGCTATTCGGTGCGAAAACCGGAAGCCAGTGCACCGCTGTGGTGCGATGGCTGCCGGCTTTCACAGGCCCGCCTCCCGCTTCACCCCCCCCCCCCTCGCCCCCCATTACCGCCAGAGTTTCTAAGGTCTGCGACCTTAGAAAATCCAGCTCTAAATGAAGAGAAGGTGTATTGACAGTTTCATATAAAATAGCAATCTCTCACCACCTCGGGATGCAGGTGCTATGATGCACTTATAATCATAAACTGTCAACCACCATCCTCCTATTAGGAGGCCTGTGCGACCCCTGCGTGGGCCGCTGAAGACGTGACGTCACACCCCGTGACGCCAAACGTCGTGACGTCACGTCTTCAGCGGCCAATTGCACGATTTTCCCGTGCAGGCGGCCATCTTTACTTTGCCACCTACCTGCCTGCGCGATCGATCATGCTGCCGCTGCTGGCTCCCCGGATCTCGCTGCCACCCCCGGACCCCGCTGCTGCCTACCCGCCGCTCCCAGATCCTGCTGGCGCCCCCCCCCCCCGCTGCCAACCCGCCCGTGCGATTTTGGCGCTCATCCAGGCAGGGGAGGGAGGGAGGAAGGGAGAAGGGACTACCGGATGCCGCTGATGGCTGCCCGCCGCCCACCGGCCGCCTGGACCCACGGCCCTCCGACAGGTATTTAAAATTGTTTTATTTTTTATATAACACACAGGTTTTTTGTTTTTTACACTTTTTACACTTACCATAGCAGGCCCGAGCCTTGCTACTTTTTCGTTTGTTTTTTTTTGCCCTGGTCCCGTCTGGTCTCCTGCAGCCCCGTCCGGTCCGGACGGGGCTGCAGGAGACCGGACGGGACCAGGGCCGGTAAGCAATGTTTTTACCCTACACTACACTACACTAACTCCTACTAGGGGGAGGCGGTAAACAAGCAGGTTAAGGCCGCGGCAGAACAGCGGGTTAGGGAGGAGATAATATCAGCGCCCGTTACAGTATCGCAGGGGAATAGATAATTCCTTCATTATACAGCTTTTCGTTCATTTACATGCCGGGTGCGGAAAGGGTTATGCGTCTGTTTTCAGAAGCGATACGGACGCGTGAAACTGGAGACTGTATCGCTGAACTGCCTTGCGCGCCCGAATTGTGCGCTACGAGCACGTTACAGACGGGCAATCCTCGAGCGGACGATACTGGATCGAGCTGTAAGTAAACTTGATTAATAGTAGTTAATAGACTTCTCCTCCAAGAACTTATCCAAACCTTTTTTGAACCCATTGTATCCTCTCTTCTTTCTTGCAAATTACATGATATGGACGAGCATTAAATGGCATTCATTATTTTTTATATTTATTTATTTATATTTATTTATTTAGAAACTTTTATATACCGGCATTAGTGGGTACATCATACCGGTTCACATAATAACTTAAAGCTTGGAAAATACATTTCAACAAGGAGAATGTAACTGGGCGGGGGTAAAATAAATAGGCAGTAGGAAGGAAAAATAAAACAAGAAAGTCATAACCAGAGAATACAATTTATAATTTACAATGGTAGTCTCCTTAATATAAGGAGAGGGCAGTCCCCTGGAGGGGGGGGGGACTACGAGGGGAGCTGGAAAAGTTATTCTGGGTAGGCATGGTTGAACAGAAGTGTTTTTAGTTTCTTTTTGAATTTAATTGCACACGGTTCAATGCGCATGTGGTCAGGTAGAGAGTTCCAGAGAGCCGGACCGGCAATAGAGATAGCACGGTCGCGGGTAGAGGAGAGATGAGCCATTTTCAGGGATTGGACATGTAGGGTGCCTTTGTTGGTAGATCTGGTGGCTCGGGTGGACTGGGGGGCAGTGAAAGGGAGGTCGAGCCAGTTGGAATTGTGGGAATGGATGGACTTGTGTATTATGGTCAAAGTTTTGTAATGTATACGGGACAGGATGGGGAGCCAATGTAAGTCCTTGAGGATGGGGGTAATATGGTCGTATTTGCATGCGTTAGTAATGAGTCTTGCCGTAGCATTTTGCAGTAGTTGGAGGGGTTTTATCGAGGACAGTGGGAGCCCTAAGAGGAGAGCATTACAGTAATCTAGTTTGGAGGTGAGAGTGGCTTGAATCACTGTACGGAGGTCATGGGTGTAGAGCAGGGGTCTGAGTTTCTTTAGTACATTGAGTTTGAAGAAGCCAGTTTTTAGGATGGAATTGATGTGAGGTTTCATACTAAGATTGGGGTCAAGAAGGACTCCGAGGTCCCTAACAGAGGGTTGGGCTGTGAGGAGGTTAAGTTTAGGGTCGTTAGGCAGGGGGTCGGGGGGATGCGAGGAGATGTGGAGGAGTTCCGTTTTGTTCGTGTTGAGTGCAAGCTGAAGGTTGGTGAGGAGTGCGTTGATAGCTGCAAGGCACTTTTCCCAGTGCTCCAGGGCGTCAGATATAGAGTTGTGAATGGGAATGATGATCTGTACATCATCAGCATAGAGATAGAATTTGAGTTTAAGGTCGGAGAGGAGATGGCAGAGAGGGATGAGGTAAATATTGAAGAGGGTAGATGAAAGTGATGAGCCTTGCGGGACTCCTTGTTGTAGGGGGTATGAGGCAGATAGGTTGTTTCCGATTTTAACAGAGAACTTTCTGTTAGAGAGGTAGGATTTGAACCAGGCTAGAGCTATTCCTGAGATGCCGATGCTTTCTAGCTGTGTCAGGAGGTGGTGGTGGCTAATGGTGTCAAAGGCCGCTGAGATATCGAGAAGGGCGAGGAGGTAACTGTGACCTTGTCCCAGTCCTCTGAGAAGATAGTCAGTAAGGGAGAGCAGTAAGGATTCGGTATTAAAATGTTTCCTGAATCCAAATTGGGAAACATGGAGGATATCATGTTTTTCTAGGTAGTCCCTGAGTTGTGAATTGACCACCTTTTCCATAAGTTTGGAGATAAAAGGGAGGTTGGAAATGGGGCGGAAGTTGGAAGGGTCTTTTGGGTCTAGGGAGGGTTTCTTAAGGAGGGGTTTAACAACAGCGTGTTTGAGGGAATCTGGGACTATCCCATGGGTGATGGAGCAGTTGATAATATCTGCTATGGTGCTGGATATGCTGTTGGGGATGGCTATAAGGGCTTTGGTGGGGATGGTGTCGCTGGGGTGAGAGGCTGGCTTAAGTTTTCGCAGGAGGCCTGTAATTTCTTTAGAGGAGGTGAGGTCAATTGTGGCCATTGAAGATTGGGATGGGGAGGGGATTGAAAGTGGGTTAGTGGGGGGAGAGGGGTTGGTGGGGGAAAATCTGGAGAGCAGGTTGGCTACTGATGCAATTAATAGCAGTGGCTATTCCCTAAGTAAACTTGATTAATAGCAGTTAATAGACTTCTCCTCCAAGAACTTATCCAAACCTTTTTTGAACCCATTGTATCCTCTCTTCTTTCTTGCAAATTACATGATATGGATGAGCATTAAATGGCATTCATTATTTTTTATACACAAACTTGAGTCCTGGAGAGGGCCAATCACAGTCCTCCTATACCATGCACCAATCAAAACATGAAATGTCAAGATATAAGAGCCAATCACATTTCAGAACTATACTTTTAAATTCATTTATATCAATGACAACCAGTTTAATTCTTCATTCATCCCTGTTGGAGATGTAGTATGCAATGTGTATATCCAATATGCTTCTCTGTAATTCAATCTGGGGCGGATTTTCAGAGCCCTGCTCGCCTAAATCCGCCCAAAACCGGGCGGATTTAGGCGAGCAGGGCCCTGCGCGCCGGTAAGCCTATTTTACATAGGCCTACCGGCGCGCGCAGAGCCCCGGGACTCGAGTAAGTCCCGGGGTTTTCGGAGGGGGTGTGTCGGGGGGCGTGTCGGGGGCGGGCCCGAACCGCGCGGCGTTTTCGGGGCGTGTCGGGAGCGTTCCGGGGGCAGGCCCGGGGGCGTGGCCGCGCCCTCCGGACCCGCCCCCAGATCGCGTCCCGGCGCGCTAGCGGCCCGCTGACGCGCGGGGATTTACGTCTCCCTCCGGGAGGCGTAAATCCCCCGACAAAGGTAAGGGGGGGGCTTAGACAGGGCCGGGTGGGTGGGTTAGGTAGAGGAAGGGAGGGGAAGGTGAGGGGAGGGCGTTAGAGGATTCCCTCCAAGGCCGCTCCGATTTCGGAGCGGCCTTGGAGGGAACGGGGGTAGGCAGCGCGGCTCGGCGCGCGCCGGCTATACAAAATCGATAGCCTTGCGCGCGCCGATCCAGGATTTTAGTGGATACGCGCGGCTCCGCGCGTATCTACTAAAATCCAGCGTACTTTTGCTTGAGTCTGATGCGCAATCAAAAGTAGGCTGATCGCGCTCCTTTTAAAATCCGCCCCTCTATGTGTTATGTTTCCTACCTGGTTGTTATTCAATATTTGTTCAATGATCATCTACTGCAGAGTAGTAAAATCATGTGCATACGTGACACAATGCTCCATGGCATAGATTACATTGTTTGAACTACAATTTGTACGTACTTTCCTCTTTATTCTGTACCCGGTAACTGGATCTTGAAATACAATGCCTTCAACAGAGGTGGCACAAAATGTACACGATCCACATTTAAAGTGACTGCCTCCATCTTGCTGCATAGTATTATCAAATAAACTTGAATGAACCACTTTATCACTGATATTGGAACCACGCAAGGTTGCAATCAACAGGGTTCATGAAAAATCTCTTGTAATTTTAAAACATGCCAATGTTTCTTGATCAAGGCCGCATTTGCCAATAGTGCCATAGTTTGTTTCAATACACAAACTAACCGGGTGCATTCTTTCTCAGGTTTGTAGTTTAACAAAGATAACCTATTGGTATATTTAGCTCTTTTATATGCTCTTCAGATAGCTTTCTGCGGATATCCTCGAGCTCGAAATGTCTCTGTTAAAATTTCAGCTTGCTGTTCAAACTCCTCCTCATCTGAACAGATCCTTCTAATTCTGAAAAATTGACTGACCGGTAGGCCCATCTTAAAGGATTTGCATGGTGACTGTGAAACTGCAAAAGATTCTTTTTATCAGTCTGTTTATGGTATACTGTGGTTTTAAACTGTCCCTCCTGTACAGTCACCAAAACGTCCAAAAATGAAATTGATTGCTGTGACCATTGACCAATGTGCTGTAAATTGTAAATTATTATCCACTGAGTTGATCCATGTGGAAAAGGATTTCAATTGATCTTTTGTGGATGTCCATACTACAAAAATATTGCCTATGTATCTGTACCATCCTAGTACATACTGTCACCAACTGGATGAATCTATGTGTGTTTCCTCAAATGTTGCCATGTATAGGTTGGCCACTGATGGAGCCAATGGAGAACCCAGGGGTATACCATGGGTCTGATGAAAAAATGTGGATCCGAATGCAAAATAATTATTGAAAAGAATTAGTTCTGCTAGTTCTGTCAATTGTGTCTGTGTTATACATTGGACCCCTGATCTCAACTTGAGAGCATTCCCTACAATTTGTAATGCTGCATCTTGGGGAATATTCATATAAAGGGACTTCATGTCCATAGTGACTAACCATGCACTTGTGAGATGACATGATTGTAATATGGTTAGGAAATATACAATTTTCTCAGTGGAAGGGAGTGGACAGTGGAGTGCCTCAGGGATCTGTATTGGGACCCTTAATTTTCAATATATTTATAAACGATCTGGAAAGAAATACGACGAGTGAGATAATCAAATTTGCAGATGACACAAAATTGTTCAGAGTAGTTAAATCACAAGCAGATTGTGATAAATTGCAGGAAGACCTTGTGGGACTGGAAAATTGGGCATCCAAATGGCAGATGAAATTTAATGTGGATAAGTGCAAGGTAATGCATATAGGGAAAAATAACCCATGCTATAATTACACAATGTTGGATTCCATATTAGGTGCTACAACCCAAGAAAGAGATATAGGTGTCATAGTGGATAACACATTGAAATTGTCGGTTCAGTGTGCTGCGGCAGTCAAAAAAGCAAACAGAATGTTGGGAATTATTAGAAAGGGAATGGTGAATAGAATGGAAAATGTCATAATGCCTCTGTATCGCTCCATGGTGAGACCGTACCTTGAATACTGTGTACAGTTCTGGTCGCCGCATCTCAAAAAAGATATAATTGCGATGGAGAAGGTACAGAGAAGGGCTACCAAAATGATAAGGGGAATGGAACAGCTTCCCTATGAGGAAAGACTAAAGAGGTTAGGACTTTTCAGCTTGGAGAAGAGACGACTGAGGGGGGATATGATAGAGGTGTTTAAAATCATGAGAGGTCTAGAACGGGTAGATGTGAATCGGTTATTTACTCTTTCGGATAGTAGAAAGACTAGGGGCACTCCATGAAGTTAGCATGGGGCACATTTAAAAGTAATCGGAGAAAGTTCTTTTTACTCAACGCACAATTAAACTCTGGAATTTGTTACCAGGGGATGTGGTCAGTGCAGTTAGTATAGCTGTGTTTAAAAAAGGATTGGATAAGTTCTTGGAGGAGAAGTCCATTACCTGCTATTAAGTTCACTTAGAGAATAGTCACTGCCATTAGCAATGGTTACATGGAATAGACTTAGTTTTTGGGTAATTGCCAGGTTCTTATGACCTGGATTGGCCACTGTTGGAAACAGGATGCTGGGCTTGATGGACCCTTGGTCTGACCCAGTATGGCATTTTCTTATGTTCTTATGTTCTTATCTGTTGCGATCCCGGTCTCGGCTCCCGCATCCGGGTCCTTACCTGCTCCATCAGCCCTGATAGGCTTCCAGTCCCCCCGACATGATTCTAGGCCGGCACAGGCCTCTCACCGTTCCGGCGTCTCCACGAGGGAGATGCCGAGTTCCCAGACTTGGCCCCGCTCACCGCATACACGCACGCGCGAAGAGACAGTTTTTAAAGCTGCAGGTGCGGGAAGCCTCGGCCGGCCCCCAGAGTAACGTCAGATTTCAGCAGGGTATACATACCCATGCCCTGCAGCAGGAAACTGCCTTGCAACAAGGTTCACTCCTGTGTGAGTATCTAGTTGCTGTTTCATTCCTGCTCCAGGCTTGATCCTGCCTGCGCTCCTGATCCAGCCTCTACTCCTGACCAGCTTCCGTTCCAGTTCCAGCCTTGCCTTGACTCGGACTGTCTTCCTGGTTCCTGACTCTGGTTCGTCTATTGGTTTCCCTTGTCAGCCACCAGCCCTGAACTTGGACCGTCCTTCACGCTGCTGATCCTTCGTTCCGGGAGACCTCTCCTAAGTCCCAGCGATCCGGGTCCTCCCGGGCTCCTCCCAGGGGGACCTCAGGCTTCCAGGGTGAAGCTCCAGTTTTGTCTCCCGGCTCCAAGCCACCTCCCCGCCATTCCATCTCTGCGTAGTCTCCTTCACGTTCCGCCATCACTCCGCACGGCCGACCCAAGGGTCCACTACCCCAGTCATAACAGTATCCTTGATGTAAGATTTTGCCTTCTGGACAAAAGGTTGTAAAATTGTATCCAAGAGGACCACTGAGGGTTCCAAGACAGCTCCATTCAGAGATAATATAGATCTAATTGGAGGATTTAATAAATGTTTGTGTATCTTTGGGACCGAATAGATTACTGGTATTCTAGGATACTCCACAATCAAAAACCTTTTCTCTTGTTCTGTAAAACCAATGGTAGAATCCACAATTGTTTTAGTTTTATCCTGTATCTTCAGAGTAGGATCTTCTGTCAATTCACAATAGAACGTTTGATCATTTAAGTACTGCAACATTGTGTCAACATACGATTGCCGATCCTGCACTACAATCGCTCCTCCTCTATCAGCCGGTTTTATTACTAAATCCGGGACCTGCTCAATGTGATCAAAGCTTTTCTTTGTGCTTTAGGTAAATTGTGATACCATTTCTTATGCACTGCCTCATATTGACACAAATCCTGTAATACTAAGCAGAGAAATGAACAAATATATGGATCAATTGGTCCTGGCGGATTCCAATTGGAATGTGCCATACTAATGAGACATCACTGTATAGACTCGGATGTTTGTGAAAATACAACCTTAAATTCAATTTACATACAAACCATTGTAACTCTATCCTACTATCAAAGGGTGAATGTCCTGAGGTAGGAACAAATGAAAGTCCATTATTTACGAGATCTATTTGGGCAGATGTTAAATTAACCTTAGCTAAATTAATTACTGCAAAGGCTTCTTGTGATGTGTTGCATTATACTCCGCAATTGTTGTATCTCCCTGGGTTCTGACCTGTTTTTACATCCTTGATTGTTTTGTTTGGGGCTCCTGCCGCTCAAGGAATAATCAAAAAAATGTCCTCGTGCAATTTTGACACTATGTTCTTCTTGTGCAATATCTTCAGTATCTTCTGATCCACTAGAGCTCTCATCCAAAGATGAAAAATTGAACTGTACTTTTTTATTACGCATTGATGGTTGTTTACTATTAACCTAAGTATAAAATTGTTCTGCTTGATAATCCCCCTGATCTCTTTTGAACTTATTAATTTTGACATTTGTAATAGTGGCTTGGAATTGATCCAAGGTATCTTTAAACATGGCTAATTTGTAATCAAATGCTGCTGTTGTCACCTCCTTTTTAATGTTTTCAATCATTGTTTGAATAGCCATTTCACTAACATATTGTTTAACTTCTCCAAATATTAATAACATTAGGTCCAGTTAACATTTGTTCAAAATCACCACTCATGTGTTCATAAACCTCATCCATTCCAGAAGTAACTTTGCATGCATATCTCTTGGCCCTGCCCTGGAATGCCTATGCCCTGCCCACATTCTGCCCCTTTTTTCCCAATGTGACATATTCATTAGAGATGTGAATCGGAATCAGAATCGGTTCGGATTTCAGTTCCGATACACATCTCTATAGATGTGAATCGGAACCAGAATCGGTTCGGATTTCAGTTCCGATACACATCTCTAATATTCATGCAACAGTATTTGTGCACATATATGGGTGGCTTATAACATTGGATGGAGATGTACATGTGCTAGATGCATGCCCATCTCCTGATTTTGGCGCACTTCTAGCTTTTATAATTCACATTTAAGCCAATACTATTTTGTAGGGGTGTGAATCGTGTGATCGATCGTCTTAACGATTGATTTTGGCTGGGGGGGAGGGAAATCTGATCGTCGTGTTTTGTTTTTTTTTAAATCGTTAAAAATCGTAAATCGGGGGAGGGCGGGAAAACCGGCACTCCTAAACAACCCTAAAACCCACCCCGAACCTTTAAAACAAATCCCCCACCCTCCCGAACCCCCCCAAAATGTTTTAAATTACCTGGGGTCCAGTGGGGGGGTCCCGGCGCGATCTCCCGCTCTCTGGCCACGGCTGCGTTGAGAAATGGCGCCGGTGGCCCTTTGCCCTTATCATGTGACAGGGCAAAGGGCCACCGGCGCCATTTCTCAACGCAGCCGTGGCCAGAGAGCTGGAGATCGCGCCGGGACCCCCCCCACTGGACCCCAGGTAATTTAAAACATTTGGGGGGGTTCGGGAGGGTGGGGGATTTGTTTTTAAAGGTTCGGGGTGGGTTTTAGGGTTGTTTTGGTGTGCCGGTTTTCCCGCGCCCTATTTAACGATACAATACAAATGCCCCTGATGATAAATCGGGGGCATTTGTATTGTATCGTGCACTCTAACGATTTTGGACGATTTTAAAATTATCTGACGATAATTTTAATCGTTCAAAAACGATTCACATCCCTACTATTTTGATGTAAAAGAACTAATGTTCCTTATGGACTGTATATCAGAAGGTAGGAAAACATATATTTTACCAATAACTCAGTAAGTTTACATGCTTCTTAAAAGAAATACTGGAAGCTGTTATATAAATGTTTTTATGTGACTGGCTACCTAAAGGGGAAAGAGGTCTCCAATTTACAGACATGGCATTTATTATATTCTTATATTCAAGTAGGGACATTTATGATCCAATGGGGCTGAAGCTGGGCTGACAGAATCTTCCTGCACCCTGGCCACAGGCCAATGACACTGCCAACTTGTATGGGCCTATTACACCTTATCCTCATCAATAGGCTTTTCTCTCTATTTCTATCCCCCTGTCTCACCAGATTCTCTCCCTCCCTCTCTCTCTCTCAAATTTTTTACTGGTCTCCTTAACCCTCACAACCCCGATTAACCATTCTATCTTTGCAACACGCCCAGACTGAACTTAACCTTTCTCTCTCTCCTCTCCCCCAACTTTTTTTACCAGTCTCATTTTCTCAACCCCCCACTCTGCCTCTATCAGTCTCTCTCTCAACTCTCTAACCCCACCAATCTCTCTCTCTCAGTAACCCACCTTGTCCCCATCAGTCTTTATCTTTCTCTTAAAACTCCCAGCCTATTCCTCCACATTCTTCCATGCACATTTATTTTAAAATATTGTTCAGCAGTCTCTAATTGTTACTTGTCTGTGCAGATCTATAACTAAATCTAACTCCTATTTAACATTTGTACATTTTTAAAAAGTCACTATATTTAACTTTTAGGAATTCTCTTCAATTCCTGTAGAACTGCAGTCTCTCATTCAAACTTCAGACCTCCATTAAATTCCTTGAAAAATGAAAATCTTCCCAGGTTATAACATCAAAATTCCTGTGTGAGAAATCTGCATTAGAATAGTGATAGGAAATCTCTAAATCTCCGGTAGTTATGTATATTGGACTACTGCTTTGCTTTTAAATTTGACTCTTATTTCAGAAAAGGAGCAAAAACTGTAAATGCCCAGGGTTTCTTTTGATTTTGTTATTGCACTGCAGGTTAATCACAACTTTGTTTTCTGTTCTTTTTAATCAGCACAGACCAGTAAGATACACTTGGATTTGGCCTGGTCATGCCAATGACAGCCACATTGAGCCACATGCCACATGCGCCACATTTGGAGCTACCACCAACTCATGTGTCTTACAATGGAGAACAGAGGCCTAAACTGAATTTTAGGTGTGGAATTGTGTGCACACTGCACAGAGAAAGCAGAACCACATTTTAAACAGTAAAATCTTCCATCTGAATTATACGCTTGGTTACACTATGAATAGTTAGACAGAAAAATATCCAGCGTAATTACCTATAGATGAATTAGATATTTGATATGTTGAAAATTGGCTGAATAAATCCAATTGAAAAGCTTCTGTACCACACTGAATGTCTACATTTAGCCATTGCTTGTTCAGCTTATTTCTCTAAACTGAATTAGGCATCTGAATGGCTCCTCTCCATGTCTGCATTTCAATATTAGATATCAAACCACAATGCTGACTTTTTAAAAATGTATTCCAATAAAGGAGACAAATAAACAGGGACTGGTTTACCATATTCATGTGCGTGAAAGAGAATTGTTTCTTTCCTCTAAGTCATTGGCTGTAAGTCAGACAAGTCATGAGGGTTATTGAGTCTTCTGGGGACTACTGGAACTCTGGTAATCCACACTTACAGGACCTTAGAAGGCTGCCAATTAATCTTGATTATCATATTTTATGTTTCTAAACTGAAGGTAGTTATGTTTCTAAACTGATGGAAGATGTGTTGCATGAAGAAACAGGCTGATTCAGAGTGGAGGGCAAGCCTGGGAGTGGAATGAAATGTGCCAACTTAGAGAATCTATCCACCATGATGCCTATCATCGTGGAGCTGTGATAGGAAGGGAGGACTGTGATGAAATCAGTGGATAAGTGAGTCCAGGGTTCCTCAGGGCCTGCAACTGCTATAACATCCCCCAAGGTCAGGCATGAGAAGTCTAATGCTGTGCACAGGCAGGACAGGGTTTTACATCATTTTCCAAATCACTCCTTTCTTGGGGCCACCACTAGTGACATAAGAGGAGTTCACGAGTGCGGGCGATTCCAGGGTGAGTCATGAGCCCATTTTAAACTCACATGAGCATCAGGAGGACACATTTTAACATGGAATGGGCTTATTATTTATTTATTTAGCATTTTGTATATACCGACATCCGTTTACACTTCGTATCGGTTTACATAAAACATAAACAGTGTCGCCATAATGACAGGCGAGGCTTTTACAGAGAACAAAAACTGTAGGAAGAGGATAAATATAGGTAAACTCGGTACAGTTAAATATATGTTACAGTTAAATATATGTTATAGGTACAGTTAAATATAGGTTAACTCGGTAAAGTTAAATAGGTAAATTAAGGAAGAAACTGTAGGTACAGATCAAGACTGGGTATATTGGTCAATATTTACAATATTTACAATGTTATGCTCCGATAACAGTGAAACGAAGGTTAAGATGGTGACATACAACTCTTTGCTTTTATTCATTCAGATCGCACGGTGGATCAAAATATTGTGAATTAATTGAGGGGAAGGCCTGTAGAAACAGCCACGTTTTAAGTTTTTTTTTTTAATTTGGGAGACATGGAGAACTTGGGAGAAATGGAGAACTTATTAGCAGAAATGGTGGAGGCCATCACTTCTGGGCATGCTTGAGAAGATATGGAGAGGAAGCAAAAAAGTGGGGAGATTGATTAAAAAATGTGGGGAGAGGTTATTTGTGTTGAGTTTCATGTGGGAACTTATAAGCATTTCTATCCATATGCAAAAAAATTCAAATGGACAGACCGGTTAGGCAATTTTGGTCTTTATCTGCCATCATTCACTCTATTTCTATGTTGCTATGTAAAAAGTAAGGAACACAATCTTCAATCTGACCCAACATTCTGTAAGTACCTAGCATAGATTTTTATATGAGGGGGAAACAAGATGCCTTTCAGCTGTATTTTGCAAAATCTATAGTCTTTTCAGAGATTTTTGATAGAGACCATTGTAAGTTTCACAGCAGTAAACTAATCACGTCAAAACTGGGACCTGGATCATGAAGGTCAAATCTGATGGGTAAAAAAGTAGAACAAATTGCATAAGATATCTGCATATTAATTGACAGATTTGAACAAACCAGACCCCAGGATTCTTAATTTTCTGCTGCAGTAGTAAAATAGAGCCATTTACTGTATTTGTGATGCATTATATATCTCGCAGACTGCTCCGCCAGCCATCCCTCTCACCTCCGCAGCCAGCCAGCTCCATCTGGTCACTGCTGTCCTTGGCATGGTAGGACGCCAATGACTCTTCCTGCAGCAGGAGGCCACCGACTGCCATGTGGAAGGACACCACCAGCATCGAGAGCTCCCCTGGAGCTCCTTAGACACACGCACGCCTGATGCTGGCCCTCTTAAAGAGACCACAGTGGGAAATGCCCCACAGGCCATGTTGATGAAATCACTGTCTTTGCCTTATTTAAAGGCAGCTTCCCTGAGGCACCCTGCATTAGCAACAGGTCCAGCTACATCCTGTGGTGCGTATTGCTTCCTGTCTTCATCTGCTCAGCCTGTTCCAACCTTCATCTGCCCAGCCTGCTCCCGTCCTGCATGCCCAACCTGTCTGAGCCCTATCCATCCCTTTTCATCTCTCTCAGATGGATGCCTAGTTTTGACTCTTGCTTGGACTCTTGCTATGCCTGACTTCTTCCTGCATCTGACTGCTGCTTGCCCCTAGGCCATGACGCTAGCCATCTCAAGAGACCTTTACTTAAGTCCTGCTGCCCCAATACCCAAAGGCTCAACCTGAGGGGTATGAGGGCTGGTATAGGTGAAGATATAGACTGGTCTTTGCTTCGCCTAGGTCCACTTACTGGCAGTGAGATCCTGAAGGGTTTCTCCCTGTGGGTAGAGCCAATCTAACCCCCACCCATGGGTCCTCAAATGCAACAATTTGGATCTTAAAATGAGAATGGATATTTGAATTTCCAATCTATAGGACTTCAGTTTTATTGATATTATTACAGTCCTTGCTTAATGGAAAGTAAATCTCTGCATCATCTATGAATAAATAATTGTAGAGTCCTGCTACCTCAATAATGTTATATAATTGTTTAGTTCAATATTTAATAGAAACAGGGATAGTAGAAACCCCAGAATCCAAATTCCAAAGCACAGAGCACTTTGACCTAATACTATATTTGTTGCACTCAGGGGTGGACCCTTGTCCTGGAGCAGTGGAGAATGGCTCCCTGGTAGGGACCAGGAAGCACCTTCCCCCAGGGGGAGGAGCACTGGAGGAGACAGAGGCTGGGATGAGCTTCACCACTGTAAGCCTGGGGTTCCCCAGGGAGGAGCCTATAGGGACCTGGGCCACTTGGACTTAGGTGGGTCTCGCAGGGTCTCCTGGAGAGATGAAAGTCAGGCGTGTCCACAGACAGGAGGGGAGCGCAGTCAGGTTTGATACTGGAGGTCAGATGGAGCAAAGAGGACCAGAATAGTGTAGGCAATGACAAGGCTAGGAACAGAGCCAGAATCTGGAGATGTGGTCAAGCAGGCAGAGGTCAAAATCCTGGGGTCAGTCCGAGGAGTGGTCAACAAAGCAGGGGTCAGATTCGGGAGGTCAGACGAGGTCACAGGCAGGCTGAGGTCAGAAGGCAGGCAGCAGGCAGACGAGTCTAGGAACAGGCTGAAGTCAGAAGGCAGGCAGCAGACAGGCAGGTTGAGGAGCGGACTGGAGTCGGAAGGCAGGCAGGAGGAAGGCAGGTCGAGGAACAGACTGGAGTCAGAAAGTAGGAAGCAGGCAGGCAGGTCAAGGAGCAAGCCGAGGTCAGTACCAGTGAGACAGTCTGGAGGTACTACTTGGGGAGATGAACAGATGAACAGGAACAGGAGGACGCTGGAGTTCTAGGATGCAGGAACAAGACAGAAACAAGACTGGAACAGGATGATCCTGGAACGAGACTTGGAACAAGGTTCAGGTGCAGTGACAATCTAGCAAGACACTAACCGATTGCCAAGGCAAGGAAGAATAAGCAAGGACTTCCTTATATTAGGGAATCAATCAGGGCGTGCTGTGGAGCTAGGACCCGCCCCTGGCCCTATAAGAGGCCGGGCGGTCCGCACGCGCATGCGTAGGGGCATGGCCAACGCCACCAAGGACGCCGAGCTCCAGCTTGAGGCCTGGTGCATAGTGGAAGGCCCGGCGACCTCTGCCGCAGGACGCCATGGCCTGGCAGAGCTCGCAGCTGCCACTATGGAGGCCGACCCGGGACCTGCCATGGAACCAGAGAGGTGAGCAGTCTCGTGCGCGGGCCAAGCGTGGACGGGGTGCATAACAACATTCTGTGATTTTTCAGTTAAAGGAGAAATTACAGATTAGGGCTGTAAACATGGCTGCTCCATGCAGGTTTACCCCACTGTATTTTGAAGCCTAAGTAGCCATAATGCTGATTTTAGGGTTGTAACCATTTCTGCTCTATGAAAAACTTCTTGCTACATACTTGAAAGTCTGATTCAGCTGTACCACCAGTCTTTAATGAATGACATATTATCTCTTTTGCCCCCTAAAGTTCTATTATGACTGAACAAATATTCAAATCAGCCTTTCCTATCTTCTGTTAACCCCTACTATCCTGTGAAGAACTTCAAAGGTGGCGTGGGATAAACACTGTGGATCCATAAAGTCTAGAGGACGTGAATGAAGAGTGGGTGGCTCACGTGAATAACGGCTACTACCTGGAGATAATACCATTATTCAATAAACATACACACGGTTAATGCGACTCCAACATTGCTCTAAGCTTCAACAGCAAGAGAAAATGTGGAAAAAAGCATTTGCATTCACAAAAAAGCGGGGAGTAGCTTGCTAACCAGCTTGCTAACCAGGAGAGCCCTCCATTGAGCCAGCGACCGGCCAAACCAGGTACCCGCCTCCGAACCCGCCCACTGTGACATCATCTCTTCTGGGCCGGAGTCCTTTTCAAACCGCGACGCAGACCGCAGGATCTCTCTTCTCGGCCTTCTTCTCACCTTGGTGACCGGCTCCCCGTGCTTGTCGGCACACGACCCACCAGGGTGCAGGAGAGCCCCCCCCATCGAGCCACGCGACTGGCTGAACCAGTTGCCGCCCCCGAACCCGCCCACTGTGATATCATCTCTTCTGGGCCGGAGCCCTTTTAAAACTGCGACACCGACCGCAGGATCTCTCTTCTTGGCCTGCTTCTCACCTTTGCAACCGCCTCCCCGTGTTTGTCGGCACGCGACCCACCGGGGTCTGGGAGAGCCCCCCATCGAGCCATGCTACCAGCCAAACCAGGTGCCCGCCTCCGAACCCGCCCACTGTGACATCATCTCTTCTGGGGCAGAGCCCTTTTAAAACCGCGACGCCGACCGCAGGATCTCTCTTCTCAGCCTTCTTCTCACCTTGGCGACCGCATCCCCGTGCTTGTCGGCACGCGACCCGCCGGGGTCCGGGAGAGCCCCCCATCGAGCCATGCGACCGGCCGAACCAGGTGCCCGCCCCAGAACCCGCCCACTGTGACATCATCTCTTCTGGGCCGGAGCCCTTTTAAAACCACGACGCCGACCGCAGGCGTCGCATGCCGGCGTCGCGCACCAAAGGAGCGCAACCAAGGGGCAGGCCCCTTGGTGCACCACTTTCTCTCTCCCTCCACCACTCCTACCTATTGTCCTCACCCATTCATAGAGATACTCCTGTTCTCTATGACCCTCGACCCTCCACCCTCGAATTACCTGGCCTGTCTCACTTCTCTGCACTCTGTTACTCGTGCAGTTACTTGTGCAGTACTTCATTATAAACTCTTCTCAGTCCCCACCTGCTGAGACCCTGTTCCCCACTATCCACTCACTATACAAGCCTCTAAAATGGCAACTTACCCCATCCCTCGCATCCATCACCCTCTCCCCAGACCACCTTTCCCCTCAGTCCTCAATCCCTCACCCCAACATAAATCCCTAATCCCCATCCTCACCTCTTCACTGACACAACTCCTAGGCCTCACCACACACTCCTTAATTTTATTCAACGCACAATCCCTCTCCAAAAATACTCCCATCCCTAATGACCTGCTAATCGATTGGAAGCCCAACATCTTCGTGGTTACTGAAACTTGGTTTAAAGAAACTGATGTGGTCGTTATCAATCAACTCCCCACATCATCTTATGAGTTTTTCTCAATCCCAAGACCCCAAAAAAGAGGAGGAGGCCTCCTCCTTGCTGCCAAGAAACTCTTAAACCTCAAACCTGTCCACATATCCACACCATCTAAGCTTGAGAGGCTTATTCAAATCCTCAGAACTAGAAGTATGTCTGGTTTACTCCCCTCCAACCTTGCTTGAATCCAACCCATCACCCATCATCAAATTCATCGCCGATTGCATTAATGTTGACATCCCCACCCATCATCCTTGGAGACTTTAATCTCCATGTAGACTCCCCACTCCCTTCATCATGTGAAACCCTCAATTCCCTCCAAGCAATAGGATTTCAGCAAATCATTACCTCCCCTACTCACAAAGCTGGTCATACCCTTGATCTAATTTTCATTAACTCCGGTGTCTACCCCTCCACCACCCCCTCGTGCACCCCAGTCCCGTGGTCCGACCATTACCTAATAAAAAGCCTTTTCACCATTAACATATCCTCCCCTAATAGGAAGGCCCACTACACTACCATAATTTCCAGAAAATCTTGCCCTAGCGAAGAGTTAATTGCTGCTTTAACTACTTCTCTGCACGACATTGCTCCGACCCCGACTCTGTGCTAGCATCATGGAATAACCTCACCATGGATATAGCCAATAAACTTTGCCCCATTTCCAAATGTGTCATAAATATGGCCTCCAAGCACTCGAACCCATGGTACACCTCTGAGTTAAAATCAATGAAAAATAAACTCAGACAAAAAAAGAGAACCTGGCATAAGGACCCAAGCCCACAGCATTCCTCCAGCTATAAAACAGCCCTTCACTGTTACAGAATTACTACCCTGAAGCACAAATGGGATTTCTATGCGGCCAAATTCATGACTATAGATACAATCCCAAAGCGCTTTTCTCTTATGTCGCAGGTCTCACGAAACTGCCCCCCCCCCCCCCCCCGATCATACCTGATTCAGAAGCCGCTGCCAAATGTGAGGAACTTGCACACTATTTTCACAATAAAATAACGAATCTCCTCACCAGATTCCCTAACTTCTTGCTCCCTCCCCCTTCAAGTACAGCCTCTGCCACTCCCGTGCATTTTCCCCTGGAACTCACCTCCTCCAAAAAGATTGAATCCATTCTCAAGAAACTCAAACCCGCTTCCCACCCTAATGACACCATCCCCTCTAAAGCACTCCTAGCTGTCCCCAACTCCATAGCTAGAGCCATAGCTGACATCATCAACTGCTCCCTCTCCACTGGCACTGTCCCCAACATACTCAAACAGGCAGTGGTCAAACCCCTCTTGAAGAAACTCTCCCTTGACCCAAAAGACCCCTCTAACTTCCGCCCCATCTCAAACCTCCCATTTATCGCTAAGATAATGGAAAGAGTAGTCAACTCTCAACTTATGGACTACCTTGAAAATCACAAGATCCTCCACACTTCTCAATTCAGCTTCCGGAAACATTTTAATACAGAATCCCTCCTACTCACCTTATCGGACCATCTCCTCAGAGGTATGGGACAAGGTCACAGCTACCTCCTTGCCCTTCTAGATATTTCTGCGGCATTTGATACCATATGCCACTCAACGCACAATTAAACTCTGGAATTTGTTGCCAGAGGATGTGGTTAGTGCAGTTAGTATAGCTGTGTTTAAAAAAGGATTGGATAAGTTCTTGGAGGAGAAGTCCATTACCTGCTATTAAGTTCACTTAGGGGCGGATTTTCAGAGCCCTGCTCGCCTAAATCCGCCCAAAACCGGGCGGATTTAGGCGAGCAGGGCCCTGCGCGCCGATAAGCCTATTTTACATAGGCCTACCGGCGCGCGCAGAGCCCCGGGACTCGAGTAAGTCCCGGGGTTTTCGGAGGGGGCGTGTCGGGGGGCGTGTCGGGGGTGGGCCCGAACCGCGCGGCGTTTTCGGGGCGTGTTGGGAGCGTTCCGGGGCGGGCCCGGGGGCGTGGCTACGGCCCGGGGCAGCCCGGGGGCGTGGCCGCGCCCTCCGGACCCGCCCCCAGATCGCGTCCCGGCGCGCTAGCGGCCCGCTGGCGCGCGGGGATTTACGTCTCCCTCCGGGAGGCGTAAATCCCCCAACAAAGGTAAGGGGGGGGGTTGAGACAGGGCCGGGCGGGTGGGTTAGGTAGGGGAAGGGAGGGGAAGGTGAGGGGAGGGCGTTAGAGGATTCCCTCCGAGGCCGCTCCGATTTCGGAGCGGCCTTGGAGGGAACGGGGGTAGGCAGCGCGGCTCGGCGCGCGCCGGCTATACAAAATCGATAGCCTTGCGCGCGCCGATCCAGGATTTTAGTGGATACGCGCGGCTCCGCGCGTATCTACTAAAATCCAGCGTACTTTTGCTTGAGTCTGATGCGCAAGCAAAAGTAGGCTGATCGCGCTTCTTTTAAAATCTACCCCTTAGAGAATAGCCACTACCATTAGCAATGGTAACATGGAATAGACTTAGTTTTTGGGTACTTGCCAGGTTCTTATGGCCTGGATTGGCCACTGTTGGAAACAGGATGCTGGGCTTGATGGACCCTTGGTCTGACCCAGTATGGCATTTTCTTATGTTGTTATGTTCTTATGTTCTTAACCTAAAGTTCTATCTTTATGCTGATGATGTCCAAATCATCATTCCTATTCATACCTCCATCTCCGACGCTCTGAAACACTGGGAATCTTGCCTTACATCCATCAACTCCCTCCTCACCAATCTCCACCTCGCCCTAAACACCAAAAAAACTGAGCTCTTACTCATCTCACCACACTCCTCTCCCAAACCTTCTCTTTCGACTGATCCAGCTTTCAAGTCCATTGTTGCACAACCCTTTATAAAAGACTTAAGAGTTTTCCTCGACCAACAATTAACTCTGAAGAAATACGTGAGCTCTATACTTAAGGAAGGTTTTTACAAACTTAACGTCCTAAAAAACGTAAACCTCTACTACACACCCAAGACTTCCATACTGTGATTCAAGCTACCCTATCTTTGAAATTGGACTATTGCAACTCACTCCTCTTAGGACTTTCCTACTCCACAATAAGACCACTGAAAATGCTCCAAAATGCGACAGGTAGAATCATCACCAACACCCGTAAAACAGATCACATCACGCCCATCCTTAAAGACCTGCATTGGCTCCCCATCCCTTCCAGAATTCTCTATAAAACATTAACCATTAATCACAAAGCCACGTACTCTCACAATTCCAATTGGCTTGAAATCCCTTTCAGTGCTGTGCAGTCTAATCGACCTACAAGAACAGCTAATAAAGGAACCCTGCTCATGCCCTCCCT
Organism: Rhinatrema bivittatum; assembly: GCF_901001135.1. NCBI lineage: Eukaryota > Metazoa > Chordata > Amphibia > Gymnophiona > Rhinatrematidae > Rhinatrema > Rhinatrema bivittatum. Next base: position 67,153,681 of record NC_042630.1, read on the forward strand.
GAAAATAGCACACCTTTCCTCCACCAGAGACCGTTCTCTATCAATTGCCGGCCCCCTCATGCTGGAACACCCTACCTACTATCTCCACCTAGAACCATGCTCTTCCAAATTCAAAAAGAAACTTAAAACATGGTTGTTCAGATAAACCTATCCAGGCTAATCCACCTCTCCTCCTTGCCCCTTACGCTCCTAAGTTTTCACCGCTTCCTTTGTTTACACGATCATGCTGCATTGTTGCCACTCTGTATATTTGACCTCCAGTCATGACACTACCTTGTATATATGACCATGTAATTACTATATTAACCATGTTTTTGCACCCTAGCATTATACGATTCAGTTATCAATACTTTACATGTTCGGGTAGATTTTATAAAATTGCGCGAGCGCGTACTTTTTTTCGTGCACCAGGCGCAAACAAAAGTACGCTGGATTTTATAAGATACGTGCGTAGCCTCGCGTATCTTATAAAATCCAGGGTCGGCGCGCGTTGCCTGTTCCCTCCGAGGCCGCTCCAAAATCGGAGCGGCCTCGGAGGGAACTTTCCTTCGCCCTCCACCCACCTTCCCCTCCCTTCCCCTACCTAGCCCACCCCTCCGGCCCTATCTAAACCCCCCCTACCTTTGTTGCCAGATTTACGCCTGCTGAAAGCAGACGTAAATCTGCACGCGCCAACGGGCTGCTGGCGCACCATCACCCGACCCGGGGGTTGGTCCAGAGGCCTGGACCATGCCCCCTGTCCCGCCCGAAACCGCCCCCTGACCCCGGACACGCCCGCGGACATGCCCCCTCCCCTCCCCTTTTACGAAGCCCCGGGACTTACGCACGTCCCGGGGCTCTGCGCGCGCCGGCGGCCTATGCAAAATAGGTGTGCCGGCGCGCGAGGGCCCTGCGCGCGTAAATCCGCCTGGATTTACGCGCGCAGGGCATTTAAAATCCAGCCCGTTATGTTTAAAGAACCTCTTCTGCAGTTGCTCTGTACTTCTTCTCTGTACATTATTTGATCCTTCCCGTTTTTTAGTCCCTGTTATTATAGAAACATAGAAATGACGGCAGAAGAAGACCAAACGGCCCATCCAGTCTGCCCAGCATTTCAAACCTGCTGTTAAAATGTAAACCGGTATGATGTCCCTACTAATACCGGTATAAAAAAGTCTTTAAATAAATAAATAAGCCTGATACTTCACTTTCAATGCATATCCAGCATAGCTCTCTGCTTCAACGGCAGGGGAGAAAGTCTGATACTTTACGCATATCCAGCATAGCTCTCTGCTTCAACAGCAGGGAAGAAAGACTGATACTTCACTTTCAATGCATATCCAGCATAACTCTCTGCTTCAATGGCAGGGGGAATGAAGAAATGTGGATCTAAGTACAGACAACAACCAACAATGACTGAATTACATACAGCTCGATCCAGTAAAGTCCGTGGGAGAGCGGACTAACGCCCGCTCTCCCGGCGCGCGCGATCCAGTATTTAAATTAGGCGACGCGGTGCAAACGAGGAAAAAGAGGCGCTAGGGACACTAGCGCGTCCCTAGCGCCTCCTTTTGGCCTGGAGCGGCGGCTGTCAGCGGGTTTGACAGCCGACGCTCAATTTTGCCGGCGTCGGTTCTCGAGCCCGCTGACAGCCACGGGCTCGGAAACCGGATGCCGGCAAAATTGAGCGTCCGGTTTTCGGCCCGACAGCCGCGGGCCGAATTCAAAATTTTTTTATTTTTTTTTTTACTTTTTTTTTACTTTTGGGGACCTCCAACTTAATATCGCTATGATATTAAGTCGGAGGGTGCACAGAAAAGCAGTTTTTTACTGCTTTTCTGTGCACTTCCCTGGCGCCGGAAGAAATTAGCGCCGACCTTTGGGCGGCGCTAATTTCTTAGAGTAAAATGTGCGGCTTGGCTGCACATTTTACTTACTGGATCGCTCAGGAATACCTAATAGGGCCATCAACATGCATTTGCATGTTGAGGGCGCTATTAGGTGCCGCGGGTGGGCCGCGTGTTTTCCTCCCCTTACTGAATAAGGGGTAAGGGAAAACACGCGTCCAGAGCAGGGTGACAGTGCGCTCCGACGGAGCACACTTTACTGGATCGAGCTGATAGTCTGGGTAAACAAATAAGCATGGGTGTAGCTTGCTTATTGCGGCGGTTACTACCCCTAACTAATTAAGCTAGATATTTCACTTAGATGCAGTTCCAACACTGCTCTCTACATTAATGGTGGGGGTGGAAGGGAAATAGAACCAAAAGGTTACTAAGAGCCAAGAGTAACAGATAAGTATGAGAAAAAAAAAAAGTGCAAAACTTGCTGTCCAGACTGGATGGGTCATTTGGTCTTCTTCTGCCGTCATTTCTATGTTTCTATGTTTCTATATCCTTATCTTTGTGTATATTCTAAGCATGTTTAAATTCCATTTCCTATAAAAAAATTTAAATTTCCTATATATTATTTAAATCATTTAAATATTTTTAAATTTCTCTTATTCTCCCATACCTTCTTTCCTCCCAATAGTATAAATGGATGGAAACTTTAAAACGAGTGTTTTGTGTGCCCACATGCATACATATGTGGGTGCAAGCATACATGCATAAGTATCTTGTATCATCCATGGAAGTGTATGCACATTTTATAAAATACATCCAGCATACACGTGTGTGCTTCTAATTTTAAGCATTTGTATGAGCATTTGCTAAATGTGCATTTTATTTAGGAAATGTTTTTTACACACGGAAGTAAAATAACTAGTTTTACAAATTAATCCACCAGTTTGCTCAGTCAAATTGTTAGGAACGTGGACCCTTGGGTCGGCTGAGATGGATGGTGATGCACTGTGGGAACCCACAGTGGACATCGCAGCTGGGAGGCGGTGCTGAGGAGATGGCTGTGGAAGGCTTCACCCTTGGAAGCCCGCGGTCCCCCCGGGAGGAACTAGTGAGGACCTGAGCCGCTGAGACTTAGGCGAGGTCCTCTGTGACCGAAGACCAAAGGTGATAGGCCAGGGAAGCAGCCGGCACCAAGAAGTCGATGAAAACTTCACCCTTGGAAGCCCACGGTCCCCCCTGGGAGGAGCCCATGAGGACCCGAGCCGCTAGGACTTAGGCGAGGCCCCCTTGTGGGTGAAGAACCAGATACCTGTGGATGAAGAGAAGCCAGAAGCCGGAGTCCAGCCAGGAATGGAAGCTGAAGCTAGAAGTCAGTGGACGAGCAAAGGTCAGAAGCCGAAGTCAAAGCCAAGGATGGAAGCTGAAGCCAGAAGTCAGTGGACGAGCCAGGGTCGGAAGCCAGGAGTCAGAAGCCGAAGTCAAAGCCAAGGACGGAAGCAGAATCGGAAGTATAGGAACAGAAGCCGGAGTCAAGAACCAGAAGTCAGAAGCCAAAGACAGGATCAGGGATCCGAAGCAGCAACTAGCAACTCTAACCAGAGTGAACCTAGTTGCAAGGCAAGGTAAGAACCTAGATGCAGGGTTTAAGTAACCCTGCAGCGTCTGACATCATCTGGAGGCAGTGCTGTGGCTTCCCGCGCTGGCCCCTTTACATTCAGAGCCCCTGCGTGCGTGCGCGCCTAGGGGGCAGGGCCAGACGCGGTGGATCGCCGACGTCTCCCTCGAGGTGGGAGCGCAAGGCCAGGACGGGCCTTGTCAGCGTTCCAGTGGCCCGGGTCGGCCTTAAAGTAAGTGGAGGTTCTGGGGCATGGCCAGGGACCGTAACACAATCCCTATGTGATCAACCTCCCCCCCCCCCCCATTTATTCAGCCTGCACTCATCCCAGTTTAACCAGACCCTTTACCCACTCAGTAATTGGCTATAAAGCATGTTATTGTGGCTTAAAACTGATAAATAGCAGAAGTAAATGCATGCAGGTAAGACCCGTATGTGCGTGCGCTGCTTGTGTTGAGTAGAAAAATCAGAAGTTATGCACATAACATCTGGCCCCACTCTGAAATGCCTCTGCTCTATGCCTTTTTTGTGCTGATTTGATCACGCTCCATTACTTGTGCATTGGTTTATAAAATAGGTCAGATACACGCATGTGATAGATATGCAAACAACTGCACATTTTTGGCATGTGCATCTCTTTTAAAATTCACCCTTTAGAGTGCATTATGACTTTTTTCTATAGTTTGTGATGTAAAATTTTAGCAGCAATCACTTCTAATCTAGTCCAGGTTTTCTTGTAACCTTTGATTGAATTACACACACTACTGAATAGTTTCCTACAATGACATGTTAAAAAGGATAAAAGAAAATAGTGGTGCATTCTGTTTCTCAATTATGTCCCTGTACTAAAGCCACTGTTATGAAGTTGGTGGGCCATGATAGAAGGTATGGTGACATAGAAGATCTGACTAACAAGATGGTTTCTCAATTTTGATTTTTCAAGGTGTCTCAGGTTCATACTCTGTCAGGTAGTTCTGAGTAAGAAAATCTTTAATAAGGAGTTCCCTTATAGTTCATGCTCTCTCCCTAGGAACTCATGTCCTATAAGTGTAACACATCATTGCTCCTTATAGATAATGTATTAGTGAGAGCAATAATTATTTATAAAAACAGAGCAAATCATAATCAGTCAAAGAGAATATTCAGTAAAAGAATATGATTTATTATACATGTGTAAATGCTCAAGTCTTAAAACAGAAAGATACAGAAGAAAACAAAGATGATTATCTTAATCTAAGTGTTAACTGTTGTGGCTCCAGACTGCCATCTGCTGATGCAGGTTAGATGAGCAGTGCCTAGCTTACAATTGACAACATATATAAACATTTTTATTTGCTTTCAAAAAAGTAATTATAAAATAAATTCAGAAATTATAAAAACAGTAGCACATGATGTCTAAGAATATTTAAAAAATACAGATAACCCATAATGTCTACTTCTGAGGAATTTAAAATAAAGTATAGATAAGAACACATAAAGCCTACCTATTATCCGTTATTTATGTTTGATGACTTATAATATCTGTCTACCTGTTTGGATATATTGCAATTAAATGAGCTATATTTTATTTCACCTATCACGAAGTATTGGCCTTCATCTATTGCACAAGAAATCACTGATTACCTTTAAAAAGAACAAAATATGCCAATTAGTGGCTAACATAGAACTTGGTATTCTCCTCTTTTCAGGGATATGAGGCAATTCTGGGACATCCGTCAAGTCTCTCATCAAAATAATTTGGGGGAAAGATGCCGCATGTACCTTTTCATAGGGTTTCACTAAGGAACTTTGTTATCTGTTTACTGGTCAATTTTATGTGTTTTTGTGCAATTCTAAGTGCATGGTATTCTGATTGCATTCACATTCCTTCTTGCTGAGAATAAACTGGTTCCATTCTCTTATAGTGTGCTGAATTTACAGGCAAAGCTTCTCTTTTCTGAACAGGTAATGAGGGTCTTTATTTAATGTAAAATATGTTTATTAAACTGGAAAACAACAACCACAAATGCATACGTTCAATTTCGATTTTCAAATTTCAAATCTCAAGATTTCAAGATTACAATATTTGAATATTTGAATATGTTCCCTCTCCCCCCCTTCCCCCCAAATTGCCCCCGCTCCTTTACAAAAACTAAGTCCGGTGCCATAGTCTGGAGCACCGAGATCACAAAATTACAAGCATTATGAAGCATTATGAAGGTCCAGTCGTTCCCCCTCCTCTCTAAGTAAACTCTACCTCCACTCCCCGCACTACCATTGGGCAGGAAATGAAGAGAATAAGGAATGAAGAATTAGGAACAAATGGGCTGGCAACACAAGATTTAAAAAAAAAATAAAGACCTCTTCTAGTCATTAATGATTACAAACTGTTCAAAATATAGCTGCACACTTTACTGGGAAGATTCCTTATGTAAGGATCCCAGATTGTAAGAAATTTCATTCTACTATGAAAGGAGGGGTGTGAATCTAAGGATTCCATCATCATCATTTTATGTATGGCTTTGCACCACTGCCAAAAAGATGGTGGACAGGGATTCTTTCAGACTAGCAAAACTGAATGTATGCCTTGTACTAATAATATCCTTACCAAACTTCTTTGCACATCTCTCCTTACAAATTTTTCCAGGTCAACATTGACTAGGATCAATTTCGGAGCCATAGGAAGGGAGATCCTAATTAAATGATCAATAAATTTAAGGAGTTTACACCAATATTGAGAGATAACTGTACAATACCAAAAAGCATGAGACAATGAACTCTTCTCTTTGAGACATTTAGGGGTAGATTTTACAAAATTACTCACACGCGTACTTTTGTTCACGCACCAGGTGCAAACAAGAGTATGTGGGATATTTTAAATTTATTTTTTATTTTTTTTCAATTATCTCTTTATTCAGCTTTTTTCAAAATTCATACATAACTCATAAAATATGTTTACTTCACATTTCAATAGGCAATTCTAACTTAGACACATCTCAATATTTCCATAAACAAAATCAATATATTCATCTCACTATTTCCAAGTTAGATACTAATAATGGAGGGGGGTCCATTTAATAACATACATATTTCCAAAATTACTCATTTTGTGAAGGGGCATCATCTTCCTTAATTTCTGTTGCTGCTCCTAGAGTCATTTCTTGGTTACATTTTAGACCTGACTTATCTATCCACAAATTGGGTCTGACTCAGCTTTCTTCCTCTTGACACGTAGCAGCCTTTTACTTCCATACCCCAACATGAACAACACAGAGGTCTAGCAGCAGATTTTGCAGCAGCCTTACACTTTTTTGCCCTTGTCTATCTTTTCCTTTCCTAATTTCTTTTCCAATGTCTCTTTTTTTTTTTTTTTTTTTCAAAGGGTTGTTTATTAAAGTTTTCAGGATGAACAGCTTAAACACATCAAGCCAACATACCAACAGATAAAATATCAAATAATGAACAGAGTTGAAGGTGTAAACTTTCCTTTTTTCTGCCATCTCTCTCACCCCACACACCCCCATCCCCCTCCCAAGCCCCCACCCCCTCCCTATGGAGGGGGCGGGGGGTATTAGAGTAGTAATAGAGTGGTAATAGAGATAAATTCTTCAAGATGCACAAGTATGCCACTTATAGATACATATAGCAGAGCACAATAGATCACAACATATCACAAAAAAGCACCAAGAGCATAAAAGAGCACAACAGGAGCAGCATCCATTTACATGGAACCTTCTTCACTTAAGAATTGATCTGAATTGATCTCCCCATTCTTTTGGGAGATGGGATAAAAATGGATTCCATATATTGGAAAAGTGTCCTTTTTTACATGACATTTTTTATTTTTTTTTATTTTTATCATTTTAAACATTACAGCAAGATACTTCTCACTTACAGAAAAAACAGAAATGCCATAAGGCCCAACCATATATTCACATAGGTAATTTATAGACTTCACTTAAACAAGCATTATTGCACTCCCCTTTAAGGAAATATATAAGAGGAGGGCATGTAATTTAAAGAGAGTCAAAAGGAAATAAACATGAAAAAGGCTTAACATGAAATAAGGCATTCACTTATATATGATCTTCTCACTAAGGTCATTCATTGGAGGTAATTACTACCCTCCTGGCACTAAGGAAGGATTTTAACTGTTCGGGGTAAAAAAAAATGTAACATTCTGTTGGAGTTTTCACGAAACATTTACAAGGATATTTTAGAAGAAAAGAATACCCCAAAGCCACTACCTGGGACCTCAATGCTATAAAGTCACGTCTCCTGTCCTGAGTGACTGGAGCGAAATCTGGAAATACCCGTATCTGTAAACTCCGAAAGAGTATTTCAATATTTCTGAAATATCTTTTCATAATTTCTGCAATATCTTTTTCTGAAATGAAAGAAACCATCAACGTAGCACATTCATAATATTCAGAAGTAGAATCTTCCAGAAATTTTGTCAAATTCCCCTTATTTACACTAACTTGTAACATATCTCTATTTCTGGCTGTTACAGGTAAATAATATAACTTATTCACAGAGGGTATCTCTCCCTCCTGAAATTTCAAAATCTCCATAAAGTATTTTTTTAGTGTAATATAAGGGAGTTCTCCAACTATCTTTGGGAAATTAAGAAATCTTAAATTTAAATGTCTAGAATGGTTTTCCAAATATTCCAATCTACGAGAAACCACATTAAGGTCCTTCAGAATTTTTACATTACAATCTTGGGACTTTATCAATCCAGCTTCTACTGTTTCCAGTCTCGGCTTGATTTCTTGTAGCTGAGTTTCTTGATTATCCAACTTACAATCAACAGTATCAAGTTTATCTCAATATTTCTGAAATATCTTTTCATAATTTCTGCAATATCTTTTTCTGAAATAAAAGAAACCATCAACGTAGCACATTCATAATATTCAGAACTAAACATGCTGAAAAAACTCAAACCCCTCCTCCACACACACGATTTCCGCACAGTCATACAGACCACTATGCTCACGAAACTAGATTATTGTAACTCCCTGCTACTAGGACTCCCTGCCACCACCATCAAACCCCTTCAGATTCTACAAAATTCAATGGCTAGAATCATAACCGGCACTCGTAAAAGGGACCACATCACCCCTATCCTAAAAGACCTACATTGGCTGCCCATCTCCTTCCGCTCACAATACAAAACTCTTACCATCCTTCACAGCTCCCTACATAAACACAATCACACCTGGCTCGATGAAATGCCCCATTACCGCTCCTCTGACTGCCCCACAAAACAACCCTTACAGGCACTCTCCACACCCCATCCCTCAAATCAGCACATTCATCTCAAACCAGAGGGAGAGCTTTCTCTGTCGCTGGCCCCACCCTCTGGAACTCCCTCTCCACCCCCCTACACCAAGAGACATCACTTCACAACTTCAAGAAAGGAGTCAAGACATGGCTCTTCCGACAGGCCTACCCCGATACTAACCAAACTTAAATTTTCCCCCTTACCAAATTTTAAAGTTTCCCCCTTTCAACCCCTCCCTGCTCGACCACCCACCCCCCTGCTCCCCCCTCCCCGCCCGACCCATCCCTACCACCACTACCCTCCTAGTTACCCATCGATCCCACTGCCTCCCGGCCGCCCCTAAATCCCTCTAGTATACCCCTCTCCTCCAGTACACCATCCAGTATACCCCGTAAATAAGCTATATCTTAGTGAATACCGTCGCCCAGTTAATACTGCCGGTTTTCAATACTTCCTTAGTTCCACTTAAGTTAATGGTACCTGCACATATTGACAATTGTACATAGTTCCCTCTATTTTGTTTCTTTACTTCATCTATCTTTCTGCCTTTTTCCCCTTCCCCTCCTTTATTTTATTTTTATTTTATTTAACTTTTAATATACTCCTTATCCCCTCCCTCCTTATCCCCTCCCTCCTACTCCCCCTAATTCCTACCTCCTACCATCCCTCCCTCCCCTAGTCCTGCCTCCCCTGCTTACCCTACCCCCCCTCTCCTTCCCCTCTCCTCCCTTATATTATTGATCCTCTGGTTTTTATTGTTATTATTGTTTTATTGTATTATTGTATTATTGTTTTATTGTATTTTCCGCCTGAGTTCATTGTAAACCGGCATGATGTGCTTCACGAATGTCGGTAAATAAAAGTTAATAAATAAAATAAATAAATAAATAAAATCTTGAAAATCCCCGACTGACTTCACTAATGCTTTTCTTTACTCTTTCGTATAGTAGAAAGACTAGGGGGCACTCCATGAAGTTAGCATGGGGCACATTTAAAACTAATCGGAGAAAGTTCTTTTTTACTCAACGCATAATTAAACTCTGGAATTTGTTGCCAGAGGATGTGGTTAGTGCAGTTAGTATAGCTGTGTTTAAAAAAGGATTGGATAAGTTCTTGGAGGAGAAGTCCATTACCTGCTATTAAGTTCACTTAGAGAATAGCCACTGCCATTAGCAATGGTTACATGGAATAGACTTAGTTTTTGGGTACTTGCCAGGTTCTTATGGCCTGGATTGGCCACTGTTGGAAACAGGATGCTGGGCTTGATGGACCCTTGGTCTGACCCAGTATGGCATTTTCTTATGTTCTTATATTCTTATGTTCTTAACCTCAAGTTCTATCACTTCAACTCCTGATAAATCTAGGCATACGGAAGGCTGTAGGAGTGCTCCGGCGACCTCTACCCTCAAGCTTCCTTCTGCTGGCGTCCCACTTGCCACGTCACGGTTCTGCGACTCAGCCGCCTGAGAGGAGCTGGGGAGAGAAGCAATCTCAGGCATACGAAGATCCGGGGGACTTAGGGTGACCTCTCCTGGCGAGACCAACGCTCCCACGCCGGTTCCCGCAGTGGAGACTTCTCCTCCTGATTCTAATGCCTTAGCAGACGCGAACGAGGTGATTAAACGCTGAGTTGCAGCAATCTCCGAGTCTGAAGGAAAGACTCGAAGCTTTCCTTTCCTTTTTGCCGGCATCATATAACAAAAAAAACTTTGCAAGTGTTAGGAGCTCAGCGATCCGTGTCTGCTCATGCCGCCATCTTGCCCCCTCGTAACGTTTCCCACATGACATTTCTAAAAGCCATATCAATAGTCCAGTTGTAGAAGAGTGAACATCTCAGTGTGCCACATATCGGACTTCGGGGGTTCTGGTTGTATCCATTTCAGAAGTATTCATTTCCTCACTTGTCCCAGAGCTTTGTTAATCAACATATATTTGGGATCATGCCAGTCCATTTTTTCAGGTCTGATGCCGAGAACAGCCAGAGCAGGTGAAAGAGTAGGCAATTCTCCAAGAATAGTAGACAAGTAGGTCCATATTGTGGTCCAGAAGAGGAGTATGACAGGACATTCCCACAACCCATGAACTGAAGTGGCCTCTGATTCAGGGCATTTAGGACATGCCGCACTAGAGGAAATACGCATATGATATGCCTGGCTGGGTGAGATGAAAACTCTATGAAGGATGCATAAATATTGTTCTCTTCTGGTAGCAGCAATCGTTGCTTTGTGCGATGCATGGGTTGCCTCTAGAAGGTCATCCTCTCCGACAGTAATTCCTAGATCTTTACTCCAGAGGTCAGCCAATACCCTTAAGCCCGAAGAAGGCACAGAGAGTTGTAGCAATTTATATAATGTCACTAGAGATTGCTTCCTTAATTTAAATGTAAGTAGGAGCCATTGAAATGGTCCATCTCTTTCCTTGAGGCTAAGTGGAACAACACATTTTGTTATATAGCTTGCTAAATGCAGGTAGCTCAGAAAATCTTGCTGTTTCCAGCCAAATTTCTCTTGGCAACATTGAAATGAATATATTTTCTTAGTTTGTCCATCTAGGGGATCTGCAAAGTTCTCTATCCCCTGCTGAGTCAGGTGCTAATAAAAAAGATCCAGTTTGACGGAAAGAAGATCCAGTTTGCGGAAATCCACGGGAAAACCGTGGATTTCCGCAAATAGGCAAGATGAGAGAAAAATTCCATGGAAGTGCCAGACTATTACGAATGGCACGCCACCCATATCTCACATATGTAATAATGACATTTTTCTGCAAGCTTGTTGGGATTTCTTTGATATTGATGCATAATATATATTTTACATCCATTTTCTGCACCATCCATCGTTCTAGCCCTATGTCAGAAAAACAATTACTCCCACTTAACCAATCCTACTGAACGCAGGGCACATGCCATATTATACAGTACTATGTTAGGAAATCCCCATCCTCCCCTTGCCACAGGAATCATTAATTTCTTTAATGCAATCCGCGCTTTACGAGTATCTCAAAGAAAAGTGGTGTTTATCCTATGTAGGGTTCTCCCATTGCAAGAACTATAGGTAAGGTTTGTAAAACGTATAGAAGCTTTGGGAGGATGGCCATCTTAAACAGGGCAATCCGACCCATTAAGGAGAGTAGTAAGTTCATCCATCCTAAAGATGCTTTTCTCATTTTTTCTATAATGGGTGGAATATTTAATGCATACCAGCCAGTTGGGTCTCCCGCAATATGTACCCCTAGATATTTTATAGATTGTTCCACCCACTGAAGAGGGATGTCTGGCCAATAAAGTTTTAGATGACCCACAATATCTAGTACTTCAGATTTATCTAGGTTTAATTTTAACTCTGAGAAAGAACCGTAATCCACAAATATCTTTAAAATTTTTGGGGAGAAAGGTTCTCGCCTGTGGGACAAAAAGAAGTATATCATCCATGAAAAGAAATGTGTTGGGCATTTGTTGACATTGTAAGACTGTAGCTTGTGTTAAACATCCTTCCAAGGCATGTATCAAAGGTTCCAATGAAAGTATAATGAGAGAATGAGACGGGATCTAAGGAAACTGGAAGAGTGGTCGAAGATATGGCAGCTTAGATTCAATGCCAAGAAGTGCAAAGTCATGCATATGGGGATTGGAAATCCGAATGAACTGTATTCGATGGGGGGGGGAAAAGCTGATGTGCACGGAGCAGGAGAGGGACCTTGGGGTGATAGTGTCTAATGATATGAAGTCTGCGAAACAATGCGACAAGGCAATAGCAAAAGCCAGAAGAATGCTGGGCTGCATAGAGAGAGGAATATCGAGTAAGAAAAGGGAAGTGATTATTCCCTTGTACAGGTCCTTGGTGAGGCCTCACCTGGAGTACTGTGTTCAGTTCTGGAGACCGTATCTTCAAAAGGACAAAGACAAGATGGAGGCGGTACAGAGAAGGGCGACCAGGAAGGTGGAGGATCTTCATCGCATGACGTACGAGGAGAGATTGAAGAATCTAAATATGTACACCCTGGAGGAAAGGAGGAGCAGAGGTGATATGATACAGACTTTCAGATACTTGAAAGGTGTTAATGATCCAAAGACAACAACAAACCTTTTCCGTAGGAAAAAAATCAGCAGAACCAGGGGTCACGATTTGAAGCTCCAGGGAGGAAGATTCAGAACCAATGTCAGGAAGTATTTCTTCACGGAAAGGGTGGTGGATGCCTGGAATGCCCTTCCGGAGGATGTGGTGAAGACCAGAACTGTGAAGGACTTCAAAGGGGCGTGGGATAAACACTGTGGATCCATAAAGTCAAGAGGCCACCAATGAAGAGTGGGTGACTCGCCAGAATGATGCCTACTGCCTGGAGACAATACCCTTATTAAATAAACATACACATGCTTACTGTGACTCCAACATCGCTCTAAGCTTCAACAGCAAGAGGAAATGTGGTAAAAAAGGATTCACACTCACAAAGAGGGGAGTAGCTGGCTTGTTACGGCGGTTACTACCCCAAATCAAATAAGCCTGATACTTCACTTTCAATGCATATACAGCATAGTTCCCTGCTTCAACGGCAGGGGAGAAGAAAAACTGATACGTCACACATCCAGCAGAGCTCTCTGCTTCAACGGCAGGGGAGAAGAAAAGAGGGTTCGCACTCACAAAGCGGGGAGTAGCTGGCTTGTTACGGCGGTTACTACCCCAAACCAAATGTGCCTGATACTTCACTTTCGATGCATATCCAGCATGGCTCTCTGCTTCAACAGCATGGGAGAAGACTGATACTTCACGCGTATCCAGCATAGCTCCCTGCTTCAACGGCAGGGGAGAAGATAAACAACCAATAAGGGCTGTATAACATAATCTGGGTAAAAACAAATAAGCATGGGAGTAGCTTGCTTATTGCGGCGGTTACTACTCCTACTACCTCTAACTAATCAAACTAGATATTTCACTTGGATGCAGCTCCATCACTGCTCTCTACATTAAAGGTGGGAGTGGAAGGGAAATAGAACAAAGAGCTAAGAGAAACAGATAAGTATGAGAGAAAAAATGTGTGAAGCTTGCTGGGCAGACTGGATGGGCCATTTGGTCTTCTTCTGCCGTCATTTCATTTCATTTCTATATAAACAACAATGGTGGCATTGGAACCCCTGTCGAGTTCTTCTCGTTAAAGAGAATTGGGTAGATAGACACCCGTTCACCATCACTCTGGCACCGGGATTGGTATATAGAACCTGTATGACCTGAAAATAAAATCCCATAAAACCAATTTTTCTAGGGTGTAATGAAGAAATGACCAAGATACCTGGTCGAATGCCTTTTTGGCATCAAATCCCACCAATACAGGATCTATAAATTGCTTATTTTGGCATAGATATAATAGGTGGGCTAGCCTCTGAATGTTTATACTTGAACGCCTGCCTTTTACAAAGCCGGCTTGGCCTGCCAATACTAAATTAGGTAGAATATCCCCCAGTCTATTTTCTAACACTTTAGCAAAGATTTTGATATCTATATTTAATAGTGATATTGGTTGATATTAGAGATGTGAATCGGAACCGGAATCGGTTCTGATTCCGGTTCCGATTCACATCATGTTTTTTATTTTCATCCGTCCCTATCGCGGTTTTGTTTATCGGCTGCGCCCGAGCCAATAAACAAAAAACCAACCCCGACCCTTTAAACTAATCCTTAGCTTCCCCCACCCTCCCGACCCCCCAAAAAACATTTTACAGGTACCTGGTGGTCCAGTGGGGGTCCCGGAAGCGATCTCCCGCTCTCGGGCCATCGGCTGCCACTAATAAAAATGCGCCGCTGGCTTTTGCCCTTACCATGTGACAGGGTATCCGTGCCATTGGCCGGCCCCTGTCACATGGTAGGAGCACTGGATGGCCCGCACCATTTTTAAAGATGGCGCGGGCCATCCAGTGCTCCTACCATGTGACAGGGGCCGGCCAATAGCATGGATACCCTGTCACATGGTAAGGGCAAAGGGCCATTGGTGCCATTTTTATTAGTGGCAGCTGACGGCCCGAGAGCAGGAGATCGCTCCCGGGACCCCCACTGGACCACCAGGTACCTGTAAAAGGTTTTTGGGGGGTGGGGGAAGCTAAGGAATTCGTTTTAAAAGGTCATGGTGGGTTTTTTGTTTATCAGCTCGGGCGCAGCCAATAAAAAACCCCCGATCGGGCTGGATGAAAAAAAAATCACGATGTGAATCGGAACCAGAATCAGAACCAAATCTGGTTCCGATTCACATCTCTAATAGCTGGCAGAGATCGCGAGTTCCCCCAATGGAGTCAAGGCAGCAAATAAGGAGGTGAGCAGTAGCAGTCGCAGCCATCTGCATCCGCGGAGCGTAACAGTACCCCCCTTCTTAGGGCCCCTCCCCGGGGGTTTGGGTTTCCTAGAATGAGCCATATGAAACTGTGTGATTAATTCTTTATCAAGAATGTTAGCTGTGGGTTCCCAGCTGTTTTCATCCAGCCCAAAGCCTTCCCACGATATTAGGTATTCCCATCGTCTACCTCTATTCTGTATATCCAAAATGTCCTGCACTTGATACGCAATATCCTCTTCTGATGCCAGAGGTTGAGGTTGAGGTGGCTTTTTGGAAAATTCAGACAAAATAAGAGGTTTAAGTAATGAGACGTGAAAAGTGTGGGCAGGTGTAGGTTGTATGTAACTGGGCCCAGACGACTAAGTACAGGGAATGGCCCGATGTATCTGGGAGAAAAGCGAGCAGAAGGTAGTTTCAGGCGAATGAATCGAGTACTAAGCCATACTTTATCTCCCAGGATGAATTGAGGGGCTGCTCGATGATGATTATCACAGCATTTCTTGGACTTTAGGGCAGCTTGTTGAATCAGTCGTTTCATGTCTTCCCAGAGTTGATGCAACTCCTGAACTGTGGCTTGTGCCACAGGAGAGGCCACTGACAGGGGTAACGGAAGTGGGGGCAGAGGTTGGCGTCCATATACCACTTGGAAAAGTGAAGACCGGTGGAAGCAGAAAATTGAGGGCAAACTCAGCCCAAGGTAATAGCTCAGACCAGTCACTTTGTCGGGAGTTAACAGATGCCCAGAGAAACTGCTTCAAAGTTCAATTAGTCCTTTGCATTTGGCCATTGGCCTGCGGGTGATAAACCAATGTGAGGTCCAAGGCAATGTCAAATTTATTACATAAGGCCCTCCAGAACCTGGCCATAAATTGCACTCCCCAGTCAGATAGTATATGCCTCAGGAGTCCGTGAAGTTGGAATATGTGGCGGATGAACTGTCTTGCCAGTTCCAGGGCAGAGGGAGGCCAGGTAGAGCTACAAAATGAGACATTTTCAAAAACTGGTCCACCGTGACCCAAATTGTATTATTGCTGTTGGAATTATGAAGGTCCACTATAAAATCAGTGGCAATGTGTGTCCATGGTTCGCTGGGTGCAGGCAGTGGTTGTAAGAGACCCCATGGTCGGCCCATTGGCGGCTTCTGACAGGCACAGGTGGGACATGACTCCACATAGGCTTGAGTGTCCTTCCTCATGATTGGCCACCAGAGAACTTTTGGAGTGATGATAGGGTTCTGGCTTGCCCAGGATGACCTGCTAATCGTGCGCCTATCGAAGGATTTTTCTATGAAGTGGACGGGGAACCACTATCTTCCCAGATGGTATGGTGAATGTGGCTGAAAGGAGCACTTTGTCTGGATTGATGATGTGATGCGGAACATTCAGGATGTCCTTGGTGGTGAAGAACCAGGAAAAAGTGTTGGCTCGAGTATTCTTATCAGCAGGCCTGTACTGTAGTATGAAATTGAACCGAGTAAAAAAGAGCGACCAGCAGACTTGGCGATGGTTAAGGCATTGTGCCTTGTGCAAGTACTCTAGGTTCTTGTGGTCTGTATATACAGTGACCAGGTGCTGAGCCCCTTCGAGCCAGGAGTGCCATTATTTGAAGGCAAGCTTTATTACCAATAGTTCTTTGTCCCCTATTCCATTGTTGCACTCCTCAGGGGAGAAGCGGCGAGAGAAGAAGGAGCAGGGATGTAATGTGTAATTGGCAGAATGTTGGCTCAGGACTGCACCAACACTGACATCAAATGTGTCAACTTCGATGATGAAAGGTCATCGGGGATCCGGATGGCATAAGCATGGTTCTCTAAGGAATGACTCCTTTAGTTTCTGAAAGGCCAATATGACCTCGGATGACCATTGCGAGGGGTTAGCTCCCTTGCGGGTCATGGCTGTGAGAGGGGCGGTCAGAGTGGAATAATGAATGAATGACCGATAGTAGTTCGTAAATCCCAGGAATCTACGAAGCGTTTAAGGCCCGTTGGTTGAGGCCAGTCCTGAATGCTCTTGGTCTTTTGGAGGTCCATCTGGAAGCCTAGGCTTGAGACCATGTAGCTGAGAAAAGGGACCATCTCCTGTTCAAAGGAACATTTCTCCAGCTTGGCATATAAACGATTGTCCCTTAGGCACTGAAGAACTTTGGAGATGTCTCAGTGATGGTTCTGGAGGTCTCATGAGAAAACCAGGATGTCATCCAGATAGACTACGACTCACTGGTAGAGCATATCTCTGAATACCCCATTCATCATGTTCTGGAACGCCGCTGGGCATTACATAAGCCAAAGGGCATTACCAGATTTTCGAAGTGGCCATCACGGGTGTTAAAATCAGTCTTTCATTCATTACCCTGGCGTATTCAGACCAAGTTGTAGGCCTCTCTCAAATCCAACTTGGAGAATATTTTGGCCCCTTGGAGCCTATCAAACAGTTCTGAGATTAGAGGCAGTGGGTACCAGTCCTTCTGAGTGATTTTGTTTAGGCCGTGGTAATCTATACATTTATTTATTTATTTATTAACTTTTATTTACCGACATTCGTGAAACACATCATGCCGGTTTACAAAGAACTCAGGCGGGAGATACAGTAAAACAAAATGACATTAAACAATATGAAAAATATTAACAGGTACAAAAAAAAAAAAACAGAAACAAAAACAGAAATGAAACAAGAACTATAACTATAAAACTAAAAAATCAATGAACCAGGGGAGCAGAAACTTTAAGGGAAAAAGAGGGGAAAAGGAGAGGGGGGGGAGGGTAGAGGGGGGATGAGGATGGGGAAGGGAGAAAGGCATGGTTAAATTGGAAATAAAGAGGGCGACTATAAAATGGAATAGAGGGAGATTAAGTACAATGGACTTAGGAACAGGTATCACTTAATTGAATAGAATTACGGAAAGAGTTGAAAAGGGCGGTGTTCACTGATAAGTGGTTTCTTCAAAAGGTATATTGGAGGAGGGGGGGGGAAAGGGAAACAAGGGAAAGGGGGTAAGGTGACGGCTGGATGTCCTGGGAACAAGGGAGGGTGACAGAGGGGAAGAGGAGAGGGGGATAAGAAGTGCGCGGGAGGGGCGAGGGTGGGTGGCCGAGCAAGGAGGAAACTGAAAAAGGAGTGAGCGGGGGAGTAAGATCGAAAACAGGGGGGAAACTAATGGGAGATATTACGTTTGGTTAGTGTCGGGGTAGGCCTGTCAGAAGAGCCATGTCTTGACTCCTTTCTTGAAAGTGTGAAAGGAAGTCTCTTGGCGTAGGAGGGTGGGGAGGGAGTTCCAGAGGGTGGGGCCAGCGATGGAGAAGGCTCTCCCTCTGGTGTGAGTTGAATGTGCTGCTTTGAGGGATGGGATGTGAAGAGTGCCTGTATGGGTTGTTCTTGTGGGGCGGTCTGAGGAGCGGTACCGAGGCATTTCGTCGAGCCAGGTGTGATTGTGTTTATGTAGGGAGTTGTGAAGGATGGTGAGGATTAGGGATGTGAATCGTGTCCTCGATCGTCTTAACGATCGATTTCGGCTGGGAGGGGGAGGGAATCGTATTGTTGCCGTTTGGGGGGGGTAAAATATCGTGAAAAATCGTTAAAAATCATTAAAAATCGAAAAATCGAAAAACCGGCACATTAAAACCCCCTAAAACCCACCCCCGACCCTTTAAATTAAATCCCCCACCCTCCCGAACCCCCCCCCCAAATAACTTAAATAACCTGCGGGTCCAGCGGCGGTCCGGAACGGCAGCGGTCCGGAACGGGCTCCTGCTCCTGAATCTTGTCGTCTTCAGCCGGCGCCATTTTCCAAAATGGCGCCGAAAAATGGCGGCGGCCATAGACGAAAAAGATTGGACGGCAGGAGGTCCTTCCGGACCCCCGCTGGACTTTTGGCAAGTCTCGTGGGGGTCAGGAGGCCCCCCACAAGCTGGCCAAAAGTTCCTGGAGGTCCAGCGGGGGTCAGGGAGCGATTTCCCGCCGCGAATCGTTTTCGTACGGAAAATGGCGCCGGCAGGAGATCGACTGCAGGAGGTCGTTCAGCGAGGCGCCGGAACCCTCGCTGAACGACCTCCTGCAGTCGATCTCCTGCCGGCACCATTTTCCGTACGAAAACGATTTGCGGCGGGAAATCGCTCCCTGACCCCCGCTGGACCTCCAGGAACTTTTGGCCAGCTTGTGGGGGGCCTCCTGACCCCCACGAGACTTGCCAAAAGTCCAGCGGGGGTCCAGAAGGACCTCCTGCCGTCCAATCTTTTTCGTCTATGGCCGCCGCCATTTTTCGGCGCCATTTTGGAAAATGGCGCCGGCTGAAGACGACAAGATTCAGGAGCAGGAGCCCGTTCTGGACCGCTGCCGTTCCGGACCGCCGCTGGACCCACAGGTTATTTAAGTTATTTGGGGGGGGGTTCGGGAGGGTGGGGGATTTAATTTAAAGGGTCGGGGGTGGGTTTTAGGGGGTTTTAGTGTGCCGGCTCACGATTCTAACGATTTATAACGATAAATCGTTAGAATCTGTATTGTATTGTGTTCCATAACGGTTTAAGACGATATTAAAATTATCGGACGATAATTTTAATCGTCCTAAAACGATTCACATCCCTAGTGAGGATCTTGTATTGTGAGCGGAAGGAGATGGGCAACCAATGTAGGTCCTTTAGTATAGGGGTGATGTGGTCCCTTTTGCGCGTACCGGTTATGATTCTCGCCATGGAATTTTGTAGAATCTGAAGGGGTTTGATGGTAGTGGCAGGTAGTCCTAATAGCAGAGAGTTGCAATAGTCTAGTTTCGTGAGCATAGTGGTCTGTATAACTGTGCGGAAATCATGGGTGTGGAGGAGGGGTTTGAGTTTTTTTAGAATGTTAAGTTTATAGAAACCCCCCTTTAGGAGAGCTTTGATGTGGGGTTTAAAACTTAGGTGCTGATCTATGAAGACTCCCAGGTCTCTTACAAACTGGGTCTGAGAGAGGGCTGTGGATGTATTTTGAGGAGTGTTCTGTTGAATGGGGAGGGTGAAACGTTCAGGCTGATTAGAGATGACTAGTAATTCTGTTTTTGAAGTATTGAGAGCTAGATGGATCTCGGATAGCAAGGCGCTTATGGTGGCGAGGCAGGATTCCCAGCGTTGCAAAGGTTCGTTTATGGACCCTTGAAACGGGATGAGAATCTGCACGTCATCTGCATATAAGAAGAATTTCAGGCCTAGGTCGGAGAGGAGGTGGCATAGGGGTAGGAGGTAGATATTAAAAAGAGTGGAGGATAGGGATGAGCCTTGGGGGACACCTTGCGTGATGGGTATGCGTGAGGATTGGTGCTTGTCGATTTTTACTAGGTATTCTCTGTGTGAGAGGTAGGAGGCAAGCCATGAGAGGGCCGTACCAGTGATACCTATTTCTGTTAGGCGGGTCATTAGTATTTGATGGTTGACAGTATCGTATGCAGCTGAGATGTCTAGTAGGGCGAGTAGGTACGAGTTTCCATGGTCCATACCTTTAAGTAAGGTATCTGTCATGGCCAGTAGTAAGGTTTCGGTGCTTCGGGCTTTACGGAAACCGAACTGTAGAGTGTGGAGGACATTGTGGTCTTCTAAAAAATCCGTCAGTTGCTTGTTAATAACTCTCTCTAGGACTTTGGATAAGAAAGGGAGATTGGAAATTGGACGGTAGTTGGCAGGGTCTGTAGGGTCGAGGGTGGGTTTCTTTAGGAGGGGCTTGACTATGGCCAGTTTGAGTGGGTCTGGGACACTGCCTGCGGTAATAGAGCAGTTGATGAGGTCCTTAATAGGTTTGGTGATGGCAGGGGTAATAGAGAGGAGGGTTTTTGAGGGAATGGTGTCTGAGGAGTGTGTGGCAGGTTTCATCTTTTTTAGGATAGCTTCTACTTCTATATTGGTACTGAGGTCAAATGCTCTAAGGGTGATCTTTTTGTCATTGGGAATGGGGGCGAGGGGGGTGGTGTTGGCAGGGAAGCGAAGTAGGATGACCAGAGGGAACCATCCTTTGTCCATTCGAGAAAGAATCCTTTTCCAGCAGGAGACTTAGAAGGCCGGAAGAAGCCTTTTGCCAGATTCTCTTGTATGTAGTCTGACATAGCCTTGGTTTCCGTTAATGAAAGTGGATACTCCCTTCCGCGAGGTGGTTCAGAATTCGGGAGCAAATTTATCGCACAAAGGAGCGGTGAGGAGGTAATGTGTCCACAGCTTTCTTAGAAAAAATGTCTGCGTAGGTGGAGTATTGCAGCGGGAGACCCGGAAGAGACATCATGGTAGTTAGACAAGGTAAGGGTGATACGACCTCCAAACAATTCTTATGACAGGAGTTGCCCCATTGGGAAAGTTGCATGGTGTCCCAATCGAATTGGGGAGTGTGGAGTTTTAACCACGGTAGCCCGAGAACCACCGGGTGAATGGCCTTGTCTAGCACCAGGAAGGAGATGGTCTCTGTGTGTATGGATTCGGTACGAAGTCGGATAGGAACTGTAGAACAAGTAACCTTGCCAGGCAATGGCTCACCATGTATGGAGGAGAGCAATTTATTTTATTTTATTTAAGGGCATTTCTATACCGACTTTTACAATATCATATTTAACAAAACGGTTTACAATAATAGTAAAAATAAAAATAAATCAAATCTGTCTTAAAATAATAGTAAAATACAAACTGGAGTACATAAACTTAAAAAGAAAAATATAACTTAAAATAAAAATAAAAATCAGTAGGAAAAAAATAGCAAAAGTGGCGTAGGAGGGCGTACTGTGGGGATCCGGAGATGCTCCACCAGCTGTCGGAAGATAAAATTACCACCAGCCCTGGAATCTACTAAGGCTAAAGTGTGGAATTCCAGGTTACCTGAGTTAATAGAAACAGGTAGTGTTAGTGGAGGAGAGGGTGACATCAGGCATAAGAGAAGTCCTCTGGCAGAATCTAGGCCTGGAAGTTTCCCGGACATGATGGGCAAGTGGGTACAGCATGTCCGGATTGACATGCTGTACCCACTTGCTGTACCCACATGCTGTACATGCATAGCCCTGAACATAGGTGGCGACGTTTCTCTTTTGAGGTTAGGTGGCTGCGTCCCATTTTCAATTGTTCTTCCTCATCGGCTTCTTGTGGAGCAGCAGTCTTCATGGTGGTTACTGGATGGATGTGAGGAATGTCCATATCCACCCTCTTAGGTCCTCGGGTTTCATGCGAATGTTCACAAAGATGGCGGTCGATATGACCTGTGAGGTCCACAAGGGCATCCAGAGTCTCTGGGAGTTCTCGAGCTGCTATCTCATCTTTGATGCGCAGACAGAGCCCTTCAAGGAAAATGGCATGGAGGCAGCCCAAGTCCCAGTGTAGCTTGGATGTAAGGGTCTTGAACTTGATGATGAAGTCAGTAAGGGACCTGGTACCTTGATGCAGGTGCAGTAGGTGTTATGGTTATTGATTTTTGGTGGATCCTTGGACACTGTGGCAGCTGACCATGCCCATGGGGGGCAGTCCCATGAGGGACCATGGTGTCAGGCTAGACTCTGGACACACAAACACAGATTTGAATCTTTGTTTAAACAGTTTTGGAAACCACCAGAGGTGGCATTAGTGAGTATCCCACAGGACGCTGGAACAGAGAATCCTCTGCTTGACTGTGCTGTAGTGGAAAGAGACTGAGAGTTATGAGTACCCGGTGAGAAACATACAGAGTCCCATGTAGAATAGGAGAAACTCCGAGACAGGGAGAGCAAGCCCTCGTGGAGCGAGTACCCGATCCCTTAGAGCAGAGAGACTCAGTGATATTGTACTCACACAGCAATTCCACTAGACGAGAGGTATGGCACTGGAACAGAGGGCAGGCCCTCGAGGAGCAAGTACCTGGTTCCAGGGAAGCAGTACTGTGGAATAGATTTATTTATTTATTTAAAATCTTTTCTATACCGTCATTAAGATAGGTACCATCATAACGGTTAACAATAAGGCACATAAATTAATGTTACTAAATATATTAAATTATATCCATTAAACAAGTGCCATAAAGTTCGGTAACATAGTTTTATAAAAATTACAATTTGGTAAATGAGATGAATTATGTCCAATTCTAGTTGTAATCACAGATGGAAACTGTTAGTGAAGTCTTCCAAGTAGAAAGGGTTGTAGATGCAGGCAGCAACTCAGGGAACATGGGTCCTCGAGGAGCGAGTACCAGTTTCCTGATAGCACCTGAAAGAAGCAGAGGAGGCCCCCGAGGAGCAGGTACCCTGTTAGCAATAAGAGTTCCAGATAACGCTGGAGTGGCAGAGTAGCTTCGATACGGAGAGCGAATCCCATCCTTAGGGTTCCGGTTGCTAACTCTATTAGCTAGCAAAAGTTGTAGGCTTAAATATCTGGGCAGCGTGACATCATCTCAGGGGGACGCCCCTAGGTTCGCGCCAACAAGGAAATAAAGATGAGGGCGGCATGCACGCGTGCCCTATGGTACCTTGGAGGAGCATGGCGGGAAGCAGCACCAAAGCCGGTCCGGGGATGCTGGAGAGGAAGGCAGACAGATGCCATGGCAGCCAGTAGTCTGAGGTGAGCAGGAGGAGCCACAAGAAGAGTGAGGTAGGCGGGGAGAAGCCGTCGTAGACTGACAGTCGCAACAGTAGGGTGGAGCCAGCGACAGTCTTATGAGTGGGGTCATCAAAGACGGAGGAGAAAAGGGCAAGGAAACCCAGCAAATCTTGGAGGATTGGATCCGCTCGTTCCCAGAGGGGTGACGCCCAGGCCAAAGCCCTTCCTTCCAGTAGAGAGAGTATGTATGCTGTTTTGGTAGCCACGTCAGGGAATTATGCAGGTTGCAAGAAGAAGTGCATGTTGCACTGGTTCAAGGATCCCCTACAGGACAAGGGGGTCACCTGAGAAACAAAGTGGTGCTGGCAGGGGCAGAGGTGGCCGGAACGGAGGCATCTGTGAAGTAGAACTCAGTTTGGCAGACGTCGAGGCCGTGTCCAGTCCATTATTTAAAATATTTATGGCGTTCGCCAAGTTCTCCAGAACTTTCTGCTGATCTGAGATTCGCTGGGCCAGGCCAGGGATGCCCTGGAGGGCCGAGAGCTGGGCCGGGTCCATGGACTTGGCAATCCGTTAGGAATTTTAAGCTGGTGGACCTTCTGACCGCCCAGAGGTGGAACCGCCCAGAGGAGGAGCCCCTACCGTCGGTAGGCGGACTCTCAGCTGTGGGATGGGAAACAGCAGTGGGTAGAGTGAGAGAGAGGGTGACCCCTGGAGGCGGGCCACGGAGTGACAGTGCAGGTGCTCTCGGCAGACACAGCTTGGGAACCTGGAGTAGGCAGTTGCTGCGGCACTACTTGAGGAGCTGGGGTGTCGGTAGAAGTACAGTCACTAAAGTACACTGGGTCCTTAGAGATGATATGCTGGAGGGTTCTTTGGTGGGAGATCATGGTAGTGATCTGCAGAGTTGGGTACACTGGCGAGGGTTCCTCCTCAGATGTCATAGCAGTGGTCCGCAGAGCCGGAGAGAGAGTTCCCACGTAGATACACACAGGAAACCACAGTGTAGTTCTCACAGCGACAAAGTCTATAGCTGGTCTGGAGAAGCCTCGGGCAACAAGGCAGGCAGGAATCCGTTTGAAGGCCCTCCGAGGAGTGGATAGCCAAGAGACAGGAAGAGGCCCTCGAGGAGCGGGTACCCAATAGTCTCCAACATGGAAGCAGGAACCGTAACAGCGTTGAATAGAGAGTACAAGTAGTAGCAAGTGAACTCGTTGCCAAGTCGCTGTCTGTCTGGGCTGGTGAGCTTAAGTATCCGGTTTGAGTGACGTCATCTGATGGGGATGCTCCCGAGGTTCCCACCATGATGTGGATAAAGCAGGTCGGGGAGTGTGCACGCACGCCTAGGAAACCCCGTGGGTAAGATGGCAGTATGCAGCGTCCATGCCGCAGGAGTAGGCCCGAGAGTGAAGGGCCGATGATCGCTAGCAGAGACCGCGAGTTCCCCCAATGGAGTCAAGGCAGCAAATAAGGAAGTGAGCCGTAGCAATCGCAGCCATCTGTGGCCACGGAGCGTACCACGTAGGTTGAGCCATTGGGTATGCTGAAGTGCGGGCATATGATGAAGAGCCAAAGGTCCACTGATGAGGTTGAGGTGGAGCTGTTGGAGGCAGTCTAGGGTCAGGAAAGGTGCTGTTGAAGAGAAGTCCAGTAGTCAGGTAGTGGTCAGTGGTAGGCGGCAATCAAGAGAAGTCCAAGAAGCAAGCAATGATCAAAGCAGAGGATCCATACAAGGGAAAGCAGGACAGATGGGCAGGGAAAAAAGATGAGGAGCAACACAGAATGCAAGGCACACTTAAGGACTGAAGAACTGAAGACTGACGACAGGAACTGAAGAATGAGATGAAGTCCACAAGAACTGAAGACTAGGAAGAAGTCCAGAAACTATTTTATTTATTTATTTGTTTATTTAGTTAGTTTTCTATACCGACATTCGATTTGACATATCACATCGGTTTACATATAACAAGATGTCTAAGGCTAGCCTTATAATGACATGTACAATTTTTAATTGTACCTTTTAATTATGTTATTAACCCCATATATCTTAATCCAAGTTAATTCGACCTGTTCATTGTAAGACATTTACTTGTCATTGTTATTGTTTAGAATGTAAACCGAATTGATCAATAATTCTGTTATTGGAAAGTCGGTATAGAAAAATGCTAAATAAATAAAATAAATAAATGTACAATGTAACGGCTTAATTGCGTAACTAGCTAAGTACATATAAAGTTATAAATGTACTTAGCTAGTTACTGTACATATAACTATATAAATGTACATCTATATATATAGCTAAGTACATTTATATCTACGTATAAATGTACTTAGCTAGTTACTGTACTTATATCCAGGCCTAGAAAGTGCAGGTAGGCCAAACGTCCCCAGGACCATGAAAAGGAAGGTCTGGGAAGATCGAAGATGGTGGATCTGTTTAGAGGTGCATGAGAATTGTTCCACCGGCCACTGACCTTTATACAATGATATGCCTCATTCAGCTAGGAAGCGGAGGACCAAAGAACGGGAGGCTCAAACCACTTCCTTAGCATTACCTGTTATGGGATCAATGGAATCCCATGTGATTCGGGAATCAATGCGATCAGGAGTTGATTCACAGCCGGGAGAGTGGGAGGAAGAGAGAACCACCTCCCAGCAGGAAATTCAAATAACGCTGTCCCCAATCGATTGGAAGCCTCCTACTAACCCCACCAAGGCGAATAATCTGAATCTCTCTGACCTGTCGAAGCAACAAGGTGAAAATTTAGTGGTTGGTTCGGGATTTCCAGTTGAGAGGGAAGGTGGAGAATTGCAGTATCCCTCTGAAGAGCAAGGCATGGAAGGAGACGCTTTGGACAGCACAGCCATACCGCACCTTGGAAGGGAAGAACTACCCTTTACTTTTCCACCTAGAAATACTGAAACCTGAAGTTGTTTCCTTAGATATAATTTGGGACACCATATAGAATGTTAATGACAATCTTTTTCAACAGTGATAGGAAATAGAAACAAGGTTATATCTTTGGAGGGAAAATTAAAAGAATTGTTGGGAATTCAAAAAAATATCATTAAAGAAAATCAACTTTTATTAAATCGAATGGAGCACTTAGAGAACCAAATAAAAGGGAAAAATCTTAGATTTATTAATTTTCCAAAGGACCGGTTGTTACTCCTCAATATGTGGACAAAATATTTATCGTAAGTGTTAAAGATTCTAGAACAAGTGTTTCTTTCAATGTCAAGGATATATTATGTACTACCCTTTAAAAAGAATTCTGACATTAACAAGGGCTTTCAGGTTCTCATGCCTATAACACCTGAACTTGATATAACTAATTGTTGTGGTCACCACCGCTTCCCCTCGCCTTGGGCTCAACCCTGCATACCTCCGCTTCAGGAACCGCCACGTTCCGCCGACTCTGGACCCCGGGGACCTCTCTCACTCCACGTGGCGGCCGCCATTACGTGCCTGCTTCTCCTCAGTCTCGCGCGCGCGTGAGGACGCCCGTCTTGAATGCTCAACTCCCGGAAGCCTGGCCCCGCCCGTGCTGCTGACGTCACACCCAAGTCCCGATATAACCGGCGTTCAAACTCTCATCGCCTTGCAATGAGGTTCACAACTGCATAGTTGTTCTGAGTTGCGCTCCTGTTGTTCTCTACGGTTTCCTGCTTCTGACTCTGGTTTGACTACGACTCCGCTTCAGCCTGCTGCCTGCCTCTGACCCCGGTTTGCCTTTGACTCCTCTTCAGCCTGCTGCCTGCCTCTGACCCCAGTTTGCCTACGATTCCACTTCAGCCTGCTGCCTGCCTCTGACCACGGTTTGCTACAGACTCTGCTTCAGCTACAGCCTGCTCCAGCTCCGGTTTGCTACAGACTCTGCTACAGCTACAGCCTGTTCCAGCTCCAGTTTCCTACAGACTCTGCTTCAGTTACAGCCTGCTCCAGCTCCGGTCTGCTACAAACTCCGCTTCAGCTCACAGCCTGCTTCAGCCTCCGGTTTGCTGCCGCCCGCTGCCCTGTCTTCAGCTGGCCCTCAGCCCTGTACTGCCAGCTCCTGCTTCCCGGGTACCTTGGACTTCCTATACTTCCAGTTACTCTGGTCCCGGGCTAAGCGCACCTCTGCCTGGACTCTCTGACTATATCCCAAGTCCCGAGGTCCCAGGGCCCTACGGGCTCCTCCTGGGGGGTTCCTGGTTCCCGGGTGAACACCTCCTGTCTCGGGCGCCGCCTCCCGGCCGGCCCAAGGGTCCACTACCTCGCCAGCAGTGTCCGACTGCAACAGTTTGCAAGGCCATGGACTCGGCGGAGGCCCCAAGCCTGCAGGCCATTCCAGGGATGGCACAGCGCCTCCAGCAGCAACAGTACTGTATCGACACACTCGCAGCTACCGTGGAACAGCTGGTCTCCCGTCTGGAGATTCCTTCTCCTAAGCCGCCTCCAGTTCCTCCTCCGGCCCCGGCACCCAGTTCAGCTTCAGTGACTCAGTTACCGGCACCTACCCGCTATGCCGGAGATATCAGGACATGCCGTGGTTTTTTAAATCAGTGCTACGTCCGTTTTGCCCTCCTGCCTGTGCAGTTTCCCTCGGACGCAGTTAAAGTAGCGTATATCTTCTCGCTACTGGACGGTAAGGCCCTCAACTGGGCTTCACCCATGTGGTAGTGTCAGGATCCCTTGCTACAGAATCTAGAGCAATTTGTCTTCAACTTCCGCCTCGCCTTTGACAATCCTGCACGCCAGACCACAGCGGCCTCAGATCTCTTGCACCTCAGGCAAGGGACACGCTCGGTGGCCGATTACACCATAGACTTTTGCACGCTGGCCATGGAAGTTGGTTGGCGCGATGACTGCCTTAGGGGAATCTTCCTGGAGGGGCTTGCCAGCCGCATCAAGGATGAATTAGCAGGCCGGGACCTCCCGGAGGATTTGAATGACCTGATTGACATTGCGGGCAGAGTGGATCGACGCCTTCAGCAGCGGGATAAGGAGACCCGTCCCCATTGTAAGACATCACCACAGTTGTCCACTGCCTCTAGAACCCCGGCTCCAAAGGTTCCCCCGACCTCAGTCAGCAGTGGGGAACCCATGCAGTTGGGCAGGTCTCCACTGACCCCTGAGGAAAGGAGGAGACGCCGCTCGCTAGGCCTTTTTCTCTATTGCGGAGGCAAGGGGCACTTCCTCGCTAATTGCCCGGAACGTCCGGGAAACGACCGTGCCTAGGTTATACCGAGGAGCTACACCTAGGCTCTACAGGATCAGCTCCTCTCTGTACCTTGCCAGTCACTGTGAAATACCCCGGTGGGGAACTTCAGATCCGCGCATTCATTGATTCAGGTGCTGAGGGGAATTTCATCGTGGCCAACCTGGTGAACCAGTTATCTCTCCCCACGCTACAGCAGGTCCCCCCCTCTGTGGATTTCATCAATTCGGGGCACCCTGCTCCCCGGGATCATCACCTGCTCCACGGCCCCTGTGACCCTCCAAACCTGCCTGTTCCATTCGGAGGAGATCTCTCTGCTAGTTCTAGAGCAAGCCGTGCACCCCTTGGTTCTTGGACTACCTTGGTTGCGGCAACACTCGCCCGTAATACAGTGGGATAACTTTCAGTTGGTCCGATGGAGTCCCTTTTGTTTTGAACATTGTCTGCAACTCCCCCGGCCACCGAAACCCCTGCACCTCTGCTCCTCGCTCCTGCTGCCTGAACCATATCGGGGTTTTGCTGGCGTCTTTTCCAAAGAGATGGCTGAGATACTCCCCCAACACTGGCCGTTTGACTGCCCAATTGACCTACTGCCAGGCACCACGCCTCCCCGTGGCTGGGTGTATCCTTTGTCTTTGCCCGAGACTACTGCCATGTCCCAATATGTGACGGAGAACCTCGCCAAGGGTTTTATTCGCCCTTCTCGCTCACCTGCCGGAGCCGCTTTCTTCTTCGTGGCCAAGAAGGACGGTTCTCTCCGCCCCTGTATAGACTATCGTGGCCTGAATGCCATCACAAAGCGAGACCGGTATCCGCTTCCTTTGATCCCTGAGCTGTTGGACTGCCTTCAGGGAGCACGCATATTCACCAAGCTTGACCTCAGAGGGGCTTATAACCTTGTCCGCATTCGCCCAGGGCATTACCAGGTACTCTTAATGCCCAGGGATGGGCATTAAGAGTACCTGGTAATGCCTTTTGGACTCTGCAACGCCCCAGCCGTCTTCCAGAACCTCATGAACGAAGTTCTACGTGACATGCTCCACTCTCATGTCATAATTTATCTCGATGACGTACTCATCTTCTCTAAGGACCTGAAGGCACACCGTCGCCACGTCGCACAAGTCTTACAAGCTCTCCGAGACAACCACTTGTACGCCAAGCTTGAGAAATGCGTTTTTGAGGCAGAGGCCCTGCCCTTCCTTGGGTACATCATCTCCTCCACAGGCTTCCGTATGGACCCCGAAAAAGTAGCTGCCATAACTACCTGGCCACAACCTAAGGGTCTCAAAGCCCTCCAGAGATTCCTAGGCTTCGCTAACTTTTACAGACACTTTATTCCCCAATACTCGCACAGGGTTGCTCCTCTAACGGCCCTGACTCAGAAGGGAGCCGATGCCAAGAACTGGCCGGACGCTGCAGTTGCCGCCTTCTCCGATTTGAAAGAAGCATTTCTCTCAGACGTCTGTCTCCGTCATCCAGATCCCACCAGACCCTTTATTTTTGAGGTCGATGCCTCTAGCATTGCCGTCGGAGCAGTCCTCAGTCAACACTCCGACTCCAGACAACTTCTGCCATGTTCCTACTTCTCCCGGAAGCTCTCCCCCGCCGAGATCAATTACTCCATTGGCGATAAAGAGCTGCTGGTAATCAAACTTGCCTTTGAAGAATTGAGGCAATGGCTCGAGGGGGCCCGACACACGACCACCGTGTACACAGACCACAAAAACTTGGAGTTTCTATCTCAGGCACAACGATTAAACCCTCGCCAAGCCCGCTGGGCCCTGTTCTTCAGCCGGTTTGACTTTGTCTTACAATATCGACTGGCGGCCAAGAATCTCCGAGCGGATGCTCTCTCTCGAACCTCCTTCGCCGAGGAAGACCAAGAACCCCCTCAGTATATCCTCGATCCTAGTAAGGTTCGCCTGTCCGCCTTGACGGTCCTCTCCCAAGATAGGACCGTGGTTCTTCGACGAGATCACTTAAAAGCACTACACTGGGCTCATGACTCCCTCACTGGAGGGCACGCAGGACGTGAGAGAACTCTGGAACTCATTAACCGCTTCTACTGGTGGCCCAACATCCGTCAAGATCTGCGCACTTATGTGAGTTCCTGTCCCACCTGCGCCCGTCAAAAGCCCAGTCCTGGTTCCCCATGCGGTCTCTTACAGCCTCTGCCGGTCCCTACAGAGCCCACCTACCAGGTTCGCGAAGTCTTCGACGTTCGCTATCACAACCGCAGGTGGGAGTATCTACTCGCTTGGGAAGGTTGCGGCAATGAGGACAACACCTGGGAACCCAGCCGCAACATTTTGGACAAGTCGTTGTTGCGGCAGTTCCACCTAGACCATCCAGAGAAGTCCGGTCCTCTCAAGAGGGGCCGTAAAGGGGGGGGGGGGGTACTGTTGCGGTCACCACCACTTCCCCTCGCCTTGGGCTCAACCCTGCATACCTCCGCTTCAGGAACCGCCGCGTTCCACCGACTCTGGACCCCGGGGACCTCTCTCACTCCACGTGGCGGCCGCCATTACGTGCCTGCTTCTCCTCAGTCTCGCGCGCGTGCGCGCGGACGCCCGTCTTGAACGCTCAACTCCCGGAAGCCTGGCCCCGCCCGTGCTGCTGATGTCATGCCCAAGTCCCGATAAAACCGGCGTTCAAACTCTCTCTCATCGCCTTGCAACGAGGTTCACAACTGTATAGTTGTTCTGAGTTGCGCTCCTGTTGTTCTCTACGGTTTCCTGCTTCTGACTCTGGTTTGACTACGACTCTTCTTCAGCCTGCTGCCTGCCTCTGACCCCGGTTTGCCTTCGACTCCGCCTTCAGCCTACTGCCTGCCTCTGACCCCGGTTTGCCTTCGACTCCGCTTCAGCCTGCTGCCTGCCTCTGACTCCGGTTTGCCTACGACTCCGCTTCAGGCTGCTGCCTGCCTCTGACCCCGGTTTGCCTACGATTCCACTTCAGCCTGCTGCCTGCCTCTGACCACGGTTTGCTACAGACTCTGCTTCAGCTACAGCCTGCTCCAGCTCCGGTTTGCTACAGACTCTGCTACAGCTATAGCCTGTTTCAGCTCCGGTTTCCTACAAACTCCGCTTCAGCTACAGCCTGCTTCAGCCTCTGGTTTGCTACAGTCTCCGCTGCCGCCCGCTGCCCTGTCTTCAGCTGGCCCTCGGCCCTGTACTGCCAGCTCCTGCTTCCCGGGTACCTTGGACTTCCTATACTTCCAGTTACTCTGGTCCCGGGCTAAGCACACCTCTGCCTCTGGACTCTCTGACTATATCCCAAGTCCCGAGGTCTCAGGGCCCTACGGGCTCCTCCTGGGGGGTTCCTGGTTCCCGGGTGAACACCTCCTGTCTGGGGCTCCGCCTCCCGGCCTCCCGGCCTACCCTGTCACCCTTGGTGGGCCGGCCCAAGGGTCCATTACCTCGCCAGCAGTGTCCGACTGCAACACTAATATCTTAGAGTCAACGTAGAAAGATCAAGTCAGACCTGCTACGCTGATTGCTTTATTTTTACTGGAGTCAAATAGATAGTGGATACTGCGAAAATGTTTTCGTTCTTGATTAGAGAGTTTCCTGGGTTTAAAAGTGGGTTCTTTTCCTGATTTGGCAAGGGCCATGCAATTGAGAAGAAGGCAATTTTTGCAATTAAAACCTCAAGTGATACATTTGGGTCCTTTATTTTTGCTGAAATATCCATATAAATGTGTAATTAAGTTTTGTAATAACACCTGCTTTTTTTCTCTCCAGACCAATTGGTATATTTCTTGAAAGAGAAAGTGCCAACCACTTCTACAGTACCCATTTCAGTTGTGGAGTGAGTGCATAATGTCTGTAGCTATACCAAAATCATATAAATTGGCTTCCTGTTTTTTCTATTGATAAGATTAAATTTTTATTCTGGATGTGTATATCTTCCCCTTTGGTGAGGACAATATGCAGAATGATATATAATGTGTGATTTAGTTTTTATTGAATGTTGAATTTTTCCTTACTTTCTGCTTACTAATTCACATGTATTTTCTTGAATTGTATTGTAAACACATAAAGAAAAATTAAAGAAGAAAAGGAAAAGGAAGGGCTGTCTCAGCTTATCAAAAGATTCTCTATGTCTAAGGCAATTATGAGTCCAGTTATTGAAATGACATCAAATACCTATGAGTATTAGCAGCTGGTAGGCAACCCTTTACAAAACCAGTCTGGTCTTGATGAACAAGGTCTTCCATAGCTGTTTCCAGCCTAATCAGCAGTACCTTAGCCAGGACCTCTGCATCAGCATTCAATAAGGAGATTGGCTGATAGAAGCCAGGGTCCAAGGAATCACACTCCTTTTTATGTATCAAGAATGTATTAGAAGAGTGCTGTTAGTCTCAGGGGACTATTGTAACTAACAGAATACCTCCAACATAAGAGGGGCCAGGTCCTGAGAAAATCTCTTGTAAAATTCAAGGACAAAAGCAACTGGGACTGGACAGTTCCCATTAGGGAGTCCCGTCATTGCCATATAGATCTCCTCTAGGGTTATGGGCATGCCAACCTGGCTACCTGATGGTTCGTCAACCCAGGGGTAGGTACAGCCCATAAATATGCATTCAGTTCAACAAAACTACAATCTTTATAATTTGAATTTTGTACTAGTTAATGTATACAGTCCCAATAATGTTCAGCAAGTGAATTATAAGATGCTGACTGCCACTCTGGGAGGTTCTTGTCTCACCCTTTTCTCATGGGCAGAGACTGGAATTTCTCTTTGGATCTTTCTAGAGCAAGTGACCCTATGTTTAGCCTCCAGTAGCCGAATTGCTCTTTCCAAGGATTGTTCTTTTTCTTCCTAGATTTATTAAGGTGACTAACCAAACTAAGAATTTGCCCTCTCAGTATAGCTTTGAGCATCTCCCAAAGTACAATATTATTGTTCAGCTCCTTCATGAACTTCTTTAAAATCTTGCATTGCCTGAGTCACCATGGTGCAGAACTGATCATTTCCCAATAGGGAGGAGTTGAGATGCCACTGCTTGTCCAAAGTTACTGTCAGAGAAACCTGCAGTGGGAGGAGCACAGGATGGTGATCAGAAATACAAAGATATCCATTGGCCTCATCAATTTAGCAATGAAGCATCACATAAAACAAAGTCAATACAACTGTAGGTATTGTGTCTGGGAAGAAATAAGTGCAGTCTCTTACAGATGGATGTTGGGCTCTCCAGGTGTTGGGTCAAGCAGTGTAAGCCTGGCAGCTATCTCCTATATGAGTTTGAAGGGGCAAGAATGATTCACAGAAAGATCCAAAGAGAAATTCCAGTCTCTGCCCATGAGAAAAGGGTGAGACAAGAACCTCCCAGAGTGGCAGTCAGCATCTTATAATTCCCTTGCTGAACATTATTGGGACTGTCTACATTAACTAGTACAAAATTCAAATCATAAATAGCACACTCTAAGGCTACAAATTTTCCTACTGGGTCTGCTAAAGATTTGGTCATGAGAGGTCTAGAATGGGAAATGTGAATTTGTTATTACCTCTTTCGGGTAATAGAAGGACTATGGGGCACTCCATGAAGTTAGTAAGTAGCTCATTTAAAACTAATCATAGAAAATTCTTTTTCACTCAGTGCACAATTAAACTCTAGAATTTGTTGCCAGAGATGTAGTTAGTGCAGTTAGTGTAGCTGGGTTTGGATAAGTTCTTGGAGGGAAAGTCCATTAACTGCTATTCATCAAGCTTAGAGAATAGCCACTGCTATTGCTGGCATCAGTAGCATAGGATCTACTTAATGTTTGGCTATTTGCCAGGAACTTGTAGCCTGGATTGGCCACTGTTGGAAACAGGATGCTGGGCTTGATGGACCCTTGGTCTGACCCAGTATGGCAATTTCTTATGTTCTTATGGTCTTATGTTCTTATGTTGGTTACATGGAGGGGAAAGGCCTCATGAACTAGGACACATACGTCTCTACTCAGTTACAGAAGGAGGAATACACCTGCCCAACACATTTGCAGAGGAGTTTCACATGTTTTGTTTGCATTGAGTTTCCAGTAATATTGTGACCATTGCTCCTTTTGTTTTCTAAAAATTCACTATTATTTTCCATTTAAATGAGGTTCTGAATCCCTTTACATTTAAGGAAGGACTGTTAGCTGCTCCAGTAGCCACTTTCATTCACAAACACCATGTGGACCTCCATCATGTAGTGACGTGCCATCTTAAGTTTTCACCCATTTAACACTAAACCACCCCAAAATAACAAAAGGTCAATACTGTGTGCAACTTCTTCAGCCTAAAGGAAGTGCAGGGGACTCCCATCTCACCACCTTCCCCTGCCCTGCACCTCCCACATCACTTTCCCCATCTCTCCTCCCCCTCCCTGCTCATGCATTTGGGTGAATGAATCCCTGTGACCCTGCACCATCCACTTGAAAACCTACAAAGAAGCCCCAGCTACAGTTCCCCATTGCAAATTGGATTCCTCCACTCTTCCCCCGCTATAAAACATATATCTCTAACACATCTCCCCCTCTGCTAAGCCAAATATCCATGACCCCAAGTGAGTTGCAGTTTAATCCCTGAAGTGGTATAAGTGACAGGGAAAATGAATGGCCATAGAAACCCGACCCACCCTTTCCCAGCTCTCCACATTTCTGAACTACTGAGCCTTGTGTCCTAGATTGTGGCAGCCCCCCCTCTCCAATGCTAATGACACTGAGCACATAACTAAACCCCTCCATTCATACAGTATACAGTATGAAGATAGCATGATAAGGATATACAGCATGGGAACAGCTTGCTCGACTCCAGGTTCCTGCATCTCAAGCTGCCTCACAAATTGCATGACTGCTTTTGTGTCATTGAATATCAAATTTGTGCTATTCTGATAGAACCCAAGCCTTGCCAGATATAACAATTAGAGATGTGAATCGTGTGATCGATCGTCTTAACGATCGATTTCGGCTGGGGGGGGAGGGAATTGGATCGTCGCAGTTTTGTTTTTTTAAATATCGTGTAAATCGTAAATCGGGGAAGGGCGGGAAAACCGGCACACTAAAACAACCCTAAAACCCACCCGACCCTTTAAAATAAATCCCCCACCCTCCCGAACCCCCCCAAAATGTCTTAAATTACCTGGGGTCCAGTGGGGGGGTCCCGGTGTGATCTTCCACTCTCGGGCCACGGGTGCATTTGATAGAAATGGCGCCGGCGCAACCTTTGACCTGTCATATGACAGGGCAAAGGTAGCGCCGGCGCCATTTTGGTTCCTGTCCCCCGACGTCGCGAGCGTAGGAGATCGCTCCCGGACCCCCGCTGGACCCCCAGGGACTTTTGGCCAGCTTGGGGGGGCCTCCTGACCCCCACAAGACTTGCCAAAAGTCCAGCGGGGGTCCGGGAACGACCTCCTGCACTCGAATCGTGTTGCCGTAATGCAAAATGGCGCCGGCGTACAGCCATAGGGCCGGCACCATTTTGCAGTACGGCAATATGGCCATACGGCCGGCGCCATTTTGCAATACTCGTTGCAAAATGGCGCCGCCTGTATGGCCATATTGCCGTACTGCAAAATGGTGCCGGCCCTATGGCTGTACGCCGGCGCCATTTTGCATTACGGCAACACGATTCGAGTGCAGGAGGTCGTTCCCAGACCCCCGCTGGACTTTTGGCAAGTCTTGTGGGGGTCAGGAGGCCCCCCCAAGCTGGCCAAAAGTCCCTGGGGGTCCAGCGGGGGTCCGGGAGCGATCTCCTACGCTCGCGACATCGGGGGACAGGAACCAAAATGGCGCCGGCGCTACCTTTGCCCTGTCATATGACAGGGCAAAGGTTGCACCGGCGCCATTTCTATCAAATGCACCCGTGGCCCGAGAGTGGAACATCACACCGGGACCCCCCCACTGGACCCCAGGTAATTTAAGACATTTTGGGGGGGTTCGGGAGGGTGGGGGATTTATTTTAAAGGGTCGGGTGGGTTTTAGGGTTGTTTTAGTGTGCCGGTTTTCCCGCCCTCCCCCTTCCCCCGATTTATGATTTTTGACGATAAATCGGGGGAATTCCTATTATATATTGCCTCTAATGATTTTTGACGATTTAAAATATATCGGACGATATTTTAAATAATCAAAAAACGATTCACATCCCTATGTGTGCATTAAACCTCTCTTCTGAAGCTCCTTCTTTGCAAAGCTTCTACATTTTATCTGAGTATCCATCGAGAAATCCTGGAAAAAATAGATCCTTCAGCCTTGGAACATGATCTCCTTAAGCCTGCGGCTAGCTTACAGGAGGCGGCTCTTGTCACTCTAGTTATGAAGGCTCAGTATGAAGGCTGTAGGATAGTTATTTTCTTTTGAGGCTGGCACCAGGGCCATATGGGTCCAAACAATTTTTAACTGCCCATTCCTATATTTCATTTTGAGTGCAAAAGGAATCCATTTTGCTAGGAACCCAGATGAGTCACTCTCTTCAGCATGTTCTGCCATGTCTATGACGTGCAAATTGTTGTTACACCTCAGGTTTTTAGTGTCATTGAGCTTCTCACAAGTGAATTTATGGACCTATTCCAAAATTTCCAAGCACTGAGTAGTTTGAACGAGAGACATTTCCATTCCCTCCACCAAGTTATTGACCAGTGCTATCATCTTTCCGACTGTGGAAACTAATTGCCATACTCAGTCCATTACATTCTCGAGTTTGGTGTCAAGGCTCAAGTGAATTTTTTGACTTGTTGACACAACACTGCTCACATAGGGGTAGATTTTAAAAGGTATGCGCAGGCATCCATGTGCATGCGCTACCCGGCGTGCACACATGGACACCCAATTTTATAACATGCGTGTGCCGGTGCATGCATGTTATAAAATCGGAGGTTGGTGCGCACAAGGGGGTGCACATTAGTGCAACTTGCACGCGTCAACGCCCACGGCGTTCCCTCCCAGGCCGCTCCGATTTCTAAGTTATCTTGATTAATAGCAGGTAATGGACTTCTCCAAGAACTTATCCAATCATTTTTTAAACACAGCTATACTAACTTCACTAACCACATCCCCTGGCAACAAATTCCAGAGTTCAATTGTGCGTTGAGTGAAAAAAGGATTCAAATAGCACAAGTACTTTCCTCCTGTGGAAAATCAAAGATAAATTAACTGTAAAATAAAATTACTTTGATTAAATTAGAAAGCACTTCTCATATTTTGAGGGGATATAAACACAAAAGTCATTTGGAAGAAATGCTTTGTCATTTAGGTTTCTTAGAATATTGTTTTCCAATTAAATGCTCCCTTGTATTTAGGTCAGGCCTGAGCAGAATAATGTAACACTTGGGGAAGAAGATACAGCCCAGCAGTCCAGCACTGGAAGCCAGAATGGCAAAGATTTCCACAGCCACCATGTATTTGCCCTTGGTGCTCAGGTACGCTGGGATGAAGGAGACCCAAACACTGCAGAACACCAGCATGCTGAACGTGATGAACTGGGCCTCATTGAAACTGTCAGGCAACTTCCTTGCCAGGAAAGCCACAATGAAGCTTAACAGTGCCAAGAAGCCAATGTACCCAATCACACTATAAAATGCAATGGTGGAGCCCTCGTTACACTGTAGGATCATCATCCCAGGTTCAGACTGTGTGTCATAGTCTGGGAATGGGGGAGAGATGAGCAGCCATGCAATGCATATCACAACTTGAACCAAGCAGCATAGAAGGATTAGAGAGATGGAGATTCTTGTCCCTGCCCACTTCCTTAGCTTGCTGCTGGGCTTGGTGGCATTGAAGGCAATGACAACAGTGATGGTTTTTGCTAGAACAGAAGAAACTGCAATTGTAAAAATGATCCCAAAAGCAACTTGCCGGAGCAGACAGGTCACTCTTCCAGGACATCCAATGAATACCAAGGAACAGAGGAAGGACAGCATGAGGGAGATCAGGAGGCTGTAGCTGAGATCCCGGTTATTGGCTTTCACTACGGGTGAGTCCTTGTATGTAATAAAGATTGCCAGTATTACATTAGTGATGATGGAGAAGAGAATAGCAATGGAAGCCAAAGCTGCACCTAAGGACTCCTCAAATGACAGGAAGACCAAGATTCTTGGGATGCACCCATCCTTCCGCTCATTGGGCCATTGATCATCAGGGCACCTCATGCAGTTCTCTGCATCTATAGAAAACAATATATCTTATTTTTATACATGTTGTTCCAGAAATTCAGAGTTTTTAAGAAAAGGAAAACATGAGCAAGGATTTTCAACATTGGGGTAGATTTTAAAAGAAGCGCGATCAGCCTACTTTTGCTTGCGCATCAGACTCAAGCAAAAGTACGCTGGATTTTAGTAGATACGCGCGGAGCCGCGCGTATCCACTAAAATCCTGGATCGGCGCGCGCAAGGCTATCGATTTTGTATAGCCTGCGCGCGCCGAGCCGCGCTGCCTCCCCCCGTTCCCTCCAAGGCCGCTCCGAAATCGGAGCGGCCTCGGAGGGAACTTTCCTTTGCCCTCCCCTCACCTTACCCTCCCTTCCACTACCTAACCCACCCACCCGGCCCTGTCTACACCCCCCCCTTACCTTTGTCGGGGGATTTACGCCTCCCGAAGGGAGACGTAAATCCCCGCGCGCCAGCGGGCCTGCTGCGCGCCGGGCCGCGACCTGGGGGCGGGTACGGAGGGCGCGGCCACGCCCCCGGACCGCCCCGGGCCGTAGCCACGCCCCCGTACCCGCCCCCAAAACGCTGCCGACACGCCCCGGAACGCCGCGACGACCGGGCCCGCCCCCCGACACGCCCCCGACACGCCCCCCTCGGAGAACCCCGGGACTTACGCGAGTCCCGGGGCTCTGCGCGCGCCGGGAGGCCTATGTAAAATAGGCTTCCCGGCGCGCAGGGCCCTGCTCGCGTAAATCCGCCTGGTTTTGGGCGGATTTACGCGAGCAGGGCTCTGAAAATCCGCCCCATTATGTCCAAATGGAAATTAAAGAAATATTGAAACATGAAGAATATATCTTATAGATCTATCTACTATCAAATTCTTTCCATCAGTCTCTCTGTTTATCTATTTATTTGGGCTTTCATTGCATAACATATCCTGTTTTTTGGTAGAAATATGCTTTAACTAATTTACCATATATTATCCTTTGCAAATTGAAGTTTTCCTAATTCAGAAAAATTATATTACACTTAAGAAAAATTATATGATAATAAACAATCACCCTATTTTAACTAGAAATCCATGGATGTATCTAGTATATGTTG
Organism: Rhinatrema bivittatum; assembly: GCF_901001135.1. Taxonomy (NCBI): domain Eukaryota; kingdom Metazoa; phylum Chordata; class Amphibia; order Gymnophiona; family Rhinatrematidae; genus Rhinatrema; species Rhinatrema bivittatum. The sequence goes on from NC_042630.1 coordinate 67,193,616, forward strand.
CTTGCTATTGAGTTTGTATATATATTTGTACTAGGTGCACATCTGTATTTGTGTGTATTGAGTGGAGTTATTCCATATTTACGCATGATGATAGACCATATTTTAACTAGAAATCCATGGATGTATCTAATATATGTTGTTTGCTCGTATATTTGTAGTGCACATCTGTATTTGTTTAGATTGGGTGGGGTTATTCCATATATAGGCATGATATGATAGACCGTATTTTGTCTACCTGTTGTGTTGGAAAATTCTCCTTCAGAGCAAGGGATGCAGTCAAAGCAGCAGACCGGCTTCAGTCTCTGAAGAACTTTTCTGTATCCAGGAACACAACTCTCAGAGCACACAGAGTGTGGAGTCTGAGGACAGAAAAGGGAGAGAAATATATTCATATTCATTCTTTAGCATTTGGCTCTTTTTCTGAGGGGCTAAGGGCCAGATCTAATGAGGACTTTTTTCCCAGTTTAAGTCTATGGCAAAATATCTTAGTAAATGAAGCCCTGTATTTTTATTGTTCTTATTCTTATTTGGGAACTGATTTTCAAAGCGATTTATGAAAAAAAAAAAGAAAAAACAAAAACAAAAATAGCTGTTTTAAAAATTATCCAGCTCAGTACATATAAATATTCACATTAAACACAGTGTTGTGTGTACTTTTATGAAAACTAAGGACAGTATTAAAGGTTGGAGTAGGGGCATGTTTTCAATTATAATGTATGCACGTCAGATCATAAAAACATAAAACTATAAGAAATTGCCATGCTGGGTCAGACCAAGGGACAATCAAACACAGCATCCTGTTTCCAACAGAGGCCAACACCAGGCCACAAGAACCTGGCAATTACCCAAACACTAAGAAGATCCCATGCTACTGATGCCAGTAATAGCAGAGGTCATTCCATAAGTCAACTTGATTAATAGCCATTAATTCATTTCTCCTCCAAGAACTTATCCAAACCTTTTTTAATCCCAGCTACACTAATTGTACTAACCTCATCCTCTGGCAACAAATTACAGAGCTTAACTGTGCATTGCGTGAAAAATAATTTTATCTGATTAGTCTTAAATGTGCTGCTTGCTAACTTTATGGAATGCCCCCTAGTCCTTCTATTATCCGAAAGTGTAAATAATCAATTGACATCTACATGTTCTCGAACTCTCATCATTTTAAAGACCTCTATCATGTCCCCCCTCAGCCATTTCTTTACCAAACTGAACAGCCCTAACCTTTTAACCTTTCCTCATAGGGGAGCTGTTCCATCCCCTTTATAATTTTGGTTGCCCCACTCTTTACCGTTTCCAGTGCAACTATATTTTTATTGAGATGCGATGACCAGAATTGTACATAGTATTCAAGGTGCGGCCTCACCATGGATCGATATAGAGGCATTATGACATTTTCCGTTTTATTCACCATTCCCTTTCTAATAATTCCCAACATTCTGTTTGCTTTTTTGACTGTTACAGCACACTGAGCCAACGATTTCAATGTATTATCCGCTATGATGCCTAGATCTTTTTCCTGGATGGTAGCTCCTAACTTGGAACCTAATGTCATGTAACTATACTAACTGCAATAACCACATCCTCTGGCAACAAATTCTAGTTTAATTGTGCGTTGAGTGAAAAAGAACTTTCTCCGATTAGTTTTAAATGTGCCACATGCTAACTTCATGGAGTGCCCCCTAGTCTTTCTATAATCCAAAAGAGTAAAAAAACAATTCACATCTACCCGTTCTAGACCTCTCATGATTTTAAACACCTCTATCATATCCCTCCTCAGCCGTCTCTTCTTCAAGCTGAAAAGTCCTAATCTCTTTAGTCTTTCCTCATAGGGAAGCTGTTCCATTCCCTTTATCATTTTGATAGCCCTTCTCTGTACCTTCTCCATCGCAATTATATCTTTTTTGAGATGCGGCGACCAGAATTGTACACAATATTCAAGGTGCGGTCTCACCATGGAACGATACAGAGGCATTATGACATTTTCCGTTTTATTCACCATTCCCTTTCTAATATTTCCCAACATTCTGTTTGCTTTTTTGACTGCCGCAGCACACTGAACTGACAATTTCAATGTGTTATCCACTATGATGCCTAGATCTTTTTCCTGGATGGTAGCTCCTAACTTGGAACCTAATGTCATGTAACTACTGTATGGGGGTTTTCCCCCTATATACAACACCTTGCACTTGTCTACATTAAATTGTATCTGCCATTTGGATGCCCAATCTTCTAGTCTCACAAGGTCCTCCTGCAATTTATCACAATCCGCTTGTGATTTAACTACTCTGAACAATTTTGTATCATCTGCAAATTTGATAACCTCACTCATTGTATTCCTTTCCAGATCATTTATAAATATATAAATATGCGTCTGATACCATGATACATGTAGCAAGCTAGAATAAAAAGCAGGAGTTCTCCAAGGGTCATCCAGTTTTGGAGTTAAGCATATTTAGTGTTAACTTTAAAAACTGAAATAAATATAGTAAAATAAAAAAAAAAAAGCAAAAAGAGAGGAAAGAACATGTCAAGGCTGCAAAAGAGATCACCAATAAGTAGCATGAACCCTTAGAAGCAGTATGAGAGGCAAAGTGTAACCAAAAGTTGCATCATTATTCTAAGGTACCATGAAGGTGACAGAAAAAAATCAAGGCACTGATAAAGGGGTGAAGTAGCATGTAGAGTGGTATCAACATGAAAGCAACATGAGAGGAACACCTCCAGGTGTAAAGTCTAGGGTGTGGAAGCAAGGCAAAGGAGCAGAACTCCAAGGTGTAAAGTCTTTGAATGTTAGCAAATAGACCAACAAGTTTAGGGGTATAGCATCAAGGTGGATGGATAATGAGATGTCAAATTTAACAGAAAAGAATGGTAAATATTTTCATTATATATGCTTTTATTACATTCCCTACTTAAACTTGATCTAACTGCTGGATGGCATTATGGGTTTCTTCTGAAATTTACTTTCTGATTAAATCTTTAGTCACACTATGCCGCTATCTTTGGGAGCTTCTGTTTCCTGAATTCTGCTCCTGCAGTGTCTGGTTATCTGGAATGCCTGCAAAATGCAAGGGAAAGGTTCGGGTGCACCCTTCCAGGCTGGGATTTTGGAGGTGTAGAAGAAAACAAAGAACAAGAAAGCAGGTACAGAGGAAAGAGAAACATTTATATTTTTCTTTTTTCACATTTATGTTATGAGAAGAAAACACTCCAATATAGCTGCTTACTATGGTGCCACCCCCAGAGGCACTCTCTCTCTCTCACACACACACATCTCAGGCTCTTCACCTGCCTAAAAATGCCCAAATCGGAATTTGTAAGCAAATTGCATTATGACATTGCACAGCTTAATGCAATGCAATTGAAAAATGTGAAAAATGTGTAGCTATTTCTGGCATTAAAATTGTGTGCTATCATGCGTTATGGCATCTCACTTTGCGAAGCCAGGCCACTTTTACAGAATTCTCACCCCCGACCTCCCCAATTTCTCCCCTTTTAAAAATGTGCATCGCACCACGCGTTATGGTGCTTTTCACATGCATTAAGGCATTTTTCACATGCAAAAACGCCTTAACACATGCGAAAACGCCATGAAGTAATTTGATAATTGACCCTGTCAGTTTGAACCTATCAAAAACTGAAAAACTGATTTTTGGAAACCCCCCAATTCAAAAAAATCCCAGAGTCCATTCTCATAGATAACTCTACCATCAATATCACGAAACAGGTCCATAACCTCGGCATCAAACTTGATCCAAAGTTAGATTTAACCGCATACACTAAAGCATTACTTAAAACATCTTTCTACAAACTTCACCTTCTCAGACACAGAAAATCTTTACTTGACCTGAACTACTTTCGCACAATGCTTCAGTCACTTATTCTTTCTGGATTAAATTATTGTAATTCGCTCTATCTAGGCCTCCCTCAATCTACTATTTGACCGCTTCAGCTTCTACAAAACTCAGCAGCATGACTTCTTTCCAACAGCAGACCCTATGATCACATATCACCAATACTTTATCAACTGCATTGGTTGCCTGTTAAATGGCACATCCAAAACAAAACTTTGACAGTTATTCATAGCCTGATTTACAATATTTCTACCTGGTTATCTGCAGCATTACACATATACACCCCTTGCAAAAAAACTCAGCTCCAAAATAACTCCTTTTACAAATTCTGTCCCCTAAAACAACAAGACAAGCTGTAACCAGAGAGAGCAAGCTTTCTCAACTGCAGGCCCTATTCATTGGAATACACTAATTAATTAGTTTCAGCCTGTGCATTCTATTTCAAATGACTGCACAACCCTAGTAAAATGTATGTGCAGACTTTACCCAACTGTGCACAGTTAAGCTATTTACCTCCCAATGCATTAACTGCAGCATCCTCAAATTCTTCCCAGTAAAAAGAGCATGTCTGATAATGATGTACATGAAAATATTGGACAATTTTATGGCTGAACTTCATTTCTGGTGGTGGTGGGGAAGGCGGGGTCATTTAAATCTGATTTTTCTTTCTGAAAATAGTGTATGCTATTTGCTGAAATGAAAAAGGCAAAAATTTGAGGGAGAGCGGGTGGAAGTATATTTTATTTTAGATTTAATGAAAAAAGAAAGGCCTCAATTTATTCAGCATGCACATTCATTTTAGATTAGCATAGCTCCCTAATATCTGTCTGCTTTATCAAAGAGATTCAACAAAGACACTAGGAAAAAGGTCTATTTTACACTATGAATTTTTTACCAGAGGGTAAGATATTTTGTTTAATACTATATAGGGTAGATTTTAAACTGCCCATACTTAAAATCCAGCCTTTATGCGAGTGGCCGGGCCTTGCACGCCGGGCGAATTTTCCAAGAGGCCCGGCCATGCGCATAAAGGCCAGAAAGTGCACAAGTGCCAGGCTTCCTGGAAGGGGTGGACCAGGGGGCGTGTTCTGGGTGGGGCGAGGGGCGGACTAGGATAGTGCTATTGATGGCTGTCCCAAAGACTTGCGCCTGGCCGGCTGCCGACGCGTGCAACTTACTTCAGCTCAGCAGCTGAAGTAAGTTGTGAAACAAAGGGAAAAAAAGAAAAAAGGTAGGGTTTAAGGGGTGGGGAGGAGAGGGGAAGAGGGAGGGCTATGGGTAAGGAGAGAACTGCGGAAGGACTGAATTCATCGCTGCACGGAAATTGCACCCCCCCTTCTGCATGCCGCCTGCACATACACGCACGGATTAAAAAATCTGGTACGCATGTGCGCGCGACCCATGGATTTTCCACCATGTTTGGGCCAGCACGCTTATGGTAGAAAATCAGCTCATCCATGTGCGCGCGCAGGGAAGCGTGCGCACATGTGGAAAATGCACCCCTGTATCTTCATTGTTAGGCATGTTTCACTTGTTCCAGCTGTTTTCAATCGCTGGTCCATCCATCTCTCTATCAGTCTGTACTCATAGGGCAAAAGTAGTGCATAAGTTGCATGAAATTTGGCATGGTGCATCTGTGCTAAACTCGACTTTAGTTCATATTTGTCCAAAATAACAATTATCTGACAATTTTCATGTAGAAACACAGTGCTAAATAGAAGGAATCAATATGGCAAATACTGCATTCACCAAAAGCTCAAATTTCCCTCCCAACAGCCCAATAGATATAAAAGCTACTGGAGATTTGCATCCTAGCCCAAAGACCTGATTGAGCAATAAATATTGCTGCCATCACCCCCATTGCTTCTCCCAGCATAACTACCACTTCTCAACAGCCTACTAGGAGCGATCCTCTACTCATCCATCATAAGGAGGTATGACCTTACCTCATCCCTGCTCCAGTGCAGCATTTCTACTGCTGCCAGTAGGAGGCTTAGTCTACAACTACTTCCAGCGGTGGATTCCCGAGGAAGACCGGCCCAGGGATTCGCCGCCCAGGTTGGCCCAGGACACATCACGTGGTCTGCCGAGCGCGGCTCCGTCATGGCCATGCACGGCAGACCACGTGACTGGAGCGACCGGCCTACCGGGGGATGCCCGATCCCCCAATAGGCCAATCTGCCCCTGACTACTTCTTAATGTATGCATTTTACTTTCATAGAAGGAACAACTCCCCACTTCTGAACTGAGATTGGGTCACTAGTTCTAAATGGGGCTTGGTTCCTTCTTTTAATGAGCATTAAATAAATAAATAAGAAGCATGCTATGCATCCTCATTTGTATGCTAGGGTGCACATATTTAGATCATATCTCATGGAGCTTTTGGTATAGATTCAACACCATTTTGGTAGCCCTTTTATGAACGATCTATAAAATCTTCCTATACTGTTTTGTGAATTGCAGACAAACAAACAGCAAGATAAGATGAAAATAACATTTGTGTAAATCCTTATGGGCCTTCAGTCCCATTCCCTCATCACCCATCCTGCTAAATCACTGACATTAATGCCAGGCACATGCCATATCTCCCCTCCATCCCTCAAAATAGTCCAAGAGTGACCCCATCGCCTCAACCTCTCTTCAAATTCAGAAAAAAATCCCTTGGTCTTTTTCTCCCCTCTCCCCTCCCATCCATAATCCCATCTCGAATCCCTACCTGATCCTGCACCCTAAAAGACCCTCAGAATATAAGCTAAATGTCTAACACCACAAAAAGGATCAGCCCCAGTCATATAAAATGCCCTAGCACCAAACAGACTCATCCCAGATCTCCCATCCTTCTGAAAACTGGTAAAAACATAAACCGTTGAAGCACTATATAACATCAATTCTGTATAATCAAATCTCCATGTTATATTCCCGGCACCGTGTCCTGCCGGCCGTGCCTCCTGGCTCCCTGCCGCGACCTCAGGGGGATCTCCCTGCTGTCAGCTCCGGCGCAGGCCTACTGGCATGCAGGCCGCCACCGCAATTGTCTGCTGCCTGACCTCTGCCTAGGCTCGCGCACGCGCCTGGGTAGAAGATTTAAAGGGCCCACGGCAGGAAAATGCTGCCGGCCTCCTTCCCTGATGTCAGAGCTCTGCCCTATATAACAGGGCTTATCATATATAGTGATATATAAATTCATTAGAAAAGATTTTATTATTGTATACAAAACATTTTATCAAAAAGCTTCAAAAAACATTCAATTTCTATTCATTGTCAGATACATAGAGAAAATAATAAATATTCACCATAAAAACTCATTCACACACACAATCATACTATTAAAAAAAAATTTCTTTTAGAAAATCTATTTAACAATTCAGTTGTCTTACTCCCTCTTTACAACATTGTGTTTATTTGTAGTTCTATTTCACAAATCCATACTCCCAACTTAAGAACATAAGAATATAAGAACATGCCATACTGGGTCAGACCAAGGGTCCATCAAGCCCAGCATCCTGTTTCCAACAGTGGCCAATCCAGGCCATAAGAACCTGGCAAGTACCCAAAAACCAAGTCTATTCTATGTTACCGTTGCTAGTAATAGCGGTGGTTATTATCTAAGTCAACTTAATTAATAGCAGGTAATGGACTTCTCGTCCAAGAACTTATCCAATCCTTTTTTAAACACAGCTATACTAACTGCACGAACCACATCCTCTGGCAAAAAAATTCCAGAGTTTAATTGTGCGTTGAGTAAAAACTTTCTCCGATTAGTTCTAAATGTGCCCCATGCTAACTTCATAGAGTGCCCCCTAGTATTTCTACTATCCGAAAGAGTAATAAAACGATTCACATCTATCCGTTCTAGACCTCTCATGATTTAAACACCTCTATCGTATCACCCCTCAGCCGTCTCTTCTCCAAGCTGAAAAGTCCTAACCTCTTTAGTCTTTCCTCCTAGGGGAGCTGTTCCATTCCCTTTATCATTTTGGTAGCCCTTCTCTGTACCTTCTCCATTGCAATTATATCTTTTTTGAGATGCAGCAACCAGAATTGTACACAGTATTCAAGGTGCCGTCTCGCCATGGAGCGATACAGAGGCATTATGACATTTTCCGTTTTATTCACCATTCCCTTTCTAATAATTCCCAACATTCTGTTTGCTTTTTTGACTGCCACAGCACACTGAACCGATGATTTCAATGTGTTATCCACTATGATGCCTAGATTTTATTTATTTTATTTATTTATAGTTTTTTATATACCGCCGCTCATCAGAGATATCACGTCGGTGTACATAGAACAAGAACATACGCTGTAGCGTTATACATTTAACAAGAGTTGAAATCCATAATTGAACATAAAACAAGTAGAAGTAATTAAGTCAAAACAAACATTTAGGAGTGATATAAATTTAAACAATGGTTAAAATATGGGCAATTGAACATAAACTAGTAGGAGTAGTTAAATTAAATTAAAACAATCATTTATGTACAACTTGACTAAACTGAGTTAAGTAGAGCTGTAGAGAAAAGGGACACTAGGAAAATTAGGTATGAGGCTAGGGAGGAGGATGAGGATATAGGATTTTAAGTTAAAGGTGGTGGGAGGGGGGAAAAGCAGAAGGAAAAGAAGCACTTAGATTGCTATTAGGAGTAGCTGTAAAGAGGGTATTGAAGGTAGTAAGTAGATATAAGGGGAAATCAGAAATGATGCATATGAAGAAATATTGGGTAGATAGAGGTTAGGTTTATAGTGAGTAAATAGAAAAGTGTAGATCTCTTTCTTGGGTAGTAGCACCTAATACGGAACCTAACATTGTGTAACTATAGCATGGGTTATTTTTCCCTATATGCATCACCTTGCACTTGTCCACATTAAATTTCATTTGCCATCTAGCTGCCCAATTTTCCAGCCTCACAAGGACTTCCTGCAATTTATCACAATCTGCTTGTGATTTAACTACTCTAAACAATTTTGTATCATCTGCAAATTTGATTACCTCACTCGTAATTCTTTCCAGATCATTTATAAATGATCTGTATCATCTGCATAATTTATACAGATGATCTGTATAAATGTATACAGTACATGTACATGTATACAGTAAATGTATACAGTACATGTATCATCTGCAAATTTGATTACCTCACTCATAATTTTTTTCCAGATCATTTATAAATTTATTGAAAAGTAAGGGTCCCAGTACAGATCCCTGAGGCACTCCACTGCCCACTCCCACTGAGAAAATTGTCCATGTAATCCTACTCTCTGTTTCCTATCTTTTAGCCAGTTTGTAATCCACGAAAAGATATCGCCACCTATCCCATGACTTTTTACTTTTCCTAGAAGCCTCTCATGAGGAACTTTGTCAAACGCCTTCTGAAAATCCAAGTACACTACATCTATCGGTTCACCTTTATCTACATGTTTATTAATTCCTTCAAAAAAGTGAAGCAGATTTGTGAGACAAGACTTGCCTTGGGTAAAGCCATGCTGACTTTGTTCCATTAAACCATGCCTTTCTATATGTTCTGTGATTTTGATGTTTAGAACATTTTCCACTATTTTTCCTGGCACTGAAGTCAGGCTAACCAGTCTGTAATTTCCCAGATCTCCCCTGAAGCCCTTTTTAAATATGGGGTTTACATTAGCTATCCTCCAGTCTTCAAGTACAATGGATGATTTTAATGATAGGTTACACATTTTTACTATTAGGCCTGAAATTTCATTTTTTTAGTTCCTTCAGAACTCTGGGGTGTATACCATCCGGTCCAGGTGATTTACTACTCTTCAGTTTATCAATCAGGTCTACCACATCTTCTAGGTTCACCGTGATTTGATTCAGTCCATCTGAATCATTGCCCATGAAAACCTTCTCCAGTACGGGTACCTCCCCAACATCCTCTTCAGTAAACACCGAAGAAAAGAAATCATTTAATCTTTCCGCGATGGCCTTATCTTCTCTAAGTGCCCCTTTAACCCCTCGATCATCTAACGGTCCAACTGACTCCCTCACAGGCTTTCTGCTTCGGATATATTTAACAAAGTTTTTACTGTGAGTTTTTGCCTCTATGGCCAACTTCTTTTCAAATTCTCTCTTAACTTATCTTATCAATGTCTTACATTTAACTTGCCAACGTTTATGCATTTTCCTATTTTCCTCTGTTGGATCCTTCTTCCAATTTTTGAATGAAGATCTTTTGGCTAAAATAGCTTCTTTCACTTCCCCTTTTAACCATGCCGGTAATCGTTTTGCCTGCTTTCCACCTTTCTTAATGTGTGGAATACATCTGGATTGTGCTTCTAGGATGGTATTTTTTAACAATGACCATACCTCTTGCACACTTTTTACTTTTGTAGCTGCTCCTTTCAGTTTTTTTCTAACTTTTTTCTCATTTTATCAAAGTTTCCCTTTTGAAAGTTTAGCACGAGAGCTGTGGATTTGCTTACTGTCCCCCTTCCAGTCGTTAATTCAAATTTGATCATATTATGATCACTATTGCCAAGCGGCCCCACCACCATTACCTCTCTCACCAAATCTTGTGCTCCACTGAGAATTAGATCTAAAATTGCTCCCTCTCTCGTCAGTTCCTGAAACAATTGCTCCATAAAGCTATCATTTATTCCATCCAGGAACTTTATCTCTGTAGCATGTCCTGATGATACATTTACCCAGTCAATATTGGGGTAATTGAAGTCTCCCATTATTACCGCACTACCAATTTGGTTAGCTTCCCTAATTTCTCTTAGCATTTTACTATCAGTCTCACCATCTTGACCAGGTGGACGGTAGTATACTCCTATCACTATAGTCTTCCCCGACACACAAGGGATTTCTACACATAAAGATTCAGTTGTGCATTTAGTCTCATGCAGGATGCTTATCCTGTTGGACTCTATGCCATCCCGGACATAAAGCGCCACACCGCCTCCCAGGTGCTCCTCTCTGTCATTGCGATATAATTTGTAGCCCGTTATTGCACTGTCCCATTGGTTGTCCTCCTTCCACCATGTCTCTGAGATGCCAATTAAGTCTATGGATGTCTATTCATGTTTTGTCATTCAATAGGCTTCTTCAGGGGAGCATAATACACAGATCTTCAAAATGTCCTCCACGAATTCACTCAAATGTATCCACAGTACAAAAAGATATTACAATAATAATTTATCATTATTTCCCACAAATTCTCAAAAAGCAAACTTTTTTTTTCAAAAAGTGCTTTAAATATTCAATCAGCACCAACTTACTAACCTCAGTTTTCACAGTATATTACTTTTTCCACATTAAGACAAACCAAATGTATTGTCTCCACTGTTCTACCTTTATTTCTTTTATGATCTGAAAAATCACAAAAAAACACCTAAGTCCCAAATAACCCCTAAAAATGGCCATAGTTTTTCAGAAATGAATCACATCAGTCCCTACAAACAACTTTTCAAAAACATACATATACAAAGAGCACCATATACAATCTGCACCAATTTACTAACCTCAATTTTCGCAGTATATTACTTTTTCCACATTTTGTATATGTTGCCTGCTTTAAACACCTTCAGCACTTCCCTCCACAGGGGCCCTCCTAAGACCAGCTGGCCCTGGTACCCAAGGGCTCAACCTGTGGGGAATGAGGGCTGGTAGTGGCGAAGCTCCAGCTGGCCCCTGCTCGCCTCTGGCCTCACCTGCTAGTGCTGGTGACCCGTGAGGGCCCAATCCTAGCTGGTAGTGTCAACACCAACCTAGGCCAAGGGTCCACATCTGCCACCCAGGCATAACAGATTGCCAAGTCATGGACCCGGCAGAGGCCTCCACTCTACAGGCCATAAGCCTTGCACAGAAGATTCTGGAGAAACAACAAGTCCTTGTGTCCCTTGCATCAGTGGTGGATCGGCTCAGCCATCGCCTAGATTCCACAGTGCAACAGGGAGCTTCCTCTCCTCCCACGGGGAGTCTCTCCCTCCCTTTGCCTACAGCACAGCCAGTTCTGCCACTCCCTTCTCCCCCACACTTTGCTGAAGATCCTCAGCATTGCCGTGGCTTCTGAACCAGTGACACATGCACTTCTGTCTTTAGTCTGCCCTCTTTCCCATGGACTTCACCAAGACCACCCACATTCTCTCTCTTTTGGATGGTAAGGCTTTGGCTTGGGCCTCTCCACTGTGGAAGCAAGCCAATCCAGTCCTGCAGGACCAACAAGTGTTAAAGTCGGGGAACTTGCTCTAGGCCTAACCTCTCTAGCTCCCCCGCTTATTCTGCCAGTCGCCATTGTCAGTGAAGAGGGTGATTTCCACACTGGTTCTTGTGGACTCCAGCTCAGGCGGCAATTTCATTCTCAAACAACTGGTCCAATATTTGCGGATTCCCACTTGTCTCGCCCCAGTGCTGCTTATTCTCTCTACCATCTCAGTGAGCCTATGCCGGGAAAAGTCACCCAAACCACCATTCCCATTACCTTCCGCACCGGCGCTCTTCATGAGGAAAAAAATCCACTTTCACTTTCTTGACCAGGCCAACCATCCCATTGTCCTTGATCTGCCTTGGCTTTGGAGGCACTCTCCTCAGTTTGAGTGGACTTCCATGCAATTGTCACAATGGGGGCCCTCCTGTCACAACTCTTGCCTGAAAACAATAACCACTCAATGCTGCCTCTCCACCGCCCTGACTCCTGCCGGGCTACCAGCCCATTATGCCTCCTATGCAGAAGTTTTTTCAAAACAAAGAGCGGATATCCTACCACCCCATCGACCATTTGGCTGTGCAATTAATCTCTTGCCCAATGTGGAACCTCCTCGAGGGTGCATCTACCCCCTCTTTCTTGCAGAGCCAAGACCATGTCCAATTACATGCAAGAGAATTTGACGAAAGGATTCATCTGCCAGTCTACTTCCTCCACTGGGGCAGGCTTCTTTGTTGTGCCGAAAAATGATGGGTCCCTACAACCCTGTATAGATTACAGGGGTCTGAATGCCATTACCCTCAAGGATTGCTGTCCATTGCCACTCATCTTGGAGTTATTCAACTGTCTGCAAGGAGCTAGAATTTTCTCTAAGCTTGATCTCCGTGGGGCCTACAACCTGATTCACATCCGGGAGGGCAACAAATGGAAAACAGCATTCAATACTCGAGATGGGCACTATGAGTATCTTGTAATGCCATATGACTTGTGCAATGCCCCCGCCATTTTTCAAAACATGATGAACGAGATATTTCACGATCTCTTATACAGCTGTTTGGTTATCTATTTGGATGATATCCTAGTTTTCTCCAAAGATTTGCAAGCCCATCACTGAGACGTCACCCAGATACTTCAATGCCTTCGAGTCAACCACTTGTTTGCCAAGCTGGAGAAATGTTCTTTTGAGATGGAGAGTTTACCGTTTCTTGGTTACATCGTCTCCCAACGTGGATTCCGGATGGACCCAGAGAAACTCAGAAGCATTCAGAACTGGCCACAACCCGTCGGCCTGAGGGCCCTGCAGCACTTTATAGTTTTCACTAATTATTACCGGATCTTTAACCATAATTATGCCAAACTGGTAGCTCCACTTACCGCCCTGACTCATAAAGCAGTGAACCCTAAGCTCTGGCCCACCACGGCCATATCAGCCTTCTAGCAACTAAAGGCCACCTTTCTTCAGGAACCATGTCTTCGGCATCCCAATTTACTGCAGCCTTTTGAGATCAAGGTCAATGCCTCCTCCATGGGCGTAGGGGCAGTTCTGAGCCAGCATTCTCTTCCTGGCACTCTTCACCCGTGCTCTTTCTACTCCAAACAGTTTTCCCCTGCAGAACGCAACTATGGGATCGGCGACAAGGAGCACTAGCGGTAAAGCTCGCTTTGGAGGAATGGTGGCCCTGGCTTGAGGGGCCCAACACCCCATCACCGTATACATGGACCATAAAAACTTAGAGTACCTTCACCAAGCTCAGCAAATGAATCCCCGGCAGGCTCACTGGGTGCTCTTCTTTGCCCGCTTCAATTTCTGTCTGCGCTACTGTCCCACAGCCAAAAATCTCAAGGCAGACGCCCTCTCCCGTTCTTTTATTTTATTTATTTATTTATTTAGGGTTTTTATATACCGGCATTCGAGAACGCAGTCCCATCATGCTGGTTCACATTAAAACAAGTGTGCATCGTAAACAAAACTAAAACAATGGTGCGGAAAAAGGCAGTTACAAATAACAGGGAGATTAGAACTTGGCAGAGAGAGAAGAGAAAGGACAGGTTTTTAATTCAAACATGTAACGATAGTGTAAAATAATATAAAATTCAAACAAGAAGGTTTGTCATGGTGTATGTGAAGGTAAGGATTGGCGTGGCAGGTAGATCAGTTTGAGTCCGGGAATGCTTGTGTGAATATCCATGTCTTTAGTCTTTTTTTGAAGGTTGAGATGCATGTTTCAAGTCTGAGGTTTGAAGGGATAGAGTTCCATAACGGTGGAATGGCTGTAGAGAATGCCCGATCTCTTAGTGTGATGTGTCTGGTAGATTTGGACGGTGGTACCTGTAGCGATCCTTTGTATGCATCTCTTGTTGGTCTTGTTGAATTATGTAGTTGGAGAGGGATCTGTATGTCGATGGGAGCCAGTAGGTGGATATTTTTGTATGTGGTAAGGATGGCCTTGTAAATAATTCTAAAGTGTATAGGTAACCAATGGAGGCTCTTTAGGATGGGGGTTATGTGATCCCTTCTCCTGGAGTTTGTCAGTATTCGTGCAGCTGTATTTTGTACCATCTGAAGCGGTTTAGTATAAGAAGCGGGAAGACCAAGTAGGATGGTGTTACAATAGTCTAATTTTGAAAAAATGATTGCTTGCAGGATGGTTCTGAAATCTTGGGCATGGAAAAGAGGTCTAATTCTTTTCAGCACCTGTAGTTGGTAGAAACAGTCTTTGGTTGTTTTGTTAATGGTGGCTTTGAAATTCAGGCGATTGTCAATTAGGACTCCTAGGTCTCTCACTTGTGTGATTGTTGGTGTGTCTTGTGTTGGTGAAAAGGTGCTGTTCTCAGAGGTGATGAGCAGGAGTTCAGTTTTGCCGGAATTTAGTACCAGGTTTAGGCTGGTGAGGAGGAGTTGAATTTTTTGAAGGCATGTGTTCCAGAAAGTCAGCGTTTTTGCAAGGGAATCCTTAATGGGGATCAGGACCTGGATATCATCAGCGTACAGGAAATGTTTGAGGTTGAGGTCGGTAAGAAGTTGGCATAATGGTATGAGGTAAATATTGAATAGAGTAGGAGACAGGGAAGAGCCCTGTGGGACTCCTACTGATGAAGTGTGTTGTGAGGATTCTTTGTTCTGTAATTTGACCTTGTATCTTCTGTTGCTGAGAAATGATATGAACCAGGAGAGTGCTGTGCCTGTGATACCCAAGGAGGCTAGCTGGTTGATGAGCAGGGAATGGTTAACGGTGTCAAAGGCTGACGAAAGGTCCAGTAGGATCAGTAGGAAGGCTTGTCCTTTATCAAGGCCCAGGATGAGGTAATCTGTTAAGGAGATGAGGAGGGACTCCGTGCTAAGTGTTTTGCGGAATCCGTATTGTGATGGGAATAGGAGGTTGTTTTCTTCTATGTAGTTTGAGAGTCGGGTGTTCACCAATTTCTCCATGATCTTGGCTATGAAGGGGAGGTTGGCGATCGGTCGGTAGTTGTTTGGGTCATTAGGATCTAGGTTTGGTTTCTTGAGTAGAGGTTTGAGTGAGGCCAATTTGAGGTCATCTGGGTAAGATCCTTGAGTTATTGAGCAATTTATTATGTCTGACGGATTTTGAGATAGAGTCTGGAATTGATAGGAGCAGTTTCGAAGGGATGTGATCTGATGGGTGAGAGGATGGTTTCATTTTCCGTAGAGTATCTTGGATCTCGATGGAGGAGGTGAGTTCCAGTTCAGCTAAGCGGGTATTGTTGACGGCGGTCTGAGGTGAGGTTGATGTAGAGACGGTGTTAGGGGGAAGCTGCGTTAGAAGTTTGCTGATTTTATTGTTGAAAAATATTGCTAGTTCTTCCGCTTTGGATTTAGCTTGGTTGAGAGCGATTTCTGGAGGGCTTGTTTGTGTGAGGTTAGAGACGTAGTTAAAGAGGGCTTTAGCATCGAAGACTAGGTGGTGGATCTTGGATGCGTAGTAGTTCCTCTTGGATTTTAAAGTATTGGATTTATATTGGTGAAGAGTAGATTTATAGGTAGATAGGGTGATGGTGCATGGGTTTTTGCGCCATTTAGCTTCTTTTTGTCTTAGCATTCGTTTAAGCTTTTTTAGCTCTGGTGTAAACCACGGTTGCCTTTTGGATGAATTGGGGTGTGGTTTTTTTGTTGTTAGCGGGCATAATCTGTTGGCAATGGATTCCGTGATGTTGTTCCACGATCGTAGAGCTGAATTCGGATTGGTGAGATCTACTTGGGTGAGATGTGATGATATGTGATTGCTGAGATCTTCCATGGAGCATGTTTTCCTGTAAGAGAAGCAAGGGGAGGGAATGGGAGATGGACTGGTATCTTTTATTGAGAATGACGCTGTTATAAGGGAATGATCTGACCAAGGGACCTTCGTGCAGATGGGGTGCTGGATCGGTTTAATTGCTGTGTTTATGAAGATAAGGTCAAGCGTGTGGCCAGCATTGTGTGTGGGTTTGTTGACTAGTTGAGAGAAACCTAAAGCGGAGAATGCTGTGAGTAAGGCTTCGCAGTTGGGTGATAGTATAGAGTTGTCGACATGGAGGTTGAAGTCTCCTAAGATTATAGCTGGGGCGTCCAGATTAATGAAGGAGGTGGTTAGTTCAACCAGAGGTGAGGGGTCTGTTTCAAGGACACCTGGAGGGGCGTAGACAAGTAGAATTTGGAGTTTGTTTGAGGAGAAGAAGCCAATTTCGATTTTGGAGTTTGTATTGGTGGAATGCTGCGTGAATCTGAGGTCTTTTTTTGTAGCTAGGAGGATTCCTCCTCCTTTTTTTCTTCCCTGGCGAGGGATGGAGAAGAAATTGTATGTCTCTGTGGGTAGTTGATTAATTATTGCAGTGTCAGAGGGTTTGAGCCAGGTCTCAGTGATTGCGCATATATCCGGCTTTACATCGATGAGATAGTCGTTTAGTATGACTGATTTCTTTGTTAGGGATTGGGCATTGAATAATGTTAAAGAGAATAAGGTGAGGCCTAGTAGTTGGGTGAAAGGAGTGATCATAATTGGAGATATGGTTCTGAGGTGGTGATGGGCTTGTCGAGTTGCATGTCCTTTGGAAGGTGGATAATGAGGGAGGATTGGAATTTGGAATGAAGGAGACATTATGAGATTGCTGAGGCAGGTGAGGGATATTGGGTGCACGCTGGAGTGACTGGATGCACGCTGGAGTGGCTGGGTGCACGCTGGAGTGACTGGATGCACGCTGGAGTGACTGGATGCACGCTGGAGTGGCTGGGTGCACGCTGGAGTGACTGGATGCACGCTGGAGTGACTGGATGCACGCTGGAGTGGCTGGGTGCACGCTGGAGTGGCTGGGTGCAGGCTGGAGTGACTGGGTGCAGGCTGGAGTGGCTGGGTGCACGCTGGAGTGACTGGGTGCACGCTGGAGAGACTGGATGCACGCTGGAGTGGCTGGGTGCACGCTAGCGTGGCTGGGTGCACGCTGGAGTGGCTGGGTGCACGCTGGCGTGGTTGGTCGAGAGTAAGATAGGCTGGAAGGGTGTTAGAGGTGGGCTGATTTGGGGATGCTTGAGATCAGTGTCTCTTTTGTCTCTTTTGTCTCAGAGGACGTGGATGAACCCCCACGACATATCATAGGTCCGGCTTGGGTCATCCTCTCCACCACTACCACCATTCCTATGGGGAAGAGGTTGTCTCTCGCCGACTCTGGAACACAGTCCTGCAATAGGCCCCTGACGCCCGCATCGCAGGCCATCCCGGTAGAGCTCGTACCTTGGCCTTACTACAACGCTTCCACTGGTGGCCCATGATGAGACGCGATGTCAGCAATTATGTGGATTCTTGCCAGGTTTGCGCCCAGCAGAAACCTCTTGCAGGTCGACCCTGGGGCCTATTACAGCATCCACCAGTGCCCACGGAGCTGTGGTCACACATCACCATGTCTTTTGTTGTGGACCTTCCCCCTCTGAAGGCAAGACTGTCATTTGGATGGTAGTGGACCGATTCTCCAAGATGGCGCACTTCGTCACCTTGCCCGGTCTTCCCTTCACTCCGCAGCTGGTGCAGATTTTTGTCCAACACATCTTCCGCCTCCATGGCCTTCCCCAGCATATAGTGTCAGAGCATGGTACTCAGTTTATGGCCAAATTCTGGAAAGCCCTATGTAAAAAATTCAGCATTTCGCTAGACTTCACCACGGCCTATCATCCACAGGCTAATGGTCTGGCAGAAAGGACCCATCGAACCCTAAAACAGTTCCTTTGCAGTTATGTGAACGCCCAACAGAGCGATTGGGCATCCCTCCTGCCCTGGGCAGAATTTGAGTTGAATTTGCATGTCTCCTCAGCCACCAAGACTTCCCTTTTCCAGCTCATATATGGCAGGCAACCTCTTCCTCCACTGCCAGTACCGCTGTCAGTACCACCCCCAGCGGCTCAGCTAAAAGCCCAGGAATTACATCTTCTCTGGAAAGAGACCCAACGACTCCTACAAGAAGCCAGTTGCAGAGCCAAGAGGGTTATGGATGCCCATAGAAGACCGGCGCTTCAGTTTAGACCAGGTGAAAAGGTCTGGCTCAGCACTCAATATATCCGCCTTAAACTTCCGTCTTTGCACCTAGCTCCACGATATGTTGGGCCATTCCTGGTCCTCTGACACCTGGGTCCTGTCACCTACAAGCTTTGCCTACCCCCATCGCTGAGGATCCATAACTCCTTTCACGTCTCACTATTGAAGCCTTTGGTGCTCTCCTGGACTACCAAGAAGTAATCCAAACCACGGCCAATAGCATCAGATGACGATGCAACCTACCAAGTGCGCAATGTGTTGGACATAAGGAAACGAGGTCAGAGATGGAAATATCTCCTTGCTTGGGAGGGTTTTGGCCCAGAGGAGAACTCCTGGGAACCCGCCACCAACATCCTCGACAGGAGCTTACTTCAGCAATTCCATGCGTCCCATCCCAAGAAGCCAAAACTTCCTGGAGGGGGGCCTAGGAAGGGGAGAACTGTTATACTCATGGCTCCGCGTCCTGCCGGCCGTGCCTCCCGGCTCCCTGCCATGACCTCAAGGGACCCTCCCCGCTGTCGGCACCAGCACAGGCCTGCCGGCGTGCAGGACGCCACCACCGCTGTCTGCTGCCTGCCCTCCACCTAGGTACGCACGCCTAGGGAGAAGATTTAAAGGGCCCACGGTGGGAAAATGCCACCGGCCTCCTTCCCTGATGTCAGAGCTCTGCCCTAAATAACAGGGCAGCAGTCTGATCCTCGACAACTTGGCAACAGGTCTTCTTGCTTCGGGTTCCTGCCTGGCCTTTCTCGTGCGAGTGTTCTTCTGTGTTCCTGATCCATGCCTGCCTGTTCCTGATCTCTTCCTCCTGCCTGGTTCCAGTCTCCTGTTCCTTCCTCCAGCCCGCTTGTTCCATACTTGCTCCGCTTCTCCTCTGGATGGATCTCTTCGTTGCCTGATGTTGGACCAGACCTCACATTGCCTGATTGCTGCCTGCCACCGACCACTGGACTGGACCTTACGTTGCCTGCTTTCCACACCTTCTCTACTTCCCTCCGCAGGGGCCCTCCTAAGATCAGCCAGCCCTGGTACTCAAGGGCTCAACCTGCAGGGAATGAGGGCTGGTAGTGACGAAGCGCCAGCTGGCCCCTGCTCGCCTCTGGCCTCGCCTCCTAGCGCTGGTGACCCGTGCGGGCCCAACCCTTGTGGGTAGTATCAACACCAACCTAGGCCAAGAGTCCACATCCACCACCCAGGCACAACACTCCATAAATAGGGGAGGAGGAATAGCCTAGTGGTTAGAGCAGTGGACTATGAACCAGGAGACCAGCGTTCGAGTCTCGCTGTCACTCCTTGTGACCTTGGGCAAGTCACTTTACCCTACATTGCCTCAGGTACAAAACTTAGAGTGTAAGCCCTCTGGGGATAGAGAAATACCTACAGTACCTGAATGTAAACCGGTGTGATAGCTCAATTGAGATGAATGTTGGTATATAAAAATAATAAATAAATAAATAAATATATATGGATATATAAACCCTAGGCCCACTGTACTAAACTTGCTGTTTTCACAAACAGAAACTGATATCTGATATACTTCTGTACAATCACCTGCACTCTGATCTGAACCTCTACTGCACTAAATTATTCTGCTTTTTGCATATTGGATTTTAAATATCTGCTATAAATCATGTAACATGCTTTGGGCTCTTGTTGGAAAAGCATGAATGATGATTTGACTTAAAGCTGGTATCTTACGATGATATGATTATTTAAACAGAATGTATACATAGTCTAATGAGAACAGAATAGAAAATGCCAAACCTCAGTAAAGTACGGATTCCACAAGATGGCACTTTGGTTCACAAAGAGCTGTTGGCCACTTGATGCTGATAAATTAAATTGTCCAACACTGCTGCTGCTGAATAAGCCATTGGGGAACAGGAGCCAGTTTATGACGTCATAGTGAGCTGGCACATTCCCTTTCTCATCAAAGAAGATCTCATATCCATCAGGGGTTTTAAAGTGAACATCCTTAATGTATTGCTTGAACTACAAATGAAAACAAAATTCTATCTCAGACTAGACTTGAAAACATTACAAATGGTGCTATTGCACACTTGATTTAAACTTTTGCAAATTCAACCCTTTGTATGTCTATTATCATATACCCAATGTAAGCCCACATTTTTCTTAGCCTAAAAATTGTGAATAGATGTGATACCTAATTGAGTTATTACAGTAAGAGAACATGCATTTCAGAATGATGAAGTGTAGAGATAAACACCGTAGTGCAGTCTGTATTACCTAAAGATCTAACATCATAGAGGAGACTATTGAACAAAATGAGAAGCTTGGGAGTGGATGCCAAAGTAGTAGCATGGATTGCAAACTGGTTGACTGACAGGAGACAGCGAGTAATGGTAAATGGAACCTGCTCTTCCCATTCCTTCTCTTCTATAAACAGAGTTTTATCTACTCCACCCTCATCCACAGTCTTGTTAACTAGTGACAGTCCTTATCCTAGGGTCTTCTTTAGTGAACACCGAACTGAAGTATTTTTTTAATATTTCATCCATTTCTTCATCTCTCTCCAGTCATTGATCTTTGTTAGCTTTCAATTTTACTATACTACTTTGGATTTTTCTCCTTTCTCTGATATATCTGAAAAATGTTTTGTCACCTCACTACCTCTTTAGCAATCCTTTCTTCTGTCTGACTTTTTGCTTTCTTGTACCTAAAGCAATGGAGGATAAAGTGACTTACCCAAGGTCAGAAGGAGTGACAGTGTTACTTGAACCCTGATCTCCCTGGATCGTAGCCCACTGCTCTAATCACTAGGAGTCCAGGGAAGACTATATAAGAAAAGTAAACTCAGAGGTGGGTGGGTAGAGGGGGAGGGAGGGAGGGAGGGAACTGAACAGTTGAGATTATCTGCACGCATTTTTTTTTCTTGCAGATACCTTCTAGCTACCTCTCACAGGAAGAACTGCAAACACTGTCTAATGTCTGCTCCCCAATGCTGGTCTCTAGTCCAATGACATCTACAAAAAGCCCTTTCACCCGAGACAAATTGGTCAAACTTATGCAACTTTGTTTCTCTTTTTCAGCCTCAATACACAGTCTAGGACTTTTTATTCATAAGTAACCCACCCAAGGTACCTCATTTATACCTTTTCTGCCATCATTCCTATGTTTCTGTTCTATGGGATTTATTCCATGGCAACTAGATTATACAATGTTGGGTTCCATATTAGGTGCTACAACCCAAGAAAGAGATCTAGGTGTCATAGTGGATAACACATTTAAATCGTCGGTTCAGTGTGCTGCGGCAATCAAAAAAGCAAACAGAATGTTGGGAATTAATAGAAAGGGAATGGTGAATAAAACGGAAAATGTCATAATGTCTCTGTATCGCTCCATGGTGAGACCGCACCTTGAATTCTGTGTACAATTCTGGTCACCGCATCTCAAAAAAGATATAATTGCAATGGAGAAGGTACAGAGAAGGGCTACCAAAATGATAAGGGGAATGGAACAACTCCCCTATGAGGAAAGACTAAAGAGGTTAGGACTTTTCAGCTTGGAGAAGAGACGACTGAGGGGGGATATGATAGAGATGTTTAAAATCATGAGAGGTCTAGAAAGGGTAGATGTGAATCGGTTATTTACTCTTTCGGATAGTAGAAAGACTAGGGGGCACTCCATGAAGTTAGCATGGGGCACATTTAAAACTAATCGGAGAAAGTTCTTTTTTACTCAACGCACAATTAAACTCTGGAATTTGTTGCCAGAGGATGTGGTTAGTGCAGTTAGTATAGCTGTGTTTAAAAAAGGATTGGATAAGTTCTTGGAGGAGAAGTCCATTACCTGCTATTAAGTTCACCTAGAGAATAGCCACTGCTATTAGCAATGGTAACATGGAATAGACTTAGTTTTTGGGTACTTGCCAGGTTCTTATGGCCTGGATTGGCCACTGTTGGAAACAGGATGCTGGGCTTGATGGACCCTTGGTCTGACCTAGTATGGCATTTTCTTATGTTGTTATGTTCTTAGAATCAAAGAACTGTGCACCAGCTCGTGGAGCTTCTGCAAGAGTTACTCACTTGATAACTGCAATATTATAGTGGTTAACCAAGTATGAAACCACGAGCTCATTATAGTTACTTTTCTATCTTCCATCCACAAATTAAGACCTAGATTCATCACATTGCTATATTTATCATGGGAGTTTTGTGCATTAGCGGCTGCGATAAAAATGGATCTGATTATGCAAATTTTTGAGATGCTGCATTGTGTAGCTAAAAATCATAATCTGCGATAAAGTTTTGTGTCATGGAATGGCATATAACAGTGTGAGATGCATTAGCGCAGCCCGTGCACAAACTGGGAGATAGGCGCACAAGTTGGGTCTAATCGCACAGAAAGTTTTCTTTTTAATACCGGCTGAATATGCGCATATCTCTCGGTGTGCACACATGTGAAAGCTAGTAAAGAAAGGATGGGGCATTGGCGTGTTTGGGGAGGCCAATAAATGTGCACATTTAAACTTTAAGCACACAGGCACGCACCAGAGTCTATGGATGGTGTGTAAGTCTTAAAAGAAAAAATGTAGGCAAGTCAACAGGTACTTACAGCTAGGGGGTAAAGGGGGAAAAAGACAAATACAACAGGGGGCTTTGGAAGTCCTGTCCCTAGCTTAGGTGAACTGGAAACAAACAGGTGAAACTGGTAATGATGTCAGCGCATGTCCCTTTTAATATAAAATGTTTTATTAATTCAAGTAACCAAATACACAAACATTCAGTGCACTGTGTCTTATGTACTCCAAAGTAAAACAAAAAATAGAAAACATTTACCATTTTTACCTTCCTGTTTATTCTCCCCTACCTTGCAACTCAGAACAAATTCATGGTGAACTCTTATCTCATCCTTAAAATCCTCCCACTTATGTGGCAGAAGTGGAATTTGCACACCCATGTGCATGCACATATCAAATAGGGCACACATTAGGTGCATTCAGCCTGATACCAATTATGCATGTATGCGTGCATATAATGAAATGGTTAAAACCCTTATAACCAAGGCAAGTATATGCGTGCTTGGTATTAAATAGGCGATATTAGCCATCATTATAGCCATGACCCATGATAAAGGCAGCTATCCCGTGATGAAAACTCTCTTCCCCTTTTATCAAACAAAAAAAAAGGTGTTATTTCCAACATTAAATCCCACATTACTGTGCATTCAATTTTCATAGTAAGAGTCAGTCATTTGCATAAAAAGTTAACTTTTGCATAATTATAAAATTTGCATGCAAATGCTTGATGGGATTAAGATTGCATGGGTATCATGCATTAGATCCCTTTTATCATTCATTGAAGCCCTAACATGATTTGATGTAAATCTTCTATTAGAGCTGCATATTTCAAGCTTCAAGTAATGCGTAGATTAAAACCATTCATCTGTTTAGAAGAGAATTGCAGGCATTAGTATTGACAAAGTTGGATTATTGCAAATCTATCTATCTTGGAGTTGGGATTCAGCTTTGAAAACTTTACAAATGGTGCTGAACTCAGCTGCAGGAATAGTAATGGGTTCTTCTAGGAAAGAGCAAATGATTCCTAAGATAACTCCACTGGCCTGCTATGCAGTGGAAATAAAATGTAAGATTCAGAGGCTCTCAGTAGTGATATACCTCTTCCTATCAGCTCTTTGTTAAGAATATATAGGCCAAAAAGAGATTTACGATCAACTGGTAATGTCTCACTTGGAAAATCATCAGATTGGCTGGGGCATATTTTCTGTAACAGGTGTTACAGAAATCATTACCAGAATGTTTGCATCAGGAACCAAATTTTATATCTTTGAAAAAAAAAAACTGCAGTAGCTGGTGCCTGATCCAGATGTAATTTGCTTTCTTTAAACTCAAATTAAGTTTTAGGATTTAGTGTAGTAAGGGTGTGAAACTTCTGGCAGAGGAATTCATTATTAAATTGATTTAACTATGTTTGTTCGTATTGTAAATATAAATATAAATGTTTTAGGTTTTTAAGCCATCTAGGACTTTGGATTGGCAGCATATAAGCATTTAAAGTTATATTTAATTCAGCCATTTCCCATCAAAACAGTGACTGATTCTGTCCAATCATGCATGCATAATCCCAGCCCTTGGTGTGAACTGCTGTGGCACACCCTGTCCGCGCTTGGCCCGCGCATGGGCCTGCTCACCTCACTAGCTCCTCTGCAGGTCTCGGGTCGGCCTTCCCAGCAACAGCCGCAAGCTCCTCCAGGCCTCGGCGTCCCACGGAGGCGGTCGCTGGGCCTTCCACTGCACACCAGGCCTCACTCCAGAGTTCTGCATCCTCAGTAGCATTGGCCACGCCCCTATGAGCATGCGCACGGACCACCCGGTCCCTTGTGGGTCCAGGTGTGGGTCCTAGCTCCGCTGCGCGCCTTGATTGAATGTACTACTTAAGGAAGTGTGGGCAAAAAAGAATGGGTTAGACACCAGGAAACGTCCAAACTGTTCTTTATTTGAGTGGAGACAAGTTTGATACAAACGCCCGACTCAGGCCGAGTTTCGCCCCACTTGGGGCTGCCTCAGGGGCTAAAACAACAAATACAACATATAATTAAACATACATATTAAATGATTAAATAAATATTATATTGATTAAATAAATATTTTTGCGGTAACCACAGAGGATATATGCAAAACAATTAAATTATTAGAATATAGAAAAGAATGAGTTTATACCTGTATGCAGATTTTCTCTAAATAAAGTCGTATTCTTAAAATACACTTCAGATGTCTCAAAATCTTTGAATAATGTAATAACAATTTAACATGACAAATGCAATTGATATGCCTGAAGAAAAATCAATTAAATGAATGAAATGAAAAAAATAAATAAAATGAAAAAAATAAAAAATGATGAATATCAATGAACACAAGGCGTTATATCTATGAAATATGGGCAACATAATAATCATCTGACAGTATTTACATATATAATTAAAGACAAAAACCTTGCAAAAATAACCACTATATGATCATCCAGCCAGAAATTCATATGCCATATTATTGTACATGTTACTCTATTGTAGTACATAATCGTCAATTTTCATACATACTGTAAAATAGATAAAACATACTTTGTTCTAGTTTTATTGAAATAGAATTATTGCAAAAACATAAAGATACAGTATTTTATGATTATACGCCATATTATAAAATAAACCATAACTAAATTATATGGAGTTTGCATCAAAACAATTTAAATATGCAAAGGTGCCTATGGAAATATTATCCATTGATCGTGATAATCAAATGGAGCTCATGTAACTTGATATAGGGGGTCATTTTCCAAAGAGTTACCGCGCGCGATACGGCTGTACCGCGTGCGATAAATTCGCGAACCGTGATAAGCATATATTGCGGTTCGCGAATGTAAATATGGGATAATGTATTCAGGGGGCGGAGTTGGGGCGGGGCAAATGTAAAGTAGGGAGGACGTATCGCGTGGCGCGAAACCCACGGCGGTGTTAGCGTGGCTCCTAACCCGGCCAATAACTACAACCCTTTCAAATGCGATACAGTCTATCGCAGCACACAGCACGCAGCGCGCTAATAGCGCGTTGAACGAAAATGTGCAAAACCAATCCCCACAGACCTACAAAGGTACAGCTGGCCAATAAAAAGGCCTGTTCTTAGTAGGTCTATCTGCTCCACACATTCACAGTGTATGGGGCAGGTGCACCCCATGGCTGAGCAGGCCCAACGCAGACGCAGATGCCAGGACGTTGGTCGACATCGCCGTCGTTACAGGCAGCGGATCTATCTGCCACGAACCTCATTGCTGGGAATGCCAGAGGATGTTGTCATCAGCAGATATCGCCTCAGCACTCGTGCCATCATGGAACTATATGGAGACATACGAGGTGCCCTTGAGCCCTGAACCCGAAGGAGCCGTGCCATCCCCGGCCTGACCAAACTCTTGGCTGCCCTGCACTTCACAGCAAGTGGCTCCTTCCAATCCACGGTAGCTGTTGTGGGTAGGATGTCACAGAGCACCTTTTCCCGGTGTCTGCACCAGGTCATTGCAGCTGTTATGGACCGCATGCCTCGCTACATAGCATTCCCGCGCAACAGACAGGACCTGATGGACCTCAAGCGTAGTTTCCATGCCCTTGCCCGCTTTCCGAATGTCATTGGAGCTATTGACTGCACTCATGTGGCCATCGTTCCACCCCGTGAGACGGAGGCAGCCTACCGCAACAGAAAGCAGTTCCACTCCCTCAACGTGCAAGTGGTGTGTGATGCTGGAATGCGGATCCTCTCGGTGATGTCCAGGTTTCCGGGATCAGCGCACGATGCCTTCGTACTCAGGCAATCAGCTCTGTTTCGCAAATTCGAAGATGGCCTGTATGGCGATGGTTGGCTTGTAGGTAAGATCCACGTTAACATACATATAACATATTTGCAATGGTCATCTCTGTAATGGCACACAAAGGTGATGTAGACGCCTGTTGGGATGGAGTCACAGGTCCCCATCACAACAGACCTGAGTGGCACATTGTGTTAGCGAAAGTGGTGGAATGGCTCAGGCACCCAACCACTTACTATTGGCTGCCAAGCACAAACTATACAGAAGCCCCTGTAAGGCCTGTATGTGGCATGGCTTGCTCACCTCACTGCACAGGTGGACAGCCTACACATATTGGGTGTAGCCATGGCTACTGGCAGTGTGCAAGATGAATTGACACTTGTCATGTAAGAGCAGCTCACATCCATAGGTGTTAGTGAGCCCCTGACGTTCCTGAGACCTTGCATGAACACCTCTACTCAGTTGTGCACATTGAGGGGCAGCCAGTTGACACCATGTATGTTGTTGGGTATGCATACCTACAGAGAAGGTGTACTTGAGCACATATGTCAGTACACAATGACTGGGGTGCATAATGCATATGATTTGAACACAGGGATGTCATCTGTAAGGACAGTGGTGTAATGCACCAACCGCATTCACAGAGCTGACATACATCTCACTGTTTAGGGGCCCTTCATGTGCTATAACACCTAATAGCCACACACCAGCTGTGTGCCAAAGCAATCCTGACGCCAGACACATAAGGTGTAGGGAAACTGGAATGGGCTGCCTTGTGCCATCCGGTTCGACTGCATGTGTTGAGCACATACACCCATGGGACACAAGCATCAGTATGTGTAATCTCTTCCCTATGTCATTGTCACAGGAGACGCAGCCTATGGATGCAGGCCCTGGCTTATGACCCCGATCCTCCAGCCTGCCACAGCACAACAGCTGGCCTATAATGCGGCTTTAAGTGCTACCCGCTCGGTCATCGAACGTACCATCGGCCTTTTGAAGAGCCGCTTCTGATGTTTGGACGAGTGGGGGAGCGCTACTGTATGCCCCCCCCCAAGGTTGCTCGGACAATCCTGCTTTGCTATGTGTTCCATAATGTGGCTCTTCGCCATGGAATACCTGTGGCTATAGCTCCAGATCTCAGACCTGATCCCCCATGTGCGCGTGCACGACGGCATGACAACACACTCAGGGGCAGCCAGGTTCGCCAACACCTTATACAGACACACTTTTACGGTTGGCATGGGGCAGAACCCTGCCCCAGAAGGCCTGTTTGCCCACCGATGGGTTAGGAAATAGGTTAATGTGCAGAGGTCCTTTCAGTCTGCTACGTGCCTCACCTGCTACGTGTGTCCAGCCAACAACTGTTTGGGGTGCTGCCC
Organism: Rhinatrema bivittatum; assembly: GCF_901001135.1. NCBI lineage: Eukaryota > Metazoa > Chordata > Amphibia > Gymnophiona > Rhinatrematidae > Rhinatrema > Rhinatrema bivittatum. The sequence goes on from NC_042630.1 coordinate 67,221,877, forward strand.
TACCACAGAGGATGTAGGCCATAATAGGGTGGCGAAGCGCTGCCTCAAGCCTCTGCTGAGGTGCTGTATGTGTGATACCTATTCTGTGCCATTGGGCTAAGCACTTGCTACATACTCTGGGTTGCTGTGCAGTGCACTTCTGCCATCCAAGGCATACCACACACCTGTGTCATTCCAGATATGGCACACATTATCTGATGGAGTTACTGATCAACACAGTGCACCTCAGAAGCAAGGAAGAGCTACCTGGCCATGCATGCTCCTGGAAGCAGCACACACACATGCTGTCAGACCCCTCATTATATAGATGTCCCCTGTTGGGACACACAGCCACTATTTAATGCAGGCCGGACATACTCCTGTCATGACATCTCACCTGAAGAAAGTGTCAGCAGTGCTGGCTGCACGGAGCTGTGGCATGGGGCTACCCAGCCACATTACGCATTTTTTGCTACAAAGGTGATGGCCTGACTGTTGGCAGCCACCTTGCGGATGGCCCGTGACCAGCAGCAGAGCTGATCGGCCAGGCTAGCAGAGGAAGGATGCATGCATGTGTATACTGCTCTATGGAGTGATAGATGGCCATTACTGAAGTGTGAGCCCTCACCAGAGGACTGACAGGTGGAAGGCACCATGCTGCAGTGCCCCTCAATGTGGTGTCAGGTGCCCTTCCAATGTATATAAGGTGCAGAAAGTAGCAGGCTGCTATGTAGTGACACAGAGGGATCTTGTCCAAATGGCTACGCGGCTCTCTGGACTGTAACAGAGTGCCTCTTTGGGCAAGGCCTCAACAGATGGCCTGCCCAACCACCCACAAATGGGTCACAGCTACACAAGGTGCTGATGTGGGTGTGGCTGTTACCACGTAACCCACTGCGGTTTGTTCAATAGCACATAAGGCATGTTGTGGACAGTGGAAGCACCTTGGACCATCCAGTTATACCCCTACAGCACGCTCCGGGTGAGCAGACACACAGTCATTGACGCACATGCAAACACAGACCATCATAATTATATAGGCTCTACCAATGCCCTCATCACAGCTGCCGTATTGCTTATGATGACTAACTAATGTCACTAATGACAGATGATCACACAGGCCTCCAGCACAGGGCCTGAGTTGGCAAGAATGGCCGTCAATACATACATGTGAGACTGTCCATAGAGCCGAAGGCTGTGGCTGAACCCACATTACCCATATCTTGCCCATATGGAGGTTGCAGAATGCTGATGGAGGTTGCACAGGGTGCAATGTGTGCATGAAGGGGTTCCGATGTACGGCTAGGCAGGTGATGAGGTCTATTGATGTATGGCCACTCTCCTTTCCTAACATGTGTACGACCCCTGTGCGGCAACAAACGTGGGTGTGGAATAGGAGGAATCGATGAACAATGAGCGGGAACAATGACCATCTGCTAGGTGTCTGGATAGAGGTGACCAGCCTTCCAGCACACAACCTATGCGCACCGTGTTCCAGAGCTCTTGGGTACACCAGCACGTGCATGGGTGTGAGTGATGATGGACTAGTTGGTACCCATGACTGTACAGCCACAGCGGTGTCCACGCTTGCTACATGCAGTGATGGGGATGACAGCGGGTCAGGCCGGGTGACTGGCTGGCTCTATCATCACACTGGAAGCATTTGTGGCTCATAAAGTATGTAGGATACACTGCCCTGTCGCCCTCATACTGTACGGTACAATGGTACACTGGGCAGGAAGGTGACCAATTGGGATGATGTTTGGTCTGCGCTCTGACCATAACCCTGCCTCCCCCCCAGTCTGGCCACAATATATGCAAACCCATCCCACCCAGCTTGTGTGAATGGCACAGGTTGGTGTGTTGCCACTATATGACAATGATGGTGCTGGCCACTGCAGCACCCCATACCAGGATGGCATCTCGGGGTACAGGTGGTACCTAGGCTCTGCAGGACACACACCCCTCACCACCATCCACTCTTGCTTTGCCCCTCAACCATGATACCATGCAAATTTACACCTGGAGCCTACATGTACTGTACCTTATGAGGGTGCACCCGTCTGGCAGCACGCGACCTGGCTGCACCCAGCGATGTCCTCCACAAGGGTATATAAGGAGGGCCAACGGTGCCATGAGCCCCTGCCATGGCTGGTCACAGTGTTCAAATACCTCACACTTGGCCAAGCACATGTGCATCCTTAACAATTGTGCTACCTGCTGCACCACAGTTGTGTGGTCCTGGTTTCCACTAGCTGGGTATGCAGACGTTAAACAGGCTGCACGGTACATGCTGTAACTTCTGACATGGCTACCTGTTCTTAATGAGGTGGAATGTGTCAGAGAAGCAAGATGTGCCTAAGGGTGCAGACAAATACCATTACAGTGTTCAGTGTTGCACTTGGCCTCTGCATCAGTACATACACAGGCCACACAGTGGCATGGACATGGAGGCAACACCGTACACCATGTATGGCAAGCATTCGACAGGTGACAGCTTCCTGATGTCCATGTACAGTGGCAAACCATCATTCATGGATTGTGTCCTCCATGGGTGCACCAACAGAATCCTTAGTAATGCCATGAGTACAGAAGTGTGTGACACCCAGTGATACAGATCTTCATTATAATCCACTGAATTATAACAGGACAACAATCATTCACATGCTGCAGAACCCCAGTGTACTTCCCTCCCTACAGGTGTGCTGGTCAGAAGGTGACAGCTAACCAATGTTGCACACACATCATTATCAGCAGAACATTACTGTTTCCACATGCTGAATGACCTGTGGCACTGCCTGACAGGCCATATGTGTAGAAGACCCCTTTACCTTGCTTCCCAGGTATGTAGTGCACAGGAGCTGGTGCACAGTGGTTTTACCAGTACTGCTAACTGCGCTGTGTGCAGGCATATAGGGAATAAGGGCCACACATCGACCTACATGTCCCTCCGCGTGACATAGATGCACCCATATTGGTACGTTGGGAGGGTAGGCGTCCCATCCACATGATGTCCCTCAAGAAAGGCTTGCAGGTACAGGAGCTTCATGACAGGGTTTGTAGCACAACAGGGGTGAGGTGGGTACATAACATGATGGTGACACAGGTCACACAGTCTGTGTAAAATGTCTGCTGATAATGATTTGTGAGCAACATTGTTTACCTGTAACCGTCGCAACTGCACACCTGTAGGAAGGAAAGTCCACTGGGGTTCTGCAGCATGTTAATGATTGTTGTACTGTTGAGGGACAGTTATGTCTAACGAATATCTGTCACAACTGACCGATACCTGTGACTGCCCTGTACTGGTTAGCCAATCAACATGCCCTATCACCAAGGACAGTCAACCTTGGGGAGTGGCTGGCATATGTGTGTGTAGCGACCTTACATATGTGAAGACACTGTAGGACTGTGGACCACACAGTGTGGGCCATCAGATGGTGCCCCATGTCCACCATCTGAACAGTTAATGGAGGATCCATGCACACCCCACAGCTAGGAGATGGCACCAGAGGGATGTGTGCCACTACGGATGGGGACCCCTTGTTGCGATCTTTGCACTTTTCAGACCCCCAAAATCCTATATGGGTGAGTAACAGTGACTGCACACCAGCAGTCACCCCATCTGTGTGCACATGGACACCCGCTAAACACACTTAAGGCCTGATGACCATGCCTTACACCGCTTGCACCCTGTACACAGGTATGACAAATTTGCATTAATATTGTCCCCTCTCCGTACAACTAACAGCCCACTTAGCTGGCCGCTGACAGTCTGTGCAACTGCTGTAATACACAGCATGCAGATAGCAACATTACCCTTCCCCTGCCACACTTGTCAGGGGCCCACAACCTTAATGCTAAAAGCGTGCCTAGAGGATGGCGTTCCTGGCACACAACCATGCTGCCATGGTGGGGATGTACAACAATATATGGGATTGCACAGGGTACATGCTTACAAGCTGGAAAGGCCTACACAGTATTGTATGCCAATGGTGCCTGGAAATTAAGAGTGTGCATGGGCTACCACTATCATGGATGTCGTGCATGCCAACCTCTTGGTCAGTCACCCAGCAGTGGTGGAAGCAATCGTCCAGTTACCTGCACAGGTGAGAGACTATCTAGGAAGCAACGTCGGCTAGTACCTTACCATCAGTTAGCCTTACTTACGTGGTGTGTGTCATGCAGAGATAGGTACAATACTGAACCCTGGTCAGATATCCATGTCTGGACTCCTCACCGACATCAGTGCATGACATGAGCAGTGCTATTGCAATACACAGCTGGCCACCCCTTCCCCTTTCCTCACAGATCAGGAGTGCTGGCATACATCAGCACACTCCATTACTGTGCATTCCCTGTACTGAGGAACAATACCTCTTCTACTGTCAGGGACATGTCTGGTACTCCCCTATGTTTTACTCTGTAAGGTATGTGAAAGACAGATGCACATGTTGCAATACTGAACCTCAGGCAGGGGCCAGTGTGAACACTCAGTATTGGTGCAATGTGGGATACAGCATGCAAGGTGTGGCGGGGGTACACCAACAGCACATTAGGAACATAACAAGGACACAATAGGTGGCAGGTTAAACAGGATATTTATTCCTGACAACATTCAGCAGGGTATAGTCAAGTATTATGTCAGCAGTAACAGCATACAATTGATGTTCCTAGGTATTCATTATCTGCAAGTACTAGATAGCTAATGGATCCAAAGTGATCCAATTCCGGACTACATCACTCCACCATCAGCAGTATTTACACATATGCAGGTAGTGGGTGTTATCAGTACTGGCAAAGCATGATTACCCAGGAACGGAGAAACAGGAAGTGGCACCCCAATAGCTTGGATACTGTAATACATAGATTACCGCTGGTCAGTATACAATGAGTAGACAGGCATAGGCCCCAGGCAGTCCATGTTGAAAGAGTGCACTGAAAGAGGACAGCCTGAGAGGCCAGCCAGCAGAGTGAAAGTCCAGGCCCCAGGCAGTCCATGTTGAAAGAGTGCACTGAAAGAGGACAGCCTGAGAGGCCAGCCAGCAGAGTGAAAGTCCAGGCCCCAGGCAGTCCATGTTGAAAGAGTGCACTGAAAGGGGACAGCCTGAGAGGCCTGCCAGCAGAGTGAAAGTCCAGGCCCCAGGCAGTCCATGTTGAAAGAGTGCACTGAAAGAGGACAGCCTGAGAGGCCAGCCAGCAGAGTGAAAGTCCAGGCCCCAGGCAGTCCATGTTGAAAGAGTGCACTGAAAGAGGACAGCCTGAGAGGCCAGCCAGCAGACAAGGTATCCAGCGGTTCAGCATGTAGGCACCAGGCAAAAACATGAAGGGTCTGGCTACAGCAGTGAAGGGTCAGGACCAGACAGCAGCAGCAGTAGCAGCAGCAGCAGCAGCAGCAGGAGGAGGCCCAGGATGAGACAGCAGCAGCAGGAGGCCCAGGATGAGACAACAGCAGCAGCAGCAGCAGCAGCAGGAGGCCAGGATGAGACAACAGCAGCAGCAGCAGCAGCAGGAGGAGGCCCAGGATGAGACAGCAGCAGCAGCAGCAGCAGGAGGAGGCCCAGGATGACACAGCAGCAGCAGGAGGCCCAGGATGAGACAGCAGCAGCAGCAGGAGGAGGCCCAGGATGAGACAGCAGCAGCAGCAGCAGCAGGAGGCCCAGGATGAGACAGCAGCAGCAGGAGGCCCAGGATGACACAGCAGCAGCAGGAGGCCCAGGATGAGACAGCAGCAGCAGCAGCAGCAGGAGGCCCAGGATGAGACAGCAGGAGGCCCAGGATGAGACAGCAGCAGCAGGAGGCCCAGGATGAGACAGCAGCAGCAGCAGCAGCAGGAGGCCCAGGATGAGACAGCAGCAGGAGGAGGCCCAGGATGAGACAGCAGCAGCAGCAGCAGCAGGAGGCCCAGGATGAGACAGCAGCACATGGCTTTTGGAGACATGAGGCACAGATCGCACCACACAACCAGCATTAACAGGCCTTCAGCAGACCAGTCATCCTACAGCACACTGCCAGAATTTGCAGCCCTTGACACAGAAGGTGGCAGACAGCAGAGTGGCGCAGCAGATGGCGGTGGCAGACAGTAGAGTGGCGCAGCGGATGGCGGTGAGCCAGGTGAGCAGGTGGGTAGGAGGAGCTTTGCATGGTGCTTCCCCCTCCATCTCGAGAGCACTGCCCCTCTGTGGGGAGCAGCCAGCGGGACATCCTCTTCCATCTCGACGGCACTGCCCCTCTGTGGGGCGCAGCCAGCAGGACATCCTCTTCCATCTCGACGGCACTGCCCCTCTGTGGGGCGCAGCCAGCAGGACATCCTCTTCCATCTCGACGGCACTGCCCCTCTGTGGGGTGGCCATCCCAGTAATGGGTGGGAGTAACAGCGCCACCCGGTTTGTGGGAACCGTTGGCCCCCTCAGGGTCCCTTCCCACGTTTTGATGGTCCGGTGGGAGGTGGGGGGTTCTTCGGGGGACGGCCCCTGCGGCCTCGGGACCCCTGAGGGACTTGGCTGCGGTGTGGATGTAGTGGATGAGGAGGCCACCTGCTGCTTCTGCATCCACTGGAGCATTTGCAGTAATATAGTGTTTTGGGTGCCAATAGCTGCAGCTATGGTAGTCCCTGCCTGTGTGGTGGCTGCAGTGTGGAGCTGGAGGTCACGGCTGAGCTGTCTGACCGCTCTCCTGAGGGCACGGTATTCCCTCCTTAGCTGTTCCTCGTGTCTGCTTGGCAGGGGTTCCCAGTATGGCTGTGGGGGTGCTGCTGCTGGAGGTGCTTGTGGTGCTGGGGGATGTGGGATTGGCATTGCTGCCACATCCAATGGCGCAGGGCTGCTTGGCGACATTACCGGTGTGGACATACTGGGCGGTGTTTCCTCAAACGGCGGGGGGGGGGGGGGGGGGGGGGGGGGCAGATGGTCCACCAGGGTCTCGGTCAGGGTTAGGGGGCTGCCTGTGGCTGCTCCGGTGGCCCGCACCTCTTCCTCCTCCTCTGAATCCGACCACTGTGTCGTCGCATCAGTTTGAAAGGGCCTGGTCAGCATTGGTGGGCGGCGTGTCCCCGGTGGGTCTCTGCTGGTGCTTGGGCCCTCCCAGCTGGCATCAGAGGGCTGCTGCCTGGGACCAGATGACTCTGTGGGGAGATTGGGGAGAAAGAGGATATACTGCATCAGTAACACAACTTTTCTGTTATATTAGTGTTACGTCAAACAGGGACAGCTAATGTTACACCAACATGTCATTCTGCGTATACAGTACAGTTGCGTCCTTTGACATGTTCCTCATGGCATGGGTGGTGGGGCTGAGGGCTGGGCCCAGAAGCCAGGCCAGGCTTCTGGGCCCAGCTCACTGTCTCAGTTAGGGCCTGGCCTGTGCACAGGCCAGGCCCTAACTGAGACAGGGAGCTGTTGGCAGCATGCCTTGCACCCTGCTGCCTGCCCCTTGCTGACTGGGGGAGGGGGGCCACTACTATTCTGCGGAGCACATGGGTAACAGAAACTGAAACCTGCACTAAACATTGTGTTACGACCTTTCACAGGACGGGGGGGGAGCCCAGAGGGCAACTTACCTTCTTCGAGGTGGGAAGTATCCAGGTGGGGGTCCAATCCCTCAAAGACATCTGGTCCCAGACGCTGCATCAGTTGCTGCTCCATGTCTGTGAACCTGATGGGGCATGGGGACCTTCCTCCTGTGTCCCTCATGTACTGGTTCCTGTCTGCTATCTTTGCCTTGAGCTGGGCTTTTATGTCTCGGTAGCGGTGGGCCACCTGCTCCCCGGTCCGACGGATGTCACTGTGCCTCTGTATGGCTGCAGCTATGCTGGACCAGATCTGTGCCTTCACTGCCTTGGTGGTCCTCACAGACAGGTTCCCAAAGAGGTGCGCATAGTGACGCAGGACCCCCTCTATCAGCAGGTTATTCTCCTCTGTGCTGAACCGAATGGCACGCTGCCTGACCCTGGCCTGGCTGCCTGGTTGGGGTGCCACTTCCGGAGGGGTCTCCTCCCTATGCTCTCTCTCCACCCCCCCCAGGTTCCCCACTCCCTTCCTCCCCCCCCCCCCCCCACCTGACCCTGCACTTCCTGCTCCCTTCCCCTCTGCCCTGCCTGTCTAGCCCTACTTCTTCCCACCATTCTCTCCTGCCTCACCCCATCCCCCTCCCCCTCCCTCCTATCACTTCCCTCCTGCCTATCTCTCCCACTACCCCTGTCCCTGCTCCTACTCCTCATTCCCCTACCACTAGGTCTCGCTTCCTCCTCCTCCCTCCCCCTCTCCATCCCCCTCCCCCTCCCCCTACTCTCAACACCCCTCTTCTCTCCTCTCCTACCACTCCTCTCACGCTCCATCCTCCTCCTCCTCCTCACCGCCACCAACACCACACTCTTCCTCCTCCTCCTCACCGCCACCACACTCCTCCTCCTCCTCCTCCTCCTCCACACAGATAGACAAACAGTAGACTGACACACTTGCACTCCAACACAGATTACAAAAGACACAGGTAAAGGGAAACAAATGACAACAATTACACAGGACACCGCACTCAGTAATCAAATCTATAAACTCCTACCAAACTCTACACCTCCAACACCTACCTTTCTCCACAACTCCTTCCAAACCCTCAAAGGAGGAGGGGCAGGAAGTGGGCTTTTATACCAGACACATTATCGCGGGACATGGTACTTGGTTTCACTTTGTTTCGCGTCCCGCGAAAACGGCACGTACCGCGATAATATTTTGGACTTTTCTTCGCGAACCGCGATATTTGTTTCGCCGCACACAAAACCGTTTCGCCGCACGCGAAGTTTTCGCGAGCGGCGACGTTTTCCCGATGCACGATAAAACACCTATTTGCATGGGAACGCCCCCGTTTTTTATCGCAGGCGGTACCACTGCGATATTGGGAAATGAGGCCAATTGATTGTAACCTCTCCCTCTCCCCCTCCCTCTCCCTCGCCATGTTCCCCGCCATGTTCCTCGTCCTCTTAAAAAAGGACTATCAGATTTTTTCTGCGGTTGATCTTCTCTAACTGAGTCTTTCCTCCATAGTTTATTTATCTCATGTGCTCTGGTCATCGGTCTATTTGCAACTATCTGTCTACTATCGTTATCAGATTCAGAAAATAATGGTGCAGATGGGTCAAAGTCACCCTCAGTATGGCTGCGACTACGTTTGGCATTTCTAACATGTTCTGGACTAGAATTTGTTCTTTTCTCTTTGGTTACACGCCCCCAATTTTGATTGACATATTTTTGGCGCTATTTGGAGTATCACATACGGGTATTTTCTTGACACGCCCCCAGAATTGATTGACAAGCATTTTGGCGCGATTTTTATCCTATTTAAATTTACTTTGTAGCCGTGCAGTTTTTAAAGCTTTTATGCACCGTGTGGAGACTGTGCATACTGACACTGCAAATCTAGTAAGTAAATCCTTTTATAATACACCGAGTTCGATAGAGTTTTCATTATATTTTGTTTTAAAAAAATCCCGAAGAAAATATTTAATAAAAATGACATTTCAGCTTGATGCGGCACATTTGCCTTATTCAGAGTATACTTTTGTAAGTTTTTTAGCCCTAATATAATTTTGCTAATGTCGCTAAACATTTAAATAGCCGACATGGCTGTTTTGAAGAAGTAGCGATATCAGATATAAATAACTCAAAATTTAATACTTGAATCGGCACGCAAATAATTATCTATTTTTTAATAACAAAAAAGTAAGCCGCCAAGTTAAAGTTATTTGTTCGGATTTATTTATTTTATTTATTTATTTAAGGGTTTTTTTATATACCGAGGCACGTTTGCAAAACATCACCTCGGTTCACAATGTAACATAACTTAGCAACAAGCTTTACAATAATAGCATTTTTTTTAACAGGGATAGGGTTAACAAGGGCAGGAGTAGATAATACGAGAATTATATACATATGTACAAGTTAGTTTTAACAAGTGAGTTCATCAAAGCAGTCAGAATAATTAGCAGGGGAAAGTATTAAAGGGGAGGGGAAGAGGGGAGTATATATATCATAATACATAGCTATAGGAGCTTGATTAGAGTACTACTAACAGTGAATAGCATTTCCATAAGTACGTTTGCACATCCAGTTTGTTTTTGTTGAAGAATCCCGGAGAGATAATAACAATGGCGCTGTAGTTTCACGCGGTAGCTTTGTTTTGATTTAAGTAACTAAAAATGATCTGATTCAAAGTATATTTTTACAAGCCTTTAAGTCCCAATATTTTTTATTGTTGCTCCGTATATACTTACATAGCCTGCACGGTGGTTTTGCAAAACTAGTGACATTAGATATATACGACTGAATTTTAATACTTGACTCGGCATGCAAGTAACTTTCTGTTACCCTTTAATAATTGTCATGACAGCACGGAATCGCAAGCCGTCAAGTTCAAATCACTATGAGGGTCATTTTCCAAGGTGTTATCGCGGGAGATAAATTTGCAAATTGCACTAACAGCCGTTAACGCGATTTGCGAATGCAAATTTGTAATGCAGTTTTAGCGCGGCTCTTATCGTGGCTAATAGCTACAACACTTTCATTTGTGTTACCTTGTGCGCTACAGGTCAGTAAAGGGTTATCACGGTCCACAACAATTCCAAACGGCTTATTTCAGGGGGGGGGGAGAGAGAGAGAGAGAGAGAGAGAGAGAGAGAGAGAGACTGCCTTGCTATAGTGCCTATGCCCTAGACAGGTATTTGTATCCCTATGGGAGGGCCACCTAGTAACGAGGTGGGGATTAGGTATGAGCGTAGGGGGTTGGGGGCCACTTGCACATTCAACATGAGACGTACGGAAAGAACAGTGGTCTCTAGTGAAGATTTGCTGGCCGTCGGAGTGAGGAAACTCACTCCAAGAAGAGATTTGGGCAATGTTCTCTCCACCTAGCTTGATGGAGCACCTAAGTGGAAATAGGCTGTTTGGGACACTTTCGTGTACTGCGAAGATTCATTGGTTGTTTTATCGTGGTGCACGATGTTTTTGCCATTTGCGGAAATGGATTCGCAAATCGTGAACCTTTCCGCAAATGGCGAAAACATCGCGTGACGCGATGTTTCCCTGCTGCACGAAAAATGCCTTATTTGCATGGGACATGCCCCCTCATGCGTTACCACTGCGATATTGGAAAATGAGGCCCTATATCAAGTTACATGAGCTCCATTTGATTATCACGATCAATGGATAATATTTCCATAGGCACCTTTGCATATTTAAATTGTTTTGATGCAAACTCCATATAATTTAGTTATGGTTTATTTTATAATATGGTGTATAATCATAAAATACTGTATCTTTATGTTTTTGCAATAATTCTATTTCAATAAAACTAGAACAAAGTATGTTTTATCTATTTTACAGTATGTATGAAAATTGACGATTATGTACTACAATAGAGTAACATGTACAATAATATGGCATATGAATTTCTGGCTGGATGATCATATAGTGGTTATTTTTGCAAGGTTTTTTTCTTTAATTATATATGTAAATACTGTCAGATGATTATTATGTTGCCCATATTTCATAGATATAATGCCTTGTGTTCATTCATATTCATCATTTTTTATTTTTTTTCATTTTATTTATTTTTTTCATTTCATTCATTTAATTGATTTTTCTTCAGGCATATCAATTGCATTTGTCATGTTAAATTGTTATTACATTATTCACAGATTTTGAGACATCTGAAGTGTATTTTAAGAATACGACTTTATTTAGAGAAAATCTGCATACAGGTATAAACTCATTCTTTTCTATATTCTAATAATTTAATTGTTTTGCATATATCCTCTGTGGTTACCGCAAAAATATTTATTTAATCAATATAATATTTATTTAATCATTTAATATGTATGTTTAATTATATGTTGTATTTGTTGTTTTAGCCCCTGAGGCAGCCCCAAGTGGGGCGAAACTCGGCCTGAGTCGGGCGTTTGTATCAAACTTGTCTCCACTCAAATAAAGAACAGTTTGGACGTTTCCTGGTGTCTAACCCATTCTTTTTTGCCCACACGGCTTTCTTAGACAACCTACCCTCTTGCTTCATCACTACTTAAGGAAGTTCCTGCCTGCACTTCCTTGTCTTGGCAATCGGGTCGGCACTTTATGTGTACTAGTTTGCCTCTGCATTTCACAGTCTTGTTCCAGCCTCATTCCAGTCTTGTTCCAGCATCCTCCTATTCCAATGTCCTTCTGTTCCAGCATCTGTCTGTCTCCCCAAGTAGTACCTTTCGGACTCTCTGGTACTGACCTCTGCTTGCTTCCTTGACCATTCTGATCGCTGCCTGGATCCTGACCTTTGCCTGCCTTCTTGACCTCGTCTGACCTCTGGAACCTGACCCCTGCTTCGTTGACTACTCTCATACTGATTCCTGGTATCTGACTCCTGCTTTGGCTGACATCCCTCGGACTGATCCTCGGAACCTGACCCCGGCTGCCATTGACCACGCCTCCTTGATTCTGGCTCTGTCCCTTGCCTTGTCATCGCCTACGCTATACTGGCCTTCCTTGATCCTCCAGGCCTGCAGCCAAGTGACCGACCCACTCCCTTGCTACTGGTGGGCACACCTCTACACTTCCTTCTGGGAGACCCTGCGAGGCCCATCTAAGTCCAAGCGGCCCATGTCCCCAAGGACTCCACCTGGGGGGACCGCGGGCTTCCAGTGGTGAAGCTCCTTCTAGCCTCTGTCTCCTCCTGTGCTCTGCCCCCTGGGAGCAGGTGCTCCCTGGGCCCGACCAGGGAGCCATCCTACACTGCTCCAGGACAAGGGTCCACCTCCAAGCGCAACAGGTTGCCAAGGCCATGAACTCGGCGGAGTATCCCGCCTCCAGGGCCCTACCAGGATTGGCCACAGCAATCCAAGAACATCACCGATCTTTGGAATCGCTCGCCTCTTCGGTAGAAATGTTTCTTTCCCAGTTGTGAGGTACAGCTCTGGCCAATCCCGTGGATCTATCAGCCTCTATGCTACCCAGAGCATTCTTGGAGCTCCCACTTGCACGATACAATGGGGACCCATGCCTCTGTCATGGCTTCCTCACCCAGTGCTTCATGCAATTTGCACTGCAACCCTCCTTGTTCCTGAAGGAAACAACTAAAGTGAACTTCATCCTTTCCCGCCTAGAAGGGAAGGCTCTTGCATGGGCTTCTCCATTGTGGGAATGCTCCGATCCCATGCTCTCCAAGTTATCCGAGTTTGTTGCTCTCTTCAAGCAGATCTTTGGAGACCCAGGCCACCAAGCTGTAGCCAGCCATAATCTACTCCACCTCTGTCAATGGTCTAGGACCCTCTCCGAGTACATGGTGGAATTCAGGACTCTGGCTACTGAGCTCAGATGGCAAGAGGATTGTCTGCAAGTCATCTTCCTAGATGGTCTTTCCAGCGCTCTCAAAGATGAACTCCCATGTCTCTAGAGGACCTGATCTCCCTCACTGGGAAAATCGACCATCGACTCCGGAAACGGCACCTAGAAGTAAAGGCTTCTCACTCTCCTATGCCACATCCCACGCATATCGAGAGTCCTCCAGCCAAGACTCCATCACCACCAACTCCTCCTGCTGTAGAACCCATGGAGGTGAACCATGGGTGACTGTCTCCGACCGAACATCTTCGTCGGAGGAAGAAAGGTCTTTGCCTTTACTGTGGCGCCTACGGACATCTTCAGCAGTCTTGTCCGGTCCGTCCAGAAAACTGCAACGCCTGAGCTCGGCGGGGGTCCTGAGCTTGGGCACTACTGTCACCGGCCCCCAACCTCTGCTTCCAGTTACTCCAGGCATTGAGTCCCACTCCTTCGCCACCACTGCCCTTGTCAATACCGGGGCAAGTGGCAGCTTCATCATGGATGACATCATCAAGCTTCTGAACATTCCTCTCCAGCCACTAGACGTGAGCCTTCGTATTGCCTCTATCCATGGAGAACATCTTCCAGGGCTCATCACCCATCGAACAGTGGCTTTTCGTCTTACCATGGGCACTCTCCATGAGGAGGAGATGTCCTTCTATGTGTTAAAATGCTCCATATATCCAGTCATCCTGGGGCTGCCCTGGCTCCAGGCCCATGAACCTCAATTCGATTGGCATTCCCTGCAGTTGGTGCAGTGGGGTTCCAAATGCCAGAAGACATGCCTATGTCAAGAATCTCCAGCAGTAACCGTCTTGAAGTCCACCACTCTATCTGGGTTGCCTTCCCAGTATGCAGAGTTTGAAGATGTCTTCTCAAAGCAGAAGGCGGACACATTATCTCCGCTACGCAAGCTGAATTGTCCCATAGAACCTCTGCCTGGCACGTCACCTCCCAAGAGCAGAAATTATCCCTTGTCTCATCCAGAAACATTAGCCATGTTTATTTATTTATTTATTTTTACACTTTTTTTATACCGGCATTCGTAGGACACATCATGTCGGTTTACAGTCAACTGAGAAAGGAAATTACAATGAACAAGGGAGGGGCTAACTGGGTAATATACAAAATACAAAGGAAGAGAGAGTCAACAGCAGAATTACAACTTTTTGCATTCAAGTTAGGGTTAAGTATGCAAAGGAACTTATATACAAATTAAACGAGGCATGTACACTTGAGAAATTAGCATGTGTGGGCTTAATTACAGTGTGGAGAGGCAATTGCACATATGTATAGTTAAAAGCTAGAAGCTAGAGGGGGGGAGAAAGTAGGGAGGGAGCAGGGGGAGAAGGGCGGGTGGGGTAAAGTGAAAAAGAGGTACAGTAAGGCACGGGTACTTTGAGGGAGGGGTTACTAGGGGGTGAGAGGGGGGATATTGGGGGGCTAGGAGTGCAAGGGAAGGAAGCAGGAGGGGTGTTGGGAAGGGGAGGGGGAGGACAGGGAGGTGGTATAAAGGCTGAGCGTGAGCTAAGGTGGTTCGTAGGACAAAATTAGGATTGAGAGGAGTTGGGGTATGCCTGTCTAAAGAGCCATGTTTTGATTCCTTTTTTGAAGTGGCTCAGGGATGGTTCTAGGCGGAGTTTGACGGGGAGGGAATTCCAAAGGGTGGGGCCCGCAATAGAGAAGGCTCTATCCCTGGTAGTGGTAAGGTGTCCAATTTTAAGTGAAGGGATTTGGAGAGTGCCAGCAAGGGAGTTTCTCGTGGGGCGATTAGCTTGACGGAATTTTGGCATATTTTCAAGCCAGGGTGAATTGTTATTGTATAGAGTGTTATGGAGGATGGTGAGTGTTTTGTACTGGGAACGGAAGGTGATGGGGAGCCAATGGAGGTCCTGGAGTATGGGAGTGATATGGTCTGTTTTTCTGGTGTTTGTTAAGATTCTTGCCATGGTGTTTTGGAGGATTTGGAGGGGTTTAATGGTAGATGCTGGTAGGCCTAAGAGGAGGGAGTTGCAATAGTCGAGTTTGGATAGTATAGTGGTTTGCATCACAGTACGGAAGTCGTGGGCGTGGAGGAGGGGCTTCAGTTTTTTGAGGATTTGAAGTTTATAGAAGCCCCCTTTTAGTAGTGAATTAATGTGGGATTTGAAGCTTAGTTGATTGTCTAGGGAGACTCCTAGATCTCTGACACTGGGAGGTAGTGTGTGAGTTTGTGAGGCGTTTTGAATCATTTGCTGGATTGAATCGATTGGTTGATTTGCTATGATAAGGATTTCTGTTTTAGAGGCGTTGAGTGCTAGGTGGAAATTGGAGAGGAGGGAATTGATGGATGTCAGACAAGATTCCCAGTACTGAAGGGTTTCATTGATGGATTTCTGGATGGGAATGAGTATTTGGACGTTGTCTGCATATAAGAAGAATTTTAGTCCAAGTTTAGAGAGGAGGTGGCATAGTGGGAGTAAGTATATATTGAAAAGGGTGGACGATAGAGAGGAGCCTTGGGGTACGCCTTGTGTAAGGGGAACGTGAGCGGATTCAATATTATCAAGCTTGACTAAGTACTTTCGGTGGTCGAGGTATGAGGAGAACCAAGCTAGGGCTGTGTTTGAGATTCCTATCTCTGCTAAGCGTGATATTAGGATTTGATGGTTCACGGTATCAAAGGCGGCTGAAATATCAAGAAGGGCAAGTATGTATGATTGGCTGTGGTCCATGCCTTTGAGGATGGTATCCGTTATAGCAAGTAGAAGTTTTTCGGTACTTCGATCTTTACGAAAACCATATTGTGCGGGATGAAGAATATTATTTTCTTCTAAGAAGTCGGTGAGTCGTGTGTTAACCACTTTCTCCATGATTTTAGATAAGAAAGGGAGGTTGGATATGGGCCTGTAGTTTGCAGGGTCATTGTGGTCGAGGGTGGGTTTTTTTAGTAGAGGCTTCACGATGGCAAGTTTAAGTGGGTCGGGGACTTTCCCAGATGTGATGGAGCAGTTGAAGTCTGAGTATATTAAAGATAACTTAGAAAAGGGGTTCATTAGACCCTCCGACTCTCCCGCCGGAGCGGACTTTTTCTTCATTAAGAAAAAGGACGGCGGATTACGCCCTTGTATTGATTACAGAGGGCTCAACACCATAACCCAAAAGGACCGATATCCATTGCCCCTTATCAGTGAGCTGTTTGACCGCCTCCAAGGGGCTCAGATATTTACCAAGTTGTATCTGAGGGGTGCGTACAATCTGGTATGCATCCAACTGGAAGATATTTGGAAGATTGCATTCTACACGAGGGATGGTCACTATGAATACACCATGATGTCCTTTGGTCTCTGTAATGCCCCAACGGTCTTTCAATGCTTCATGAATGAAATCCTCCGAGACCTTTTGTATTCCTTCGTAGTCGTGTACTTAGACGACATCTTCATCTTTTCTAAGGACCTTGAATCCCTCCGAGATCATGTTAAGATTGTACTTCAAAGCCTAATAGAGAACCATCTCTATGCCAAATTGCCTCTTTGAGTGAAACTGTCTACCCTTCCTAGGGTACATCATATCCGATCGAGGATTCTCCATGGATCCAGAGAAACTCCAGGGTATCCGAGACTGGCCTCAGCCAGTTGGCCTTTGGGTCTTACAACACTTCCTTGGTTTTGCTATTACAGAAGCTTCATTGCCAATTACTCTACTCTAGCTGCTCCACTCACCGCCATGATCAAGAAAGGGGCTAACACCCGTGTGTGGACTCCCAAAGCACAAGCTGCCTTTCAGATGCTAAAAGAAGCATTCTGCTCTGGCCTTTGTTCACAACACCGAGACCCTAGATGCCCATTCGTCACAGAAGTCGATGCCTCTGCAATTGGAGCTGGGGCGGTCTTAAGCCAGTTTTCTCCAAAGGGTAAACTGATACCCTGTTCATTCGACTCACACAAGTTCTCTCCCAGAGAACAGAACTACACCGTTCTTCAGCACCTCAAAGAAGCTCAAATCTTGAACCCTAGACAAGCCCAATGGGCACTATTCTTCGAGCGGTTCAATTTTGAACTGCGTTATGGCCCGGCTTCCAAGAACCTCAATGCTGATGCACTATCAAGATCCTTCAAACCAGAGGATGTTCCTGATGTTCCCAGGCACATCATAGACCCTGCTTACGTATCTCTTTCCATGACCACTATAGTGGTAGATCACAACACTCCCGGTATCAGGGATAGGGCACTGCATGCAGGAAGATCACAACACTCCCAGTATCAGGGATAGGGCACTGTATGCAGGAAGATCACAACACTCCCAGTATCAGGGATAGGGCACTGTGTGCAGGAAGATCACAACACTCCCGGTATTAGGGATAGGGCACTGCGTGCAGGAAGATCACAACACTCCCAGTATCAGGGATAGGGCACTGCATGCAGGAAGATCACAACACTCCTGGTATCAGGGATAGGGCACTGCATGCAGGAAGATCACAACACTCCCAGTATCAGGGATAGGGCACTGTGTGCAGGAAGATCACAACACTCCCGGTATCAGGGATAGGGCACTGCATGCAGGAGGATCACAACACTCCCGGTATCAGGGATAGGGCACTGTGTGCAGGATGATCACAACATGCCTGGTATCAGGGATAGGGCACTGTGTGCAGGAAGATCACAACACTCCCGGTATCAGGGATAGGGCATTACAAGGTAGAAGATCACAGCTCTCGAGATCCTGCACAGGGCAGTGCAGAGAGGAAGATCACAACACTCCCGGTATCAGGGATAGGGCACTGCATGCAGGATGATCACAACATGCCTGGTATCAGGGATAGGGCACTGTGTGCAGGAAGATCACAACACTCCCTGTATCAGGGATAGGGCAGTGCGTGCAGGAAGATCACAACACTCCCGGTATCAGGGATAGGGCACTGCATGCAGGAAGATCACAACACCCCCGGTAACAGGGATAGGGCACTGCGTGCAGGAAGATCACAACACCCCTGGTATCAGGGATAGGGCATTGCGTGCAGGAAGATCACAACACTCCCAGTATCAGGGATAGGCACAAGTTCTAGTCACATTGACTGATCACATTACTTTTTTTGTCAAGCTCCCAACCATTTCCATTTCCCATCCCCCATATATTAAACCATCACGTCAGTGGGAACCTTGGTAACATGAATAAATAAGAGGGCAGCCAATAGGAATACATATTCATTCCTAAACTGACCTTAACTGACTTGAAAAGTGTCAAATTGTATCATTTTCTGTTAGTGCGCACTAACCAAAAAAATGATTTTTCACGATAAATCGGGGAAATTTCTATTGTATCACACTCTTTACTGATTAATGACGATTTAAACCGTATCGGGACGATAATCTAAATAGTTGAAAAACGATTCACATCCCTATTAGAAACTCTTTTCTCCGTAGCTGAGTATGTAGAGCAAGATCAGGGAAAATCTTAACCAGTTTATCATGAAACAGAATGGGATACTTTGAAAAATATTTCTTCATGACGTTATTCAGGTCTAAGTAACTTATAAAGGAAACTAATAATGTGCCCCAGTCAATTACTTGATCAGAATTTTCTAAAAACTCAGTTAGGTTTCCCTGAAATGGTAAATCTTGCGTATTTAAATTAGATACTCTTTTTGGCAAGAAATAACAAACGTTAATATTTGGAAAATCAGTTTCTTCGAAGCCTAAGACTTCTTTAAGAAACTTTTGAAAAGTACTCAAAGGTACTTCCCCCACAACTCTAGGGAAGTTTATAATACGCAAATTTAAACGTTTAGAGTTATTCTCAAAAGTCTCTATACGCCGTGCTAACAAGGCTCTGTCTTTTGCCAAGGCAGCATGAAATTCCAGGTTTTCACCTCTTTCTCTTCAAGCACTTTGATTCTCTCTTCTGTATTTTTGATAGATTTCTGAACTAACAGGATATCTTGTTGATTTTTCCCACCATTATAGTCCATCTTTGTCTCAAGCCTTTTTATATTTGTGGCCATTTCGGCCATTAAGTCCCACATAGATTCTAGCGTGACCACGGCAGGCCGGATGGGAATGTCCACGGACTCACCGCCAGCAGCTTGTTCCATTCCTCCGGTCGCATTATCACTCAGAGCCAGGTCTCTCTCCCCTTCCTCTGCACTCTGGTCTGCTGTCTCCGCGATTGGATCTCCTGCTCCTGCTCCCTTTGCTCGGGTCAGTGTCCCTGACCCAGAAGATGTAATCCCTTCGGCAGTGTTTCCAGGGCATTCCTCTCCCGTCCTTTGTGCCGGAGGTGGTCTGAGATTGGGACTCAGGGAGGCCTCCTCAGTAGATTTGGGCTGTCTTCCCACACGACCCGATTCATCTGGATCCTTGGCTCCTGGACTTAATGCAGGTGAGGACAAGTAGCGGAAGATCTCCTGCTGAATTGGTGAGTGTAAGGGTAGAGAGGGATATACTCTCACCTTACCCTTGCGTTTAAATGGCATTATTTTAAAGGAAAAAAAGTCAATTTCCAAGACTTGCAGGAGAGCAAACGTCCATAGCCTCGTCTATGCCACCATCTTGCCTCCGCGGGTCATGTTCTTATGTTCTTATGTCCCGATGATACATTTATCCAGTCAATATTGGGGTAATTGAAGTCTCCCATTATTACTGCAGTACCAATTTGGTTAGCTTCCCTAATTTCTCTTAGCATTTCACTGTCAGTCTCACCAAATTGACCAGGTGCACGGTAGTGTACTCCTATCACTATAGCCTTCCCCGACACACATGGGATTTCTACCCATAAAGATTCAATTGTGCATTTAGTCTCATGCAGGATGTTTATCCTGTTCGACTCTATGCCATTCACAGTGGCATTTCACCCACGCGGCTCATTACGCCACCGACTCCGTCCCAGCATGCGATCCACTAGGTGCATGTGCACACCTCTCACTCCTTCTTAAAGGGACCATGGCAGGAAACCTTGGCCTGGCCCCTGAAGATGACATCATAGCACTTCCCTATTTAAGCCCGGCTCAGTTTCCTGCACTTTGCCTTGGCAACAGGTCTTACTCGCTCCGAGTGCATTGTTGCTGTGTTCCTGATACTGAGCTCCAGCTTGTATTCCTGATCCAGGGTTCCTGTTTGTGTTCCTGATCCTGAGTTCCTGCTTGTGTTCCTGATCCTGTGATCCAACTTGCCTTCTTACCTCCTGGTCTCATCTTCCTGTTCCCGTGCTCCAGCCCCAGTTCCTCTCCTGCTCCTCTGCCTAACTTCCTGGTTTTGACCCCGGCTTGGCTTCTGTCTTTGCTCCTTCACTGCCTGTCCTGACCTCTGGCTTGTCTCACCGTACTGCCTGTTCGCTGCCTGCCCTGACTCCTGGTCTGCTCTTGGCTTCTTCTGTCTTCTGCCAGCCTTGACCCAGACCTCCTGATGCCGTTTCACCATCTTCTTGGACTTCTTGACGTGAGAAGACCCGCACCTAGGTCCTGCCAGCCTCGGCACCCAAGGGATCAACCTGAGGGGAACATGGGCTGGTAAAGGTGAAGCTCCAGTTGAGTCTTCTCTACCAATACTACCTCCTGGTGATAAGGACCACTGGGGGTCATCCCTCGATGGAGGTTTTAAGCCTCGCCCCGGTTCAAGGTCCACATACTCATGCCAAAGCCATGGGCCGGCGGACCTGAGCAGCCTCCAAGCCATCCCTGGATTGGCTCAATTACTCCAGCAACAGCAACAGCAACAATGCCTGGACATCCTGGTAGCCATGGTAGAGCGTCTGGCCAACAGACTGAACTCTGCACCGATGCCCAGTGTCTCTCCACTGGTGCCCGCAGTAGCACCAGCTCCTGCTGTTTCTCTCCATCTTCCAACACCTCCCTACTACACTAGAGACCCGAAGCAGTGCCACGGTTTCCTGAACCATTGCTTTATGCACTTTTCCTTGCAACCAGCACAGTTTACCAGCAACAAGGTCAAGACCACCTTTGTCACTGCTCAATGGCAAGACCCTGGCTTGGGCCTCTCCCTTATGGGAATGCAGGGACTCCTTCCTTGCAGACCTTCCTCGCTTCTTTCAGACCTTTAAACAGGTTTTTGGTGAACCCAGCCGGGAGTCTGCAGCCATCTCAGACCTCCTCCACCTCCGTCAGGGGTCCTGCTCCTTGATGGACTATGCCGTAGAGTTCTGCACCCTGGCATCGGAGCTAGGCTGAGGCGAGGACATCCTTCTTAGCATTTTCCTAGAGGGCCTGGCTTCCAGAATCAAGGATGAACTAGCCGCCCGGGAAATGCCAGAGGACCTGGAGGCCCTCATTGACCTGATTAGGTGAATCAACTGCGCTGACAACAGCGCCTCTGTGAACTGAAGCCAGGGCACAGGGCTATACCCCTGGCACCATCATTCTCTTGACCCCTGGCTCCACCATTGTCCCCTGAACTGGCACCTACTTGATGAGAGGAACCCATGCAGGTTGGATGGAGTCATCTCACGTCGGAAGAAAGGCAATGGCATAGGACCCTAGGGCTCTGTCTCTATTGTGCCGGTAAGGGCCACATGCTGGCCCAGTATCCCGAGAGGCTGGGAAACTCCAGAGCTTAAGAGTCACGGGAGAGATGACCCTTAGCTGTGTAAACCCTGCTCCCCAATGCACATCTCCAGTAACTCTCATTTACCCCGACGGCTCCTTTCCTACGCTGGCCTTCATTGACTCTGGGGCCGGAGGGAACGTTATCCTGTCGGACCTTGTCAAGCAACTAAAGCTCCCCACCATGCCCAGGACACCACCACTGGTGATTTCTTCTATTTGAGGAGAACTGTTACCAGGTCAAGTCACCCACGACACCACCCCAGTGAGATTCCGCACTGGGATTTTACATGAAGAAGAGATATCGTTCTTTGTATTGGAAAAGGCCTTTAATCCAGTGGTACTGGGGCTCCCGTGGTTCCAGAAATACTCTCCCTGTATTGATTGGGAAACAGTACAGCTTGCTTCCTGGGGACCCAATTGCTACCCTTCCTGTCTCCGCGGCTTACCCCGACCTAGACTCCTGTTTGCCACAACCTCGCCGGTCCTGCCAGCCCAGTACACTGATTTTGCAGACATGTTCTCTAAGGAGAAGGTGGAGTCATTCCCCGAGCACTGTCCATTTGACTGCACTGTAGACCTCCTTCCAGTCACCATGCCCTCCTGGGGCAGGGTGTATCCACTGTCTTTCCCTGAGATTCAGGCTATGTCGCAGTATATTCGCGAGAACCTGGATAGAAGCTTCATCCACCCTTTCACCTCAGCGGAAGCTGCCGGGTTCTTCTTTGTGGCAATGAAGGATGGCACTTTGAGACCTTGCATTGATTATAGAGACCTAAATGCCATCACCCGCAGAGACATATCCACTTCCTCTTATCCCTGAACTGCTGGACCGCTACCAGGGGGTGAATATTTTCACCAAATTGGACTTCTGCGGGGCCTACAATCTGGTCAACATCAAACCTGGGGATGAATGGAAGGGCACCTTCAACATGCAAGATGGCCACTATGAATATTTGGTGATGCCATTCAGCCTATGCAACACCCTGGCGGTTTTCCAAAACCTCATGAATGAGGTTTTTCACGACATGCTACACACCAATGTTATAGTCTGCCTGGACGATGACCTGATTTACTCAAAGGACCTGCACACTCACTGCCTGGAGGTTTGACGTATCCTGTAATGCCTGCGGGAACAACGGCTCTTTGCCAAATTAGATAAATGCCTCTTTGAACAAGAGTCTCTCCCCTTCCTGGGCTTCTTAGTCTCTACCACAGGATTCCATATGGACCCAGAGAAGGTCTTCAGTATTCGGGACTGGCCCCAGCCATTGGGGATCCAGGCCCTCCAGCGCTCCCTTGGCTTCGCCAACTTCTATAGACATTTTATTCTCCACTAATTCCACCTAGTGGCACCTCTCACTGTTCTCATGAAAAAGGGGGCCAATGCTACACTGGCCACCTGAGGCACTCATAGCCTTCGAAGAATTGAAGTGGACCTTCCTCCATGAGACCTGTCTCCGACATCCAGACCCCTCACATTCATTTGTTGTAGAGGTGGACGCTTCTGACATAGTGGTAGGGGCGTCCTCAGTCAACACTCCAGCAAAGGAGCCTTGTAACCTTGTTCCTACTTCTCTCGCAAGTTTACGCCGGTAGAGAAGAACTACAGCATTGGGGACATGGAGCTTCTGGCTATCAAGATGGGATTCGAGGAATGGCAACAATGGCTTGAGGGAGCACAGCAGCCCATCACGGTTTATACCGATCATAAAAACCTGGAGTACCTCAACCAAGCCCAATGCCTTAAACTCCGCCACACCTGCTGGTCACTGTTCTTCAGCCGCTTTAACTTCGTTCTTCGATACTAACCAGTTTCCAAGAATGCCAGGGCCGACGCACTCTCCAGGGCCTTCGAGACGGAGGATATGCCTATCGCACCCCAGTACATTCTGGATCCTGCAAAAGTACTTCTGACCACTACCCAAGAAGTTCCCTTAGGGAAGATGGTGGTCCCCCTCCGCCTTCGCTGGAAGTTTCTGGTGTGGGTGCACGATTCTCTCACTGGCACGACTCAGTCAACCCATGGGCACACGACTCAGTCAACACAGCAGGGCTCGAATGCTGGAACTTCTGCACCAGTATTACTGATGGCCACAGATGTAGCATGATATCCGGGCCTACATCTACTTCTGCCCGACCTGCGCCCAGCAGAAACCCCTACCTTGGCGCCCCCTGGGGGCCCCTACAAGCCCTTCCTGTACCCAAGGAACCATGGAACCACAAGTCAACGGATTTCATCTAATGGAAACCAAGTCATCTGGGTGGTCATCGACAGGTTTTCCAAGATGCACAATTTTACTGCCCTTCCCAAGCTACCCTCGGAGCCCGAGCTAGCTCAGCTGTTCACTCAGCACATTTTTTGTCTCCACGGACTGCCCCAACACATAGCATCTGACTGAGGAACCCAGTTCAAAGCTAGGTACTAGCGCTCTTTTTGTATGAAGTTTGGGGTACAACTGGACTTCAGCGTACCACCCCCAAAGCAATGGGCAAGCCGAATGCACCAACCGAACCCTGAAGACTTTCCTCTGCTCATTTGTCAGTGATGATTGGGCCACTCTGCTACCCTGGGTGGAGTTCTCCCACAAACTGCACACCTATTCAGCGACCGGGTGCTTCACCATTTCAACTGGTCTTTGGGCGACAACCGGTTCCACCGCATTTGGCCCAGGCTCTTCCTTCAGTGGTCCGGGGTGGCCTGGCTCCGAATTCTGTCATGGCATCTCGCCCATGCGGCTCAGGATGCCACCGACTCCATCCCAGTGTGCGCTCCACTAGGCGCACACGTGCGCCTCTCGCTCCTTCTTAAAGGGGCCGCGGTGGGAAACCTTGGCCTGGCCCCTGAAGTTGATGTCACAGCACTTACCTAATTAAGCCCAGCTCAGTTTCCTGCATTTCACCTTGGCAACAGGTCTTACTCGCTCCGAGTGCATTGTTGCTGCATTCCTGATCCTGAGCTCCAGCTTGCATTCCTGATCCTTTGTTCCTGTATGTGTTCCTGATCCTGAGTTCCTGCTTGTGTTCCTGATCCTGCATTCCAGCTTGTATTACTGATCCTATCTTCCAGCTTGCCTTCCTGCCTCCTGGTCTCATCCTCCTGTTCCTGTGCTGTGGCCCCAATTCCTCTCTTGCTCCTCATATTGACTTCCTGGTTTTGACACCGACTTGGCTTTCTGTCTTTGCTCCTCTACTGCCTGTCCTGACCTCTGTCCTGTCTCATCGTGCTGCCATCCACTGCCTGTCCTGACCTCTAGCCTGTCTCACTGCATTAACTGTTTGCTGTTTGCCCTGACTCCCGGTCTGCCCTTGGCTTCTTCTGTCTTCTGCCAGCCTCAACCCGGACCTCCTGACACCGCCTTACCATCTTCTTGGACTCCTCAATGTGAGAAGACCCGCTGGTCCTGGCACCAAAGGGCTCAACCTGAGGGGAACGTGGGCTGGTAAATGTGAAGCTCCATGTGGGTCTTCCCCACCAGTACCACCTCCTGGCAATGAGGATCACTGGAGGACATATCTCAGTGGTGGTTCCAAGCCTCGTCCCAGTTCAAGGGTCCACATACTCAACACCACAGGGCCATAAGGTGTCTAAATGGAGCTCTTCTGACTCAATACAAGAGTCCTTAATGTCTAATGGAAAGGCTACGCTCTTAGTGCACTCTAAGGGATTGGGCATGCTAATGACTGCTGCCTATTGGTCAAAAGGTGGAACAAGGTATGATGGTGCAGAGGTCCAAGAGGTACCCAGGGAGACTGGAACTGGTCTTTCTGATCTGGAACCAAGTGGCAGCTGATAAGAGAGGCAATTTCGCAGATTAAAGTGAGAACAGCAGCAATGACGCAGCATATGAAATTGATGAGGAGACAATCTGTAATTGAACCTTCTCCCCATTCACCTCTCATCTCTTTGTTTACTCTCCCATTATTGTATGCCCGTTATTTAAGAAACAGACATTGTTTTATATATATATATATATAGGAGTACAGCTGGATTTATATATATATATATATATATATATATATATATGGGGTTTTTTTTTCTCATGAATGAATCACTTTAAGGGGAAAGCAACCAAAGAAAGTAGTGGAGTAGAGAAGGAAGTGGGCTGTTTGCTTAAAAGACAAATAGTAAATGAATGGAATGAGAGAGAAGCTTCTATCTTCCTCTAAATCTCACCTGCCCTTCCCTCAGCATTCCAGTGGCCAGCCAATGGGGTTCAGTGCTAATGCTGCATTACAAGCCACATAGCATGTTAGAAACCAGATCCAAAAATCACTGACTTTTGAAACATTGCTTGAAACACCTTGTTGTTCTTTTTACAAACCACAAATGATTGAAAGGTTCTCGCGGCTTTAACTTTTACAGTAAAGCACGCCAATAGGCTTGCTGTTGCGGTTTTAAAATTTAAAATTTGAATTGAATTGGAGTACAGCTGGATTATAATTGTTAATTCAATCCTTTTGTTATTTTTGGATTCTATACCCTCCCATACATAAAGTGCCACTCCCCCAACAAGTTGATCCTCACTTTCATTGCGATATAATTTGTACCCTGATATAGCACTGTCCCATTGGTTATCCTCCTTCCATCAGGTCTCCGTGATGCCAGTTATGTCAATCTCATCATTTGCTGCTATACACTCTAACTCTCCCATCTTACTTCTTAGACTTCTGGCATTGGCATACAAACATTTCAAAGTGTGTTTTTTATTTGTATTAACAACCTAATTTTCAGTTCATAGGGGTAATTTGGAAATCTTTAGCTCAGGTGATTTTTTTAAATATAGCCACATGGACTACATTTGCTTTTATTGGACCCTCTCTGTTGGGATGCCCTAACTCTCCTGTTTCATTAGTATCCTTCAAGGATACATTCCTCTGAACCATGCACTGCTGAGTGACTGTCGGCTTTCCCCCTTGTTCTAGTTTAAAAGCTGCTCTATCTCTTTTTTAAAAGTGCCAGCAGCTTGATTCCTCTCTCGTTAAGGTGGAGCCCGTCCTTTCGGAAAAGTCTCCTCCCCCTTCTGCAAAAGTTTCCCCAGTTCCTTACAAAACTGAATCCCTCTTCCTTGCACCATCGTGTCATTCATGCATTGAGACCCAGGAGCACTGCCTGCCTCTGGTGACCTGCGCGTGGAACAGGAAGCATAAGAACATAAGAACATGCCATACTGGGTCAGACCAAGGGTCCATCAAGCCCAGCATCCTGTTTCCAACAGTGGCCAATCCAGGCCATAAGAACCTGGCAAGTACCCAAAAACTAAGTCTATTCCATGTTACCATTGCTAATGGCAGTGGCTATTCTCTAAGTGAACTTAATAGCAGGTAATGGACTTCTCCTCCAAGAACTTATCCAATCCTTTTTTAAACACAGCTATACTAACTGCACTAACCACATCCTCTGGCAACAAATTCCAGAGTTTAATTGTGCGCTGAGTAAAAAAGAACTTTCTCCGATTAGTTTTAAATGTGCCCCATGCTAACTTCATGGAGTACCCCCTAGTCTTTCTACTATCCGAAAGAGTAAATAACCGATTCACATCTACCCGTTCTAGACCTCTCATGATTTTAAACACCTCTATCATATCCCCCCTCAGTCGTCTCTTCTCCAAGCTGAAAAGTCCTAACCTCTTTAGTCTTTCCTCATAGGGGAGCTGTTCCATTCCCCTTATCATTTTGGTAGCCCTTCTCTGTACCTTCTCCATCGCAATTATATCTTTTTTTAGATGCAGCAACCAGAATTGTACACAGTATTCAAGGTGCGGTCTCACCATGGAGCGATACAGAGGCATTATGACATTTTCTGTTTTATTCACCATTCCCTTTCTAATAATTCCCAACATTCTGTTTGCTTTTTTGACTGCCGCAGCACACTGTACCGACGATTTCAATGTGTTATCCACTATGACACCTAGATCTCTTTCTTGGGTTGTAACACCTAATATGGAACCCAACATTGTATAATTATAGCATGGGTTATTTTTCCCTATATGCATCACCTTGCACTTATCCACATTAAATTTCACATACTGCCATACTGGGTCAGACCAAGGGTCCATCAAGCCCAGCATCCTGTTTCCAACAGTGGGCAATCCAGGCCATAAGAACCTGGCAAGTACCCAAAAACTCAGTCTATTCCATGTTACCATTGTTAATGGCAGTGGCTATTCTCTAAGTGAACTTAATAGCAGATAATGGACTTCTCCAAGAACTTATCCAATCCTTTTTTAACCACAGCTATACTAACTGCACTAATAATAATTGTATATTTGTTTAATTGTTCAATCTGTTTGATGTAATTTTCTGTTCCTTGTTCTGTGTAAACCGAAGTGGTATGCACTAGTGCATGAACTCCGGTATATAAAAGCCTTTAAATAATAAATAAATAAATAAATAACCACATCCTCTGGCAACAAATTCCAAAGTTTAATTGTGCATTGATTAAAAAAGAACTTTCTCCACATTAAATTTCATTTGCCATTTGGATGCCCAATTTTCCAGTCTCACAAGGTCTTCCTGCAATTTATTACAATCTTCTTGTGATTTAACTACTCTGAACAATTTTGTGTCATCTGCAAATTTGATTATCTCACTCATCGAGGTTCTTTCCAGATCATTTATAAATATATTGAAAAGTAAGGGTTCCAATACAGATCCCTGAGGCACTCCACTGTCCACTCCCTTCTACTGAGAAAATTGTCCATTTAATCCTACTCTCTGTTTCCTGTCTTTTAGCCAGTTTGTAATCCATGAAAGGACATTGCCACCTATGCCATGACTTTTTACTTTTCCTAGAAGACTCTCATGAGGAACTTTGTCAAACGCCTTCTGAAAATCCAAGTATACTATATCTACCGGTTCACCTTTAGCCACATGTTTATTAACGCCTTCAAAAAAGTGAAGCAGATTTGTGAGGCAAGACTTGCCCTGGGTAAAGCCATGCTGACTTTGTTCCATTAAACCATGTCTTTCTTCATCGGATGATGTACGAGGAGAGATTGAAGAATCTAAATATGTACACCCTGGAGGAAAGGAGGAGCAGGGGTGATATGATTCAGACTTTCAGATAATTGAAAAACTTTAATGATCCAAAGACAACGACAAACCTTTTCCGTAGGAAAAAAATCAGCAGAACCAGAGGTCACGAGCTGAGGCTCCGGGGAGGAAGACTAAGAACCAATGTTAGGAAGTATTTCTTCACGGAAAGGGTGGTGGATACCTGGAATGCCCTTCCGGAGGAAGTGGTGAAGTCTAAAACTGTGAAGGACTTCAAAGGGGCGTGGGATAAACACTGTGGATCCATCAAGTCTAGTGGGCATAAATAGAGAGGAGGCAGCAAACACTGCACGGAGTGGCAGTAGCCACTGAGGCATTCACGGAGCGAGATGCCAGGGGCCAGTAGTAGGTGTTCCACTTTCATGCAACAAAACACTGCACGGAGCGGCAGTAGCCACAGAGGCATTCACGGAGCGGGATGCCAGTGGCCAGTGATTGGCCACTGGCATCCCGCTCCGTGAATGCCTCTGTGGCTACTGCCACTCCGTGCAGTGTTTGCTGCCTCCTCTCTATTTATGCCCACTAGACTTGATGGATCCACAGTGTTTATCCCACGCCCCTTTGAAGTCCTTCACAGTTTTAGACTTCACCACTTCCTCCGGAAGGGCATTCCAGGTATCCACCATCTCAAAAAAATAAAAACAAACAAACAAGCAAACAAAACAGGGGTGGGTAAGGGGCAGGGGTGTGGCCTGCTGGTTGCGGCGGTTGCTACCCCTGATTGAGCTGGATGTTCACTAGGATGGCGCTGCTCTCTGCATTGGAGGAGGGGTGGAAGGGAATTGGGGCCGGAGGGTGCTGGAAGCCAATAGAGACGGGTGGGAGGGAGAAAAAAAGGGGGGGGGGGGAATGGATAAACTGCGTAGCTTGCTGGGCAGACTGGATGGGCCGTTGGTCTTCTTCTGCCGTCACTTCTATGTTTCTATGTTTCTATATATGGTGTGTGATTTTGATGTTTAGAACACTTTCCACTATTTTTCCTCTCAGTGTTCAGAGAATGCCATCCAAGAGGTTCTGGATTTCAGCTTTCTACCTAAAATCCTAAATTTAGCTTCCAGAATCTCTCTGTCACATTTTCCTTTGTTTGTGCTCACATGTACCACGACAGCCGGCTCCTCCCCAGCACTGTCTATAATCCTATCTACTGACAACTGCTGGGCACCCCTGGTGGAAAGAAAGGGCTAATTGTCTGTGATCTATTTTACTCTCTCTCTTCTTTACCAATGTATATCTCCCTCATTTAACTACATTGCACAAAATGAATATTACAGTAAAGAAACAAATGCATTCTACTTAAAAGAATCAATCAGGAGGGTTTACCTGCCATGGTTGAAATTCCAGTTTTAGATTCCCCCCATATTGAGACTTCATTGTGTACATGTTGTGCAAAGCATGAGCCAGTGCATAGACTGCGGTGTAAAGACTGTAAGTGAACTGAAAATTATTCACATCAAATAGCTGAGATGGAAGGTTAGACAGAGTCTCCTGCCCTGTGCAGTTGAGTAAACGTGAATTTTCACTCCCATTCGGAAGCTCACACCAGAAAGCAGCCCTCCACAGAGGTCGCAGAAAAGAGAGGTCTGGAAATGAGGCTGGATGGAGATTATAGAGGAAATCCTTGAATCCTGGAATCTTTCCTTTAGGAATGGCAAATGCTAGAGAGCCATTGAATGTGCTACATGATGAGCCGGTGTCACTGGATGGGAAATCTATGTTAGCAAGGGAAGATGAGGCAGCAGAGATGATCCACACTTTGTCATCAGTCATTCTCCACCATGCCATGCAGAACTGCACCACCATGTAACTGTTAGTACTGTAGAGGATAATAACCTTAGCTAATGACTTGTCGATCATGTCAGTAATCTTTTTATATTTTGCATACTGCTCAACCTTAAAATCATAGGAAAATTGTATCTTTTCCAGAAAAGCCACACAGCTGCCGCTCCTGATAATCTCGCTCTTCAGTTCCTCACTGCCCTTCTGATCACTGTCATCATCTGAAGTGAGAATCCCCACCCAGGTCCAGCGGAAGAGGTTCAGGAGCTGAATCAGGCCCTGGTACTGAGATTGATCCTGTGGGACCGTGCGATAAAAGAATGGGAAGTCAACCCGGTCATTGAAGAGAGCATCCATAGATCCATAACTGATCTGTGATTAAAACAAAAAATATATAAGCCAGGGACAAACAGAAGTGTGAATCTTTGTTTCTTCTCTTGTTTAACTCTTACGTCAAGCAGTTTCTATGCTGCATATAATTCTGTGCTTGGAACATGCAGACACACTAATTAAACCAGTCACACACACAAGGAATCCACTGGGACTATTGCTTTGCTTCATTTTACTATTAGACAACTTGGAAGCCCAGAGTGGTAAAACCAAGACATGACAATGCTTGTACCATAAGGAGGCCAATAACCCAAAGGCTACTCAAAGCTCTATTAAGATAGTCCAATGGAAAGGTATCCATGCATGAAACAGGATAAAACAAGGACTGCCTCAGCCTGCCCTAAATTAAAAGGAAAGAACTGGTAACAATGTCTTCAGTTCTTCCACGATTTTGAGTTTTGAGTTTTTGAGTCTTTGAGTCACATCTTTGAATATGGAATGGATTATCACTTAATGACAATTTTATGAAAGACTGACATATCATTACATTGGGTGGGGAATTTCACCAGAAAAAATCAATTGATAAATTTCCAAGTTTGATGCCTCACAAAAATATTGATAATAAATGTTTATGTTTCATACATTCTGTGTAATTGTACATTCACATTTGCAACAATATTAAGTTGTTCCAGGTTATTGCTAAGAAATTTTCTGAGCAAAAATCAAAACAATCAGGGTATAATATTCAGTCACTGGCTGGATTGCAAAGTTAATCTGATAAACTTACTTTGGAGGGCTATTCAGGAGTGCAGCAGCACAATTGAATAAAGCCAGTATCTTAAAAATATTAAGATGGACTTATTAAAATCCACTGCTAATTCCTGTGATAGGCATCATGGAATCCATTGACCTTGGAGGGGCAATGCTCCATAAGGAGGCCAATAGCTGTGCAACTAGCTGTGTGCAATTTTTTTCCTCTGAGGAACAGTTTTTAAAACCAACAATTTTTGAGTGCTAGAATTAGCATTGCATTTCTGTATATAGCCCAAAGAAAAAATGTACATGAATAACAATGTAAAATCTGTGAGTGATGTTCTAAAATGTATGAGCAATTCATTCATGCACTCAGCTTAGAGGGAACTATGCTGCCAGGTACTTGTGACCTGGATTGGCCACTGTTAGAAACAAGACATAGGGCTTGATGGACCTTAGGTCTGACCAGGATGGCAAATCATATGTTCTTAACTTTAGGATTGCTCTTTGGCATGACCAGAGTTAGCTGTATGTTATCTAGAGATGTGAATCGTGTCATCGATCATCTTAACGATCGATTTCGGCTGGGAGGGGGAGGGAATCGTATTGTCGCCGTTTGGGTTTTTAAAATATCGTGAAAATCGTTAAATCGTGAACCGGCACACTAAAACACCCTAAAACCCACCCCGACCCTTTAAAATAAATCCCCCACCCTCCTGAACCCCTCCAAAATGCCTTAAATTACCTGGGGGTCCAGCGGGGGTCCGGAACGACCTCCTGCAATCGAATCGTGTTCTCTTCAGCCGGCGCCATTTTGCACCGCCATTTTGCAAAATGGTGGCGCGAAATGGTGCCGGCCGTAGACAACACGATTCGACTGCAGGAGGTCGTTCCGGACCTCCTCTGGACTTTTGGCAAGTCTTGTGGGGGTCAGGAGGCCCCTCCAAGCTGGCCAAAAGTCCCTGGGGGTCCAGCGGGGGTCCGGGAGCGATCTCCTGCCGCAAATCTTGCTTGGAAGACTTGGAAGCTTGGAAGACTTGGAAGACTTGGAAGCTTGGAAGCTTGGAAGACCGTCAACCACGCCCTTCTTCTAAAACAGCTGGCAAACATTGGTTTAACAGGTGCCACACTAAACTGGTTCAAAACATTTCTAGAAAACAGAGGATACAGAGTCAAAATTCATAATAAAGAATCCCAATACCACCCTTCTAATAGAGGAGTGCCGCAAGGATCATCACTTTCACCCACCCTTTTCAATGTCTACCTGCTACCACTCTGCCAACTACTAACAAAATTAAGCCTGAAACATTTCCTTTTTGCAGACGACGTACAGATCGTAATCCCTATAAAAGAATCAATCTCAAAAACAATGGAATACTGGGACAGTTGCCTATTAGAAATTAAACTTCTCCTCAACAGTCTAAACCTTGTACTCAATGCTTCGAAAACAGAATTCCTGCTCATATCACCGGAAAACAATAACACACTTCCTAATAGGGATGTGAAACGTTTTCCATATCGTCTTAACGATAGAAATCGTGTGGCAGGGCAAGAAAATCGTCTTAGGCACGATTTTTTAGTTAAAAAATCGTTAAAAATCGTTTTTTCCGATTAGTGCGCACTAACTGGGAGTTAGTGCGCACTAACTGAAAATGATACAATTTGACACTTTTCAGGTCAGTTAAGGTCAGTTTAGGAATGAATATGTATTCCTATTGGCTGCCCTCTTATTTATTCATGTTACCAAGTTTCCTACTGACAGTATATGGGGGATGGGAAATGGAAACAGTTGGTAGCTTGACAAAACAAGTAATGTGATCAGTCAATGTGACTAGAACTTGTGCCCTAACCCTGATACCAGGGGTATTGTGATCTTCCTGCACACAGTGCCCTATCCCTATTAATACCAGGAGTGTTGTGATCTTCCTGCACACAGTGCCCTATCCCTAATACCAGGGGTGTTGTGATCTTCCTGCACACAGTGCCCTATTCCTGATACTGGGGGTGTTGTGATCTTCCTGCACACAGTGCCCTATTCCTGATACCGGGGGTGTTGTGATCTTCTTGCACACATCCCGGTATCAGGGATAGGGCACTGCATGCAGGAAGATCACAACACTCCTGGTATTAATAGGGATAGGGCACTGCATGCAGGAAGATCACAACACTCCTGGTATTAATAGGGATAGGGCACTGCATGCAGGAAGATCACAACACCCCTGGTATCAGGGATAGGGCACTGTGTGCAGGAAGATCACAATACCCCGGAGGAGTGAGGGTCAGGCAGCTCCCCCCTGTCTGTGAAGCCAGCCTCTCACTAGTAATGCAGGGAGGGAGCTGTCTCAGACTTCACCATCCTCCCCCCCCCCCCCCTCACCCACACACCATTCACTAGCTGGGACATGGGGGAAGTCAGGAGTGAGGGTCAGGCAGCTCCCCCCTGTCTGTGAAGCCAGCCTCTCACTAGTAATGCAGGGAGGGAGCTGTCTCAGACTTCACCATCCTCCCCCCCCCCTCACCCACACACCATTCACTAGCTGGGACATGGGGGAAGTCAGGAGTGAGGGTCAGGCAGCTCCCCCCTGTCTGTGAAGCCAGCCTCTCACTAGTAATGCAGGGAGGGAGCTGTCTCAGACTTCACCATCCTCCCCCCCCCCCCCCTCACCCACACACCATTCACTAGCTGGGACATGGGGGAAGTCAGGAGTGAGGGTCAGGCAGCTCCCCCCTGTCTGCGAAGCCAGCCTCTCACTAGTAATGCAGGGAGGGAGCTGTCTCAGACTTCACCATCCTCCCCCCCCCCCCTCACCCACACACCATTCACTAGCTGGGACATGGGGGAAGTCAGGAGTGAGGGTCAGGCAGCTCCCCCCTGTCTGTGAAGCCAGCCTCTCACTAGTAATGCAGGGAGGGAGCTGTCTCAGACTTCACCATCCTCCCCCCCCCCCCTCACCCACACACCATTCACTAGCTGGGACATGGGGGAAGTCAGGAGTGAGGGTCAGGCAGCTCCCCCCTGTCTGTGAAGCCAGCCTCTCACTAGTAATGCAGGGAGGGAGCTGTCTCAGACTTCACCATCCTCCCCCCCCCCTCACCCACACACCATTCACTAGCTGGGACATGGGGGAAGTCAGGAGTGAGGGTCAGGCAGCTCCCCCCTGTCTGTGAAGCCAGCCTCTCACTAGTAATGCAGGGAGGGAGCTGTCTCAGACTGGTATCAGGGTTAGGGCACTGTGTACAGGAAGATCACAACACTCCTGGTATTAATAGGGATAGGGCACTGTAAGAGATGACTGTAGTAGATTGAATAAAGATCTGATGTTTCTGCTCTCCTCACACCAAACAAAAACAACACACAAGCAGAGAAGCCCTTCTTACAAAGCTGAGCTAGTGAGTTAAGTAGGAGGAAAAGTAAACATACTGGTGCCAGTGTGGCTACTTAAAAAATACACTTACCAACAATCAATTACATATATTTGAACTGTGTACAGTTCCAGCCAGGACCACCTTTCTAAAATGCACAGTGATTGGCAAATTCAACATGCACTAGCATTTCAGGTGCCTGCTAACAAAAATAATAAACAAACAAGTTCTAGTCAGGTGAGTGCTGATCATTACATTACTTTTTTTGTCAAGCTTCCAACTGTTTCCATTTCACATCCCCCCAACCATATTGGTAACATCAATAGATAAGAGCACAGCCAGCCAATAGGAATACATACATACATATTCATTCCTAAGTGACCTTTACTGACCTGGGAAGTGTGAACACTTTGTTTCATTTTCTGTTGGTGTTCGTTAGTTTCCAGTTCCATTTCCCATCCCCCCAACCATCACCTCAGTGGTAACATCAATAGATAAGAGGGCAGCCAGCCAATAGGAACACATATTCATTCCTAACTGACCTTCAGTGACCTGGAAAGTGTTTATTTGTATCATTTTCAGTTAGTGCGCACTAAATCGAGTTAGTGCGCACTAACACGATTTAACGATTTTTAACGATAAATCGTTAGAATTTCTATTGTATCGTGTTCTATAACGATTTAAGACGATATAAACATTATCGGACGATAATTTTAATCGTTGAAAAACGATTCACATCCCTACTTCCTAAACCACCCACACTCCTTCAAACAACCCACGTAAGAGACTTAGGAGCCATCCTAGACAATCGTCTCAACCTCAAAACATTCATTAACCAAACCACCAAAGATTGCTTCTACAAATTACATATCCTGAAAAGAATAAAACCGCTGTTTCACACTCAGGACTTCAGAACAATCTTGCAAGCAATAATCTTTTCCAAACTAGATTATTGCAACTCATTACTATTAGGCCTCCCAGCTTCTTACACCAAACCTTTACAAATGGTTCAGAACTCTGCAGCCAGAGTCCTTACAAATTCCAGGAAAATTGACCACATTTCACCTATTCTCAAAAACCTCCATTGGCTTCCGATCCACTATAGAATCATGTACAAAACCATTAACATCATATACAAAACTATCAACCAACACACGCAACTTGACCTACAAATACCACTTAAAAAATTCACCTCCGCCAGGCCTATCAGGGAACACTACAAAGAGTCACTCCAAATTCCAAAGGCCAAAACCTACCAACATAAATCCTTGAGTCTCAGAGCCTTCTCATCAGCAGGTCCAGCTCTCTGGAACTCGATCCCACCTGATTTGAGACAAGAGCCATGCTCTTTAACATTTAGGAAAAGACTAAAAACTTGGCTTTTCAAAAAAGCATTTCCAAGCCTTGAATAAAACCTCCTCTCACTAGCACTAACTCGTATGCAATAATGGAATGTAAAC
The DNA here is from genome assembly GCF_901001135.1 of Rhinatrema bivittatum. Lineage (NCBI taxonomy): Eukaryota > Metazoa > Chordata > Amphibia > Gymnophiona > Rhinatrematidae > Rhinatrema > Rhinatrema bivittatum. Next base: position 67,258,479 of record NC_042630.1, read on the forward strand.
ACGAATCAACCAACCTCAAACCCTCTCTCACTAATTCCTGCTGAATATTTATCATACTATTACCATTCACAACTGTCATATTTATTCATTTGATTACCTATGTACCGTTTCATAGTCTTATTTTTTCACTTGCTATTCTAATGTATCAATAGGCTGAAATGTAAATATTGTGCTGTTCAATTTCTCCCCTTCCATCCCAAGTTTATTTTCCTTGTTTTTTGTAACTTTCCCTCTCCCTTTTTCTGATTCACTGTATTTAAAGTTCAAGGTTCTTATTGAAAATATTGTTTTTTACGTTACGTTATGCTTTACACTCCTTGTTATTTGTAAACCGGGTTGATGTGATGCCTATCATGAAACTCGGTATAACAAAAACAATAAATAAATAAATAAATAAATAAAATCATTTTTCGTACGGAAAATGGCGCCGGCAGGAGATCGACTGCAGGAGGTCGTTCCGGACCCCCGCTGGACTTTTGGCAAGTCTTGTGGGGGTCAGGAGGCCCCCCCAAGCTGGCCAATAGTCCCTGGGAGTCCGGGAGCGATCTGCTGCCGCGAATCGTTTTTCGACCCCCCACCTCTCCCTGTTCCCCACCGGGATCAGCCTACCTGCGCGATCCCGGGGTCCGGCACCCGGGCGGCGGTGGGAGGAGCTCCCCCGGCAGGCGAGCACTTCGGGAGGGCCGGGGCATGCGTCAGGGGCGCGATGGCGCTGCCGTGCAGGCGCGCGGTGACGTCATCGCGCCGGCATGTAGCGACGCGAGACCTCGGGCCTCAAATACCAAGCGAGTGCCGGGCCAGGCCCTTTTCAGCTGGCCGGCGATTCGCGGCAGCAGATCGCTCCCGGACCCCCAGGGACTTTTGGCCAGCTTGGGGGGGCCTTCTGACCCCCACGACTTGCCAAAAGTCCAGCGGGGGTCCGGAACGACCTCCTGCAGTCGAATCGTGTTGTCTACGGCTGGCGCCATTTTGCGCCGCCATTTTGCAAAATGGCGACGCAAAATGGCGCCGGCTGAAGACAACATGATTCGATTGCAGGAGGTCGTTCCGGACCCCCGCTGGACCCCCAGGTAATTTAAGGCATTTTGGGGGGGTTCGGGAGGGTGGGGGATTTATTTTAAAGGGTCGGGGTGGGTTTTAGGGTGTTTTAGTGTGCCGGTTTTCCCGCCCTCCACCTTCCCCTCCCCCTTCCCCCAATTTACGATTTTTTGACGATAAATCGGGGAAATTGTTATTGTATCGTGGCTCTAACGATGTTTGACGATTTAAAATATATCGGACGATATTTTAAATCGTCAAAAAACGATTCACATCCCTAATGTTATCTGACTAATTCTGAATATCAGTGTTAGATAACTTGTCTTGCTAACTTAACCCCTCCCGGTAATGCCTTCTCAATATCCCCATTTTTATCCAGCTAAATTTTTGCCAGATAATGAGATATCTGGCTAATAGATGGATAAATGCCCAAAAAAGTAAAATGTCAGCATTTAGCTGGATAACTTGTGTGTTTTCTGGCCAAATTCCTCTGAATATAGTTGCATTGTCTATTTTTCTGTGCGATTATTTTTTAACCCAATGATGCATTAATACTCTAATAACATAATTATCTGTTGATGGTACAAGTAATTTATTATTTCTTATCATTAGGGATGTGAATCGTTTTTTGACGATTTAAAAAAATCGTCAGATATTTTTTAAATCATCAAAAATCGTTAGAGTTGCGATACAATAGAAATTCCCTTGATTTATCATGAAAAATCATAAATCGGGGGACGGGGGAGGGCGGGAAAACTGGCACACCAAAACAACCCCTAAACCCACCCCGTCCCTTTAAAACGAATCCCTTACCCTCCCCCACCCTCCCGAACCCCCCCCCCAAAAAATGTTTTAAATTACCTGGTGGTCCAGTGGGGGGGGTCCCGGTGCGATCTCCCGCTCTCGGGCCATCGGCGCCATTTTGGCTGCCACTAATAAAAATGGCGCCGATGTCCCAATAAAAAAAAAACCCTCCCGACCCTTTAAACTGACCTCCTTAGCCTCCCCCCCCCCAAAACAAACCCTTTTAAAATTACCTGGTGGTCCAGTGGGGGCGCGGGGAGCGATCTCCCACTCTCGGGCCATGGGCTGCCACTAATAAAAATGGCGCCGATGACCCTTTGCCCTTACCATGTGACAGGGTATCCATGCCATTGGCCGGCCCCTGTCACATGGTAGAAGCACTGGATGGCCGGCCATGGCCCGCGCCATCTTTAAAGATTTGGATCGGAACCGGAACCGATCAGATTCCAGTTCCGATTCACATCTCTACTTATCATTGCACTAGAAAGGGGTGGATGGCAAAACTGTGCAGCTGGCTGCATCACAGCGGAATGTAGGGATGTGCATTTGTTTTAAATGAAATAGACAATGGCAATGAAATTGTCTATTTCATCATGTTTCAGGAGCACTCCAAAATGAAAAAAAAAATTGGCATCATTTTGTGGAATTTCGTATTTGTATTTCATGTTAGTGCGCACTAAAATATGGTTAGTGTGCACTAAGTCCTGTTAGTGCGCACTAACTATAGTTTTCTAACAGGACTTTGGTGCACACTAACTAGATGTTAGTGCACATTACGTCCATTAGTGCACACTGCCTAGTTTTCCAATTTCAGAGTTAGAGCGCCCTAATAGGACTTAGGGCACACTAACTGGATGTTAGCACACACTAACTAAAGTTAGTGTACAGTAACAAAAAATGTTACCAATAAGTTAACAAGTTTAAATCGAGGAGCAGTTCGTTAACCAGAGGTATGGTTCTGCATTTTCATTGGCTGTCTCCTTACTGTCTATTTAGAAGGAGACAGCCAAAGGGAATGCAGAACCATAACTCTGGCTAATGAACTCCTCCCCAATTGACACTTTTTAACTTATTGGTAACATTTTTTGTTAGCGTTCACTGTCTTTAGTTAGTGCCTCCTTAGTCCTATTAGGACACACTAATTCTGAAATTAGAAAACTAAGTAGTGCACACTAATGGGGCTTAATGTGCACGAACATCTAGTTAGTGCGCACCAATATCCTGATATTGTGCATGAAGCCCGAAATTAGGAAAACTGTTTAATGCACACTTATGGGAATTAGTGCGCCCTAACATGAAGTTATTGCTACTAAGCCCCGTTAATGTGCACTAACTCCAAAATGAGGAGAACATGAAATAAATACTTCCCAAACTATTACAAAATGAAATTTGACAGATAACTACCCGAAACAAAAATGACTGGGAAAAAAATGTGTGCACATCCCTAGTATTGCACACCATGGTTACAGCCACACTGACACTTTTGCCAATGGGAAAGGTGTAGGTTATTTCTAGTGGTACTGCCGGCGATAATGTGTAAAACATTATTGCCCACAGTGCTACAGGCCCTAAATGTTTTAAACCCTGCCCAAACCACTCCCCTTTCTTCATTTTAATTATAAAGTTGCGATGCGGTAGTTATTGCATGCATTAGGGCATTATCACATGCGATAACACCCTTACACATGTGATAATGACCCATTGCATTTTGAAAAATGACCTTCACTGTAACAAACTAATACAGTTATTCATCAAAATGCTTTATGGCATTAACGCCATAATGCATGTGATAATAGTTTTATTGCATAGCGTGAATGCAAAGTTTTGGAAGGGGTGGGATTAGGGAGGGGGCAATATCACAAGGTTTTGCTGGAAATAACTGCACTTTTTTCCTAGTGTTAAACTATGATATTCCCAAAAAGGCCATAATGCAATTTGCGATAAATTATGCAAATTGCATTTTGGCACTTTCTGGGCTTGGGGGGGGGGGAGGTAAGAGGAGGAGGAGGAAGAGGAGGAAGAGAAAGAGAGAGAGAGAGGGAGCCCTTGGGGAAGCCTTCACAGTATTCAACTATTTATATGACTATAGGAGGGCCAGCTAATAGCTCAAGGTGAAGTGTTGGTGGTTTAAGGTTTATGGTTTAGGGGTCTGTTTTACATTCAGAATGAGATGTGCAAACAGCACAGTACACCTCAGTGAAGATTTGATATCATTTGTATGAGGAAAATCTCACAAAGTTGAGATTTATAAAATGTTCTTTCACCCTAGCTTGATGGACTCTATAACAGGGAACCATCAAGACAGACTGTTAGGATAAGTAAGTGAGTGGACCCTTTGGCCGAGGTGAGAGGTGGAACCACTCAGGGGGAGGAGCCCTGTAGGGCCTTACCATCAGGAGGCAGAGCCTCGGCTGCGGGATGGGAATACAGCAGAGGTGGAGATGTAGAGGGTGACCCCTGCAGGTGGGCCACGGAACGGCAGCACAGATGCTGATGTCAGACTTGCTTGAGACAAGAGTCAAGGAACGTAGCGGCACTACCTGAGGAGCGGGGGTGCCGGAACGTATAGTCACTGTAACACGCTGAATCAGAAGTAGAGTTATGCAGGAAGGTTCCTCGATAATGAACACGGTAGTGGTCCGCAGAGCGGGGTACACCGGCGAGGATTCCCACGTAGCAATCAAAGGTGATCCAGCCAGGGGTACTCAGAGCAACAGGAAGAAGCAGAAGTCCCGTAGAAGGCCTTTAGGAGAAAGGCAGGCTGGAGTCCGGGTGAGCAGCCCTTTAAGGAATGGATAGCCACAAGACGAGGGGGGCCCCCGAGGAGCAGGTACCCAGTAGTCTAACACCACAGAAGCAACACCAGAACAAGCAGAGTAGAAGCTGATAAAACAGAAAGTGAACTCATTGTCAAATCGCCGGCTGTCTGGGCTGGCGAGTTTAAATATTGGAGCAGAGTGACATCATCTGGTAGGGATACCCCCGAGGTTCCCGCCACGACATGGTTAAAGCTGGTCGGAGAACGCACACACCTAGGGAACCCCACGGGTAAGATGGTGGTCGTGACCTTTCATGCTGCTCAGATAGGCCCGGGATTGGAGGCCAGAAGGCTGGAGGCAGCTGGCTGAAGCTGCGAGTTCACCCAACAGAGCCAGAGCTGCAAAAAGAGAAGTGAGCAATGGCACCCACCGCCATCTGTGGCCGTGGACCGTAACAGTACCCCCCTTCTTAGGGCCCCTCCCCGGGTGTTTGGGTTTTCTAGGATGAGACATGTGAAACTGATCAGTTCTTTATCGAGAATGTTTGCTGCTTGCTCCCGACTGTTTTCTTCTAACCCAAAGACCTCCCAAGATAACAGGTATTCCCATCGTATTCCTCTTTTCCGTATATCCAAGACATCTTGTACCTGGTAAGTGATATCCGCTTCAGAAGCTAGAGGTTGCGGTTCAGGCAGCTTCTTGGAAAACTTGGAGAGAACAAGAGGTTTAAGAAAGGAGAAGTGGAAGGTGTTGTGTATCTTGAGTGAGGTAGGCAGGCCCAGCTGACGACGTACGGGAAATGGCCCGATATGTCTTGGAGCAAAACGGACTGAAAGTAGTTTTAGATGAATGAATCGAGTACTAAGCCACACTTTATCTCCAGGATTGAATTGCAGCGCTGCCCAATGATGCAGATCATAGCATCTTTTGGACTTCTGAGCAGCTTGTTGTAAAAGATGCTTAGTATCTTTCCAGAGCTTATGCAACTCTTGAGCGGTGGCTTGTGCCGCAGGAGAGGCCACTGACAGAGGCAACGAAAGTAGAGGCAGGGGCTGGTGTCCGTATACCACTTGGAAGGGTGAAGACCCCGTGGATGCAGAGAGGTGAGAATTGAGGGAAAATTTAGCCCAAGGCAACAATTTGGACAAATCATTTTCTCGTGTGTTGATGTAGGCTTGGAGGAACTGCTTCAAGGTCTGTCCATTAGCCTGTGGGTGATAAGCCAATGTAAGATCCAATGCGATATCAAACTTCTTGCATAAGACCCTCCAGAACATGACCATAAATTGTACTCCACAATAGGAAAGGATGTGCCTTGGGAATCCGTGGAGTCGGAATATGTGGCGGATGAACAGTTTCACTAGCTCTGGGAAAGAGGGGAGGCCAGGTAGAGCCACAAAGTGAGCCATTTTTGAAAACTGGTCCATTTTAACCCAGATAGTGTTATTGCCGTTGGAAAGAGGAAGATCCACTATGAAATCAGTGGCAATGTAAATCCATGGTTTGCTGGGAGTGGGCAGTGGTTGCAACAGACCCCAGGTTGGCCCGTCAGTGGCTTCTGGCGTGTGCAAGTGGGGCACAACTCTACGTATGCCTGAGCATCCTTCCTCATAGTTGGCCACCAATAGAACCAATAGAATAGACAGGGTCCTAGACTGACTTGGATGGTCCACCAACAGGGAATCGTGGGCCCATCGAAGAATCTTTTTACGCAGAGGACGAGGAACCACCATCTTCCCAGGTGGAACAGTGAAGGTGGCAGAGAGAATAACTTTGTCTGGGTTGATGATGTGATGTGGAACATTCGGAACGTCCTCGGTGGTAAAGGACTGGGAAAGGGCATCGGCTCGGGTATTCTTGTTGGCTGGATGATATTTTAGCAAGAAATTGAAGCTAATGAAAAATAAAGACCTGTGGGCCTGCCAGTGGTTAAGACATTGTGCATAGTACAGGTATTCAAGGTTCTTGTGGTCGGTATATACCGTGACCTGGTGCTGAGCTCCCTTGAGCCAGGGGCGCCATTCTTCGAAGGTGAGCTTAATTGCCAATAATTTTTTGTCCCCAATTCCATAATTGCACTCTGCTGTGAAGAAGCAGCAAGAGAATAATTAGCAGGGATGTAGAGTGTGATTGGCTGAATGCTGGCTCAGAACTTCACCAATGCCAACTAGGGATGTGAATCGTTTTTTAACGATTAAAATTATCGTCCGATAATTTTAATATCGTCTTAAATCGTTTTAGAACACGATACAATAGAAATTCTAACGATTTATCGTTAAAAATCGTTAAATCGTGTTAGTGCGCACTAATGGGAGTTAGTGCGCACTAACTCCGAGTTAGTGCGCACTAACTGAAAATGATACAAATTGACACTTTCCAGGTCAGTAAAGGTCAGTTAGGAATGAATATGTGTTCCTATTGGCTGGCTGCCCTCTTATCTATTGATGTTAACCATGTTCCCACTGAGGTGATGGTTGGGGGGATGGGAAATGGAAATGGAAACTCAGGAACACTAACAGAAAATGATACAAATTATTGACACTATCCAGGTCAGTAAAGGTCAGTTAGGAATGAATATGTATTCCTATTGGCTGGCTGCCCTCTTATCTATTGATGTTACCAAGGTTCCAACTGAAGTGATGGTTGGGGGGATGGGAAATGAAAACTGTTGGTAGTTGACAAAAAAAGTAATGTGATCAGTCAATATGACTAGAACCTGTGCCCTATTCCTGATACCAGGGGTATTGTGATCTTCCTGCACTCAGTGCCCTATCCCTGATACCAGTCTGAGACAGCTCCCTCCCTGCATTACTAGTGAGAGGCTGGCTTCACAGACAGGGGGGAGCTGCCTGACCCTCACTCCTCCGGGGTATTGTGATCTTCCTGCACACAGTGCCCTATCCCTGATACCAGGAGTGTTGTGATCTTCCTGCATGCAGTGCCCTATCCCTATTAATACCAGGAGTGTTGTGATCTTCCTGCACGCAGTGCCCTATTCCTGATACCAGGGGTATTGTGATCTTCCTGCACTCAGTGCCCTATCCCTGATACCAGTCTGAGACAGCTCCCTCCCTGCATTACTAGTGAGAGGCTGGCTTCACAGACAGGGGGGAGCTGCCTGACCCTCACTCCTGACTTCCCCCATGTCCCAGCTAGTGAATGGTGTGTGGGTGAGGGGGGGAGAGGATGGTGAAGTCTGAGACAGCTCCCTCCCTGCATTACTAGTGAGAGGCTGGCTTCACATACAGGGGGGAGCTGCCTGACCCTCACTCCTGACTTCCCCCATGTCCCAGCTAGTGAATGGTGTGTGGGTGAGGGGGGGGGGGGAGGATGGTGAAGTCTGAGACAGCTCCCTCCCTGCATTACTAGTGAGAGGCTGGCTTCACATACAGGGGGGAGCTGCCTGACCCTCACTCCTGACTTCCCCCATGTCCCAGCTAGTGAATGGTGTGTGGGTGAGGGGGGGGAGAGGATGGTGAAGTCTGACAGCTCCCTCCCTGCATTACTAGTGAGAGGCTGGCTTCACAGACAGGGGGGAGCTGCCTGACCCTCACTCCTCCGGGGTATTGTGATCTTCCTGCACACAGTGCCCTATCCCTGATACCAGGGGTGTTGTGATCTTCCTGCATGCAGTGCCCTATCCCTATTAATACCAGGAGTGTTGTGATCTTCCTGCACGCAGTGCCCTATCCCTAATACCAGGGGTGTTGTGATCTTCCTGCACACAGTGTCCTATTCCTGATACCAGGAGTGTTGTGATCTTCCTGCATGCAGTGCCCTATCCCTGATACCGGGATGTGTGCAAGAAGATCCCAACACCCCCGGTATCAGGAATAGGGCACTGTGTGCAGGAAGATCACAACACCCCTGGTATTAGGGATAGGGCACTGTGTGCAGGAAGATCACAACACTCCTGGTATTAATAGGGATAGGGCACTGTGTGCAGGAAGATCACAATACCCCTGGTATCAGGGTTAGGGCAGAAGTTCTAGTCACATTGACTGATCACATTACTTGTTTTGTCAAGCTACCAACTGTTTCCATTTCCCATCCCCCATATACTGTCAGTGGGAAGCTTGGTAACATGAATAAATAAGAGGGCAGCCAATAGGAATACATATTCATTCCTAAACTGACCTTAACTGACCTGAAAAGTGTCAAATTGTATCATTTTCAGTTAGTGCGCACTAACTCCCGTTAGTGCGCACTAACTCGAGTTAGTGCGCACTAATCGGAAAAAACGATTTTTAACGATTTTTTAACTAAAAAATCATGCCTAACACGATTTTCTTGCCCTGCCACACGATTTCTATCGTTAAGACGATATGGAAAACGATTCACATCTCTAATGCCAACGTCGGAAGCGTCAACTTCAACGATGAAGGGTCATCGGGGATCTGGGTGGTGTAAGCATGGTTCTCTGAGAAATGCGTCTTTTTTTTTTTTTTTTTAGTAGAAAACAGTAAAACAGTTTATTTGCTTCAAATATTTATTTCCATGGCAAAAATAGACTATAGTATATTAATTTTACATTAGATATCACATATATTACATATTCAGTAATACAAGCTTTGTATGCCCAGCAAATGCAATTTTGTACATTGTTTTACAAATCAATTTCAGTTTTACAAGAATTAAAGCTTTATGAATTATACATTTTTACAGTAGCAATGGCCAGACACAAACAACCTAAACCATAATCTTTACTAAATATTTTAAACACACATGGTACAGTACTTATGCAGAATCTGTGCCTTTCATTTGGGTTCCTATAAAAATTATGGACTTTTTTTTTGTCTTTACCCTGGCTCATGCAAGAATGGACTTGGAGTAAGACAGAAAGCTCATATAGACAACTCATTCAGAGAATTGTGTGCACGCTTACATATCCTTCTACTGAATGACTGTCCTGACAAATTTTAGCAGGGGCAAGGTGCCTGTGTGTATACATGCAGAATGAGTCTGCCAACTTCAACTAGAAATTCTAAATTTTCCAACTATTACAGTTTGGGATTTGGAGTGCGGAAAGCACCATGAGGAGTTCAAAATGTCTTTTCACCTTAAAAGGATTGTTTTTATTTCACTAGAGTGGCAGCAGCATTTCAAAATAACCAGCATGTTCCAGGGACAAGTTCTTATCAAACTCCTGCTTGACCTCTTCAAGGACCAACTCCTAGCACAGGCCCTATGATAATGTCTCAGAGGCTGGGGAGAGAACATGCCAAATGATAGAGGAAAATAACTTGTTTTCCATAATTGTACCGTGCCTCATAATTTAATGGAATGTGTCTTTAAGTTCCTGAAAGGCTTGTATAGCCTCGGAGGACCATTGTGAGGGGTTGGCTCCCTTGTGGGTCATGGCGGTGAGAGGAGTGGTCCGAGAGAATAATGTGGGATGAATGACCGGAAGTAATTCGTAAATCCCAGGAATCTATGAAGTGCCTTGAGACCCATTGGTTGGGGCCAATCCTGGATGCTCTTGGTCTTCTGAGGGTCCATTTGAAAGCCTTGGCTTGAAACCACATAACCGAGGAAAGGAATGGTCTCTTGTTCAAAGGAACATTTCTCCAGCTTGGCGTACAAATGGTTGTCCCATAGATGCTGGAGAACTTTGCACACATCTCGGCGATGACTCTGGAGGTCCTGTGAGAATACTAGAATGTCATCCAAGTAGACTACTACGAACAGATAGAGCATGTCTCTGAATACCTCATTCATCATGTTCTGGAACACGCTGGAGCATTACAAAGGCCGAAAAGCATTACCAGGTATTTTGAAATGGCCGTCATGGGTGTTAAAAGTGGTCTTTCATTTGTCTCCCTGGTGTATCCGGACCAAATTTTAAACCCCTCTCAGGTCCAATTTGGAGAATATTTTGGCCCATTGGAGCCTGTCAAACAGTTCAGAGATTAGCGGTAAAGGGGATCTGACCTTCTGAGTAATTTCATTTAAACCACGGTAATCTATACATGGTCAGAAGGAACCTTCCTTTTTCCCAATGAAAAAGAATCCCGCTCCAGTGGGAGACTTAGGCCGAATGAATCCTTTAACCAAGTTCTCTTGTATGTAGTCTGACATAGCCTTGGTTTTAGTCAGCGAAAATGGGTACACCCTTCCACAAGGAGGCTTAGAATTTGGAACTAAATTAATAGCACAGTCAAAGGACCAGTGAGGTGGTAATGTGTCTGCAGCTTTCTTAGAAAACACATCGGCATACTGCGGCAGGAGACCAGGAAGAGACATCGTGGTGGTTAAACAAAGCAGAGGTGACATGACTTCCAAGCAATCCTTATGACAGGAGTTGACCCATTGGGAAAGTTGTAAGGTGTCCCAGTCAAATTGTGGAGTGTGGAGTTTCAACCACGGAAGTCCAAGAACCACTGGTTGAATAACCTTGTCTTCTATGAGAAGAGAAATGGTCTCTGAGTGCATGGATCCAGTATGCAATTGGATGGGCACTGTGGAGCAAGAAACCTTGCCAGGTAACGGCTCACCGTGGATCGAGGAGAGCAAGAGTGGCGTAGGAGTGTGGACCGTGGGGATTCGAAGATGCTCCATCACCTGACATAGAATAAAATTACCACCAGCCTCGGAATCCACTAAGGCTAGGGTGTGAAATTCCAAGGTTCCTGAGTTGATGGAGACTAGTAAGGTTAATGCCTTGATGGAGGAGAGGGAGATGTCAGGCCTAGGAGAAGTCCTCCAGCAAAACCTAGGCCTGGGAGTTTCCTGGAATGAGTGGGCAGGCAGGTACCGCATGTCCGGGTTGACCACAGTATATACATAGCCCTGAACATAGACAGTGACGTTTCTCCTTCGAGGATAAGTGGCTGCAGCCCATCTACATGGGTTCCTCTTTGATGGCCTCAAGCGGAGCAGTGATCTTCATAGAGGGAGCAGGATGAGTGTGGGGAGCACCAGCAGCCACCCTCTTGGGTGGTCAGATCTCTTGTGAGTGTTCACGAAGATGGCGGTCAATGCATTCAGTGAGATCTATGAGGTCATCCAGGGTATCTGGAAGTTTTTTGAGCTGCCAGCTCATCTTTGATGTGTGGGCTCAGTCCTTCAAGGAAAATCGCACGCAGGCAGCCTAAATCCCAGTGTAGTTCAGACACAAGGGTCCTAAACTTGATGATGTATTCGGAAAGAGCTCTGGTACATTGATGTAGGTGCAGCAATGTGGAGCCGGTGATGGTCTTGCGAACAGGGTCATCAAAGACTGAGCGGAAAAGGGCAAAGAAGCCCGTCAGATCCTGGAGAACGGGTCCATTCCTTCCCACAAAGGGAGGCCCATGCCAATGCCCTTCATTCCAGTAAGGAGAGAATGTATGTTGTCTTAGTAGTAACGTCAGGAAAGTATGTGTGTTGTAAAGAAAAGTGCATATTGCACTGATTCATGAAGCCCCTACAGGACAAGGGGTCACCTGAAATCCGAAGAGGTGCCGACAGGGACACAGGTGGCTGGAACGGCGGCGTCTGTGGCATGGCACTCAGTTTTGCTGACGTTACGGCAGTGTCCACCCAGTTATTTTAAATATTTATGGCGTTAGCCAAATTCTCCCAAACTTTCTGCTGATCAGAAATTCGCTGGCCAGGCCTGAAATGGCTTGGATGGCCGAGAGCTGTGCTGGGTCCACGGACTTGGCAATCTGTTAGAATAAGTAAGTGAGTGGACCCTTTGGCCAAGGTGAAAGATGGAACCACCCAAGGGGAGGAGCCACACGGGGCCTCATCGTCATGAGGTGGAGCCTCTGCTGAGGGATGGGAATACATCAGACGTAGAGGTGGAGACATAGAGGGTGAGCCTTGCAGGTAGGCCACGGAACGGAAGCACAGATGCTGACATCAGACTTGCTTGAGACAAGAATTTATTTATTTATTTAAAAAATTTTCTATACCGTCGTTAAGTTAAATACCATCACAACGGTTTACAGAAGGGCACGATAAAGAGAAATATGGGTGGTATAGATTACAAATTACTCGTGTGCCATCATAGTATGGTAACAATGTAAAATAATAAACTAGGTGTGTAAATTAAACCTGATTGTTAGGAACAAATTAGGCAGTTTGGGGTAGATTTTCAAAAACGGCACGTTGGCGTACTTTTGTTGGCGCTCCAGGCGCCAACAAAAGTACGCGGGATTTTAGTAGATATGCGCGTAGCCGCGCATATCCGCTAAAATCCTGGATCGGCGCGCGCAAGGCTACCGATTCCGTGTAGCCGGCACGCGCCGAGCCGCGCAGCCTACCTCCGTTCCCTCCGAGGCCGCTCCGAAATCGGAGCGGCCTCGGAGGGAATTCGCTAACGCCCTCCCCTCACCTTCCTCTACCTAACCCACCCCCCCCGGCCCTGTCTAAACCCCCCCCCCCCCTACCTTTGTTGGGGGATTTATGCCTCCCAGAGGGAGAAGTAAATCCGCCTAGACGCAACCCGGGGGCGGTTCCGGAGGGCGCGGCCACGCCCCCGGACCCGCCCCCGAAACGCCGCGTCCCGCCCGGAAAACGGCGCACCGCTCGGCCCCGACCCCGACACGCCCCCCCCTCGGAAAACCCCGGGACTTACGCGAGTCCCGGGGCTCTGCACGCGCCGGTAGGCCTATTGAACATAGGTGCACCGGCGCGCAGGGCCCTGCTCGCGTAAATCCACCCGGATTTACGCGAGCAGGGCTCTTAAAATCCGCCCCTCTGATTTTAACATTAATATGCTTATGTAGGTTACTAAAAACTTCTAGCTTGGTGCATCCTTATCGCTCAACTATTTTTCTCCTTTTCTTTATCTTTATAAAATGCTTGTTTAAAAAGCCAGGTTTTCAGATTAGTTTTGAATAATTTCAGATTTGTCTGTAGTCTTATTTCGAGTGGCATGGTATTCCAGAGTACAGGACCAGCCAGTGACAGTGCTCTTTCCCTTACTTGCGTGAGATGTGCTGATTTGACAGAGGGGACAGTTAGTAGAGCTTTATTTGCAGATCTCAGGTTTCTTTGTGGTACATGCACGCGTAGTGCCGTGTTAAGCCAGTCGGCTTTATCATCGTGGATTAGTTTATGGATTATACAAAGTGCTTTATATTGTATTCTTTGTTCAATTGGAAGCCAGTGGAGTTCAGCAAGTGTTCCTGTAATATGGTCACTCTTTTTTTTGCCTGTCAAAACTCTGGCAGCGGAATTTTGCAATATTTGCAGAGGCCGAATTGTAGATTGAGGTAGTCCTAACAGCAGGGAGTTACAATAATCTGTGCTAGCGAATATCACTGCTTGTAGAACTGTGCGAAAATTGTTAATCGTTAATAGAGGTTTTAGTCTTCTTAGGATCATTAGTTTTGCATAACCTTCTTTTATTTTCTGTGAGATGTGTTGTTTCATGTTTAACTCAGGGTCAATTATTACTCCTAGATTCCTAACTTTTGTTGCTAACTCGGTGGTTTGAATATTTTTGATTGTGAATGTTGGTTGTGTGTGGTGAGTGTTTTTACGTTCAAGATGTAAGAATTCAGTTTTGTCAATGTTTATAACCAATTCCATCTGGTTTAGGAGCTGTTTGATTATTTCTAGGTACATATTGGCTAGTTTCATTGTTTCTTCAATGGTGTTTGGAATGGGTAACAGTAATTGTATATCAAGAATCAAGGGAAGTCGCAGCACTACCCAAGGAGCGAGAGTGCTGGGAAGTACAGTCACATAGGGATGTGAATCGTTTTTTGACGATTTAAAATATCGTCCGATATATTTTAAATCGTTAAAAATCGTTAGAGCCACGATACAATAAGAATTCCCCCGATTTATCGTCAAAAAATCGTAAATCGGGGGAAGGGGGAGGGGAAGGGGGAGGGCGGGAAAACCGGCACACTAAAACACCCTAAAACCCTCCCCGACCCTTTCAAATAAATCCCCCACCCTCCCGAACCCCCCCCCCAAAATGCCTTAAATTACCTGGGGGTCCAGCGGGGGTCCGGAATGACCTCCTGCAATCGAATCGTGTTGTCTTCAGCCGGCGCCATTTTGCGCTGCCATTTTGCAAAATGGCGGCGAAAAATGGCGCCGGTCATAGACCAACACGATTCGACTGCAAGAGGTCGTTCCGGACCCCCGCTGGACTTTTGGCAAGTCTTGTGGGAGTCAGGAGGCCCCCCCAAGCTGGCCAAAAGTCCCTGGGGGTCCAGCGGGGGTCCGGGAGCGATCTCCTGCCGCGAATCGTTTTTCCGTACGGAAAATGGCGCCGGCAGGAGATCGACTGCAGGAGGTCGCTCCGGACCCCCGCTGGACTTTTGGCAAGTCTTGTGGGGGTCAGGAGGCCCCCACCAAGCTGGCCAAAAGTCCCTGGGGGTCCGGGAGCGATCTGCTGCCGCGAATCGATTTTGTGATTCGCGGCAGCAGATCGCTCCCGGACCCCCGCTGGACCCCCAGGGACTTTTGGCCAGCTTGTTGGGGGCCTCCTGACCCCCACAAGACTTGCCAAAAGTCCAGCAGGGGTCCAGAGCGACCTCCTGCAGTCGATCTCCTGCCGGCGCCATTTTCCGTACGGAAAAACGATTCGCGGCAGGAGATCGCTCCCGGACCCCCGCTGGACCCCCAGGGACTTTTGGCCAGCTTGGGGGGGGGGCCTCCTGACCCCCACAAGACTTGCCAAAAGTCCAGCGGGGGTCCGGAACGACCTCTTGCAGTCGAATCGTGTTGGTCTATGGCCGGCGCCATTTTGCGCCGCCATTTTGCAAAATGGCGGCGCAAAATGGCGCCGGCTGAAGACAACACGATTCGATTGCAGGAGGTCGTTCCGGACCCCCGCTGGACCCCCAGGTAATTTAAGGCATTTTGGGGGGGTTCGGGAGGGTGGGGGATTTATTTGAAAGGGTCGGGGAGGGTTTTAGGGTGTTTTAGTGTGCCGGTTCACGATTTTAACGATTTTCACGATAATTTAAACTTTCAAACGGTGACAATACGATTCCCTCCCCCTCCCAGCCGAAATCGATCGTTAAGACGATCGATGACACGATTCACATCTCTACACTGTAACATGCTGAATCAGTAGTGGAGTTATGCTGTAATGTTCCTCGGTGATGAACATGGTACTGCTTCGCAGAGCGGGGTATACCGGTGAGGGTTCCTCAGATGATATCACGGAGCGGGTCCGTAGAGCAGGGGGGAACCCGGAAGTGAGTCCTCACGGCAATGGTCCACAGAGTGGGGTACACCAATGAGGGTTCCTCAGATGATATTACGGCATGGGTCTGCAGTGCAGGGGGGAACCCGGAAGTGAGTCCTCATGGCAATGGTCTGCAGAGCGGGGTATACCGGCAAGGATTCCCACATAGCAATCAAAGGTGATCCAGCAAGGGGTACTCACAGCGACAGGAAGAAGCAGGTCCCGTAGAAGGTCTTTAGGAGAAAGTCAGACTGGAGTCCAGGTGAGCAGCCCTCCGAGGAGCAGATAGCCATGAGTTGAGGGGGCCCCCCAAGGAGCGGGTACCCAGTAGTCTCACACCACAGAAGAAACACCAGAACAAGCAGAGTAGACGCTGGTAAAACAGCAAGTGAACTCATTGCCAAGTCGTTGGCTGTCTGGGCTGGTGAGTTTAAATATTGGAGCAGAGTGATGTCATCTGGTAGGGACGCCCGAGAGGTTTCCGCCACGACATGGTTAAAGCTGGTCGGAGAGCACGCGCGTGTGCCTAGGGAACCCCATGGGTAAGATGGCGGTTGTGAGCTTTCATGCTGCTCAGATAGGCTCAGGATCGGATGCCAGAAGGCCGGAGTCAGCAAGATGAAGCCACGAGTTCTCCCAATGGAGCCAGAGCTGCAAAAAGAGAGGTGAGCTATGGTGGCTGCAGCAGTCTGTGGCTGCGGAGTGTAATACAGACTGAGATATCATAGTAGAAATCTCATCTTTGTGAGACTTTCCTCACTTCACCAAGGTATACTGTATGATTCGTACATCCCACTCTGCATGTAAAATTGGCCCCTAAACCCTAAACCACCACTGATACCTCATCTCGAGCTATTAGCTGGCCCTCCTGTAGAGATATAAATAGTTGACTACTATGAGGACCTGATAAATAGTCTCACTCTCTCTCTCTCTCTCTCATGAAATAGAGGTATTGTGGAGTGTAAAACCATACCACAAACCACTCATTAATCTCCACCACCCTCATGCTAACAGAAACCCGTAATACACTCCCCTCTCAACCATCATTTCTATATAAAAAAGCCTGCTCTTCCGATGACCTCAGCAACCAATTGGCATCAAAACTCCCTCACATAGACTTCTCCAATTCCAACTCAGCTCTCCTCTCCTGGAGCAATATTACAGAGGCAGTAGCAAACAAACTTTGTCCTCTATCAACAAAAAATTCAATCCAAACGCCTGCAAAAGACAACTGTGTTTCACCAATGACCTTCGAAAACTAAAACAGAGTCTAAGACAGAAAGAGAATAAATGGCACAAAGCCCCCTGCCCCAGCACGATCGCCACCTATAAACTCGCACTTCAACACTACAAGAACTCCACCTTAAGAGCAAAAAGGAATTTCTACGCACATAAGATCCATGACCTCATCTACGACGCTAAAGCCCTTTTTGCCTACGTATCCCAGCTAACACAAATCAACACTCCAGAGATCCCCAGCATTCAAGCACAAGCCAAAGCAGACGAGTTGGCCTTTTTCTTTCAAAACAAAATTGCTAAACTCCTCACACAGTTGCCTACTAGCACCTCCTCTCTCACCTGTGCATACCTTCCTCCAAACAAAGGTTTCTCTCTGGACTCGTTCAAACCCATCACTGCCTCAGACATCCAATCAGTACTAAAGAAAATGAAACCTTCCTCCCATCCTTTTGACCAAGTTCCCATGAGACTTCTCCTGCTTATTCCCGACACCATCTCCAATACACTGGCAGACATCATAAAATGTTCTCTATCTCAGGGAATCTTCCCGGATGACTTGAATCTGGCCTCCCTCAAACCTCTACTAAAAAAAACAAATCTGGATCCTAAAGACCATAACAACTTTCGTCCAATTTCCAATCTCCCATTCATAGCCAAGATCATGGAGAAGTTAGTTAATGCACAACTGTCTGATTATATTGAAGGTCATAGAATTCTGCTCCCTACTCAATACGGGTTCCACAAAACTTCAAGCACAGAAACCCTACTCATATCCCTGACAGACCACCTCATCATGGGCTTGGATAAAGGTCAATCTTTCCTACTGATTCTCCTTGACCTCTCAGCAGCATTTGACACCGTCAACCATTCCATCCTAATAAAAGAGCTGTCGGACATTGGAATAACAGGAACGGCATATGCATGGTTCAAAACATTCCTTAGCAACAGAGGTTGCAAGGTTAGAATTCACAATAAAGAATCCATCCGCTATAACTCCTCCCCTGGGAGTTCCCCAGGGCTCTTCACTATCACCTACTCTTGTTAACATTTACCTTCTTCCACTGTGCCAGCTGTTAACCAAACTGAATCTAAAACACTTCCTATATGCCGACGATGTCCAGATCCTGATCCCCCTTAAGGAAACCATTGCTAAAACTCTTGAATATTGGGAAAACTGCCTTCAAGAAATCAACAGCCTCCTCATCAGCTTAAACCTGATTCTAAACACTGCAAAGAGTGAACTCCTACTCATATCCCCGGAAAACAGTAACATCACCTTGAGTCCGCCAGACAACCTTCTCATCACCCAAGCAAGAGATTTAGGAGTTTTAATTGACAATCGTCTAAATTTAAAATCATTCATCAACCAAACAACAAAGGACTGCTTTTACAAACTACAGGTTCTGAAAAGAATAAAACCTCTCCTTCACTTCTAGGATTTCAGAACAGTTCTTCAAGCAATAATCTTCTCTAAGATTGATTATTGCAACTCTATCCTACTAGGTCTCCCATCATCCTCTACCAAACTGCTTCAGATGATCCAAAACACTGCCGCCAGAATTCTGACAAACACGAGGAGAAGAGACCACATCACCCCCATCCTCAAAATCTTACACTGGCTGCCTATACACTTCAGGATTCTTCATAAATCCATCACAATGATCCACAAAGCCATACATCACCATACACATCTTAACCTACAAATTCCGCTTAGATGACACTCTTTTACTTTTTATACAGGACAAAGAACAAAATAGCACAATATAAAGTCCACCGCCAACCTAATACCCTCAGGACCATCAGGACCTTATTGATTGTTTAAAGTAACCCTACACGTTCTCTGTTCAATACTATGTTTATTGTTTAATATAACGACCTTATTGATTGTTTAATGTAACGCTACACGTTCTCTGTTCAATACTATGTTTATTGTTTAATGTAACGCCCCCCGGCGATAGTTGTGTTATATGGAAACCGACTTGATTTGACATATATATATATCAAGAAAGTCGGTATATAAAAACCCTAAATAAATAAATAAATAAATAAATAAATTAGAGAAGCCCTCAGAGGATCACTTCATGTACCACACTCCAAAACTACACAACACCTAACATTCAGAGACCGGGCATTCTCCACAGCAGGACCAGCGATATGGAATTCCATCCCACTGGATCTTCGACAGGAGCCATGTTTCCCAACATTCAGAAAAAGGCTTAAGATGTAGCTGTTTAAACAAGCCTTTCCAGACCCCAGCTGAACTACAATCCAACTGAACTACAATCCAACATCAACTTTAGTCAGCCACTTTCGATTATTGTAAATAGTTAAGCCTTTGTTATGATAAATTCTGCTCTATCTTCTCCTTCCTCTCCTAGTTTGATCAACCTTGTTTTATTGTAACTGCATTCTTCTCTCTTCACCTGTTCCATGTTCATGTTCATACACACCCCTTGTTAAATGTAAACCAGCATGATGTGATTTGATCACGAATGCCGGTATAGAAAAATGCTAAATAAATAAATAGATAAATAAAAAATGATACTACTGGTGTGGTAATTCTAAACATGCCTGCTTTCTCTTACCATGGGTGTTATGCTTGCGATATTATAGCATTTTGATGAATCTAGGAGTTAGGGCCTGATTTTCTGAGACTTTTCACCTGTTATGTATCTATGAGAGAAAAATATCTTTAATAAGTCCTTGCATCTCTATTTTGACTGGCAAAGTCTAATCTTGCTGTGTTGATGTGAACTAGTTCAAACAAGTCAAGCCCCAATTCTACTGACATGTTTTGTGTAATCTTAAGCATGCTTTTCTTTGGTGTTCAGCAAAATAAATTTCCTGTGATGGCTCTACCATGATATAATAGTTCCAAATCTAGGTGGCAAATTACAGCATCAGTTGTACAATTTTAGCAAGCTATCATATCCAGAAATCACATGCATTAAACTAGGCTGTGAAAACAAGGACAAGTCAAAACAGTTAAGGATGCAGCAGACCCAAGCAATTATACAGAGAGACAAATTCTTGATTTACCTGTGGGTACCTATAGATGCCTGTAACTCTTGCAATTGCATGTGATGTTACTGAAGAGAAACTTCCAATTAAACCAGCCAACTCGCCTTTCTGGTGACAGCTAAAGCCAGGAACAGGGTTCATTATTCCTGACAAGATCATCAGAGTACCACATAGTGAAAAACCTGCATCAGTGCAAGAATCAGAAATATGGAAGCCCAGGGTGATGTTGGGTAATATCTCCAAATTTTGGTTAATCTCCTGAATGGCAAAATAAAAAGCGAAGAGATGCCGAAAATAACGTAGGCTCCATCTGAGGGCAAGTAAACATATCTTTAGTAGATATTCAATAATTTAATGATTCACATATATTCAAATTGAGAAAAAGCATAAACTATAGATATCTATGCAAATGCATGATAATCCTGAGCTACAGCACCTTCTCCTATGCTACTATAGAAACCCACCACCAAAGTCTACATGTGTTCCTCAACCCTGTCCTGCAACACATTGGGGCAGATTTTAAAACCTGCGTGCAGGCGCAGATTTGTTCGCACAACCTGGCGCGAACAAATCTACGACCGGTTTATAATATGCGTCCGCAGCCGCGCACATGTTATAAAATCAAGGGTCGGCGCATGCAAGGGGGTGCACAATTGTGCAACTTGCGCACGCCGAGCCACGCAGCCTGCCTCCGTTCCCTCCGAGGCCGCTCCAAAATCGGAGCGGCCTCAGAGGTGCCCATATTTGCTCATTCATCTCAATCCCAATCTGTATCTCCCCTTTTTATTCCATTACTGAAACTCTCAAGCACACATGGATTCAGTCCTGACCTGGAGGTTACCCTTTAGCTAGTCCTAATGAAGGACTTAAAATCAATCATTGTACTTTTATTGACATCCCAATCCAATCCAATCCTATCCAACCCAGTTTGTCTTTTTAGACTGCTAATCCAAAGTGACCAAAATGTTAAGCATAGCAAATCAAATAAACTACATGCAGGACGTTTGACACCAACTGTTTTTGAAGATTGATGTCAGAACTGAATTGTTTATTTATTAATTTAAAACTTTTAAGTTCCACCTAATTCAGCATCACTGCTCTAAGTAGATCACAGATTAATACCTACATAATAATAATTTACATACAAAATGTTGCATCAGTACACATTATCCAGACAGACACACTATGATCAATCAAAATAAAATCAGAAAACTGATTAAATCATCACTTGAGAACCAAAACCTGTTTAATCAGGTCTTCAATTTGTTCTTAAAAAATTTGCTGTCAGCTTCTTAATTATTTATTTCTAAGATTTCTATGCCACTTTATCTTTGAGTCAAAGCAGCTTACAGTTAAAAATGTATATAATTAAATAAGTACAATAGCACAAACTACTAAAAAAACAAAGTTAATAAAATTAATAAAATTAAAATCAATAACTGTCATGCATGGAACAAGAAAGACAATTTTCATTTAAAAAATTATAAATCTGTGAAATACGGTTACACATTAGAGGTCTCTCAAAAATAAGAGGGATTATAGATGTTTTCTAAAAGTCTCATTGATGCCTTCTTTACGAATATCAATGTGCAGTTGACTTGTCCATGTTGGGCCCATATGCAGAAGCTTTTTTCTCTGCATTCAGTGGGGCATCATATTCAGTAGATCATTTAGGGTCTCATTTTCTTAAGTATTGCAGGCCTGAGATACTTTAGGAAATGAGGGGCAGGGGGCCAAAATGGGGGGCGGGCCTGCGCTAGCCAGCAGCGATCGCACCATTGCGGTGCGATCGCTGCCGGTTTCGCACCCAATAGCGCCACCATAGGAGGTGTAGCTATTGGGAGCGAAATAGGCAGTGAAAAGGCACCTACCTTTTCTGGAAGACTCCTCCTCTTCCAGGGCCGACTCTGCCCCCATCCTGGTATCGCACGCGATAAGGGACATTTCGCGTGCAAAAGGTTCCTTATCGCGTGTGAGCGGCTTGGAAAATGAGGCCCTAAGTGAACAAGCTATCCAACTAAAGTTAGCCATATTACTTGTCCTTTATATTCTGCGAGCTGAACGTCTCACGCTATACACTAGTTCATACTTATCTGGCTACATGAAGCAGGATAACAAAAGATATAGCTGGGTACATGTGAATATGTAGCATAGTAGGCTTTTTAGTTAGCCAGCCTTGTGTGCAGGATAATATATTACTTAAAAGGGAAGGTCCCAAGAAGCACAAAGTTAGGCAATCTAAAAAAGCTGTTAGGAAAAACAAAAATAGATGCCTCGGTCTTTTTCAATTTCTTTATTGAAGTGGAGCCGTATCACTGTATTATTTTAGATACGTCTCCACTTCAATAAAGAAATTGAAAAAGACCGAGGCATCTATTCCTTTTGTTTTTCCTAATATATTTCTTAACCAGATAGATAGCTTTAAAATATATCCGGCTAAGTAGCACTGTTAGTAACCAATCCAATAAAAAGAAATAATAGGGCAAGCAGGTCAATCCCCTCCCTCCCTCCCCCCCACCCAAATTGTACAAAGGCCCCATCGGACCATGCTATCTTTACCTCCAAACCCATTTTATTCTGATAAACTGTAGGATCAGCTGATCCCTCTCCCTTCACAGTCCCATCCACCTAACCTCCCATAAAGATGACAAATTTCACTGGCCCCCTTCCTGCTTTCCCCTGACCCTTCCCATCCCCCCAGAATGCCTTAATTTTTCAGCCAGGAGTGAGAGAACCTCTGCCCCACTCCAGGGACCTCCAGCGTTGCTCTGACAGAGGCAGCATTGGAAGCATAAGCTTGAATGTAAACTTACATAAGAGGATTGTGAGAAATTGCGACATGACCTTGCAAAACTGGGAGAGTGGACATGCAAATGTCTGTGGTGGGACAGCCTGCGGGAGTTGGTAGCAGGCTAAGAATAGGGTTAATTAATATTTTTAATCATCTCATTAAGACCAAGAGGTTTATAAGGCGGCGGCGTAGCATGCCAAAAGCAGAGTCGGAGCTGGTAGTAAGGAAACTACTCAGCTGATCAGTGTTGAAAAAAACACAAGTCCAGCGAAGCGAAGAAGTCACCGAGACCTGCCCTACTGCTTCTCCCAGAGGCCAGAACCAGCCCGGATCGACTCCACGCCACATCTCCTGACTCTGCAGGTCACACTCGCTCCCTGACATCATCGGAAGCGCCGCCGGAGATTCAAAAGTCAGCGCCTGAGCCATTCAAGGCTCCTGTGGCTACTCACCACCATCAGCCATCCAGCAAAGTGAAGAGGACGCCAAGACCTGCCCTATTGCCTATCCCAGAGGCCAGAACCAGCCCGGATTGACTCCATGCTGCATCTCCCCGACTCTGCAGGTCACACGCGCTTCCTGACATCATCAGGAGTGCCGCTGGAGATTCAAAAATTGGCGCCTGACAGAGGCATCATGCGCCGAAGGAGCGCGACAAAGGGGCACCCCCCTTTGTGCACCCCTTAGTGCAATCCCTTCTGCACAATTCTATCTCCTGCCGCTCTACTTGCAGCACCCCAACAACAATGACAAACTACACGTTCCGAAGCGATGCCAGCAACAGAACCAACAACATGGAAAATCACTCAGAAACTCCAATTAAAGAAAAACGACGAAAACCAAAGAAAAAATGTGAGTGCTACCATTTAAACATCACACACAGTAACCTGAAGATGTACAGCAAATACTTATTCCTATCATTCATACTATTTAACGCCCAATCCATAGTGAAAAAAATTCCCATACTCACCAACCTACTCAGTGATTCAAAACCAGTCTTCATAGCAATCACAGAAACTTGGATAAAAAAATTCGGACTCCGTTTTAATCAATCAAATAAACAACCATACATATAAAACTTTCTCAATCCCCAGGCTGAAAAAAAATGGTGGAGGAATTATGTTAATCATCCAAAAAGCCTACAGATGAAATTAATCCCAACAAAAATATGTCCCCCCTTCAATATTGCCCTATTCGACTCGGCAAAACTACAAATCTGTATAGTTTACTGCCCCCCAGGCTCTTTAGAATGAAACTGCTCACCAGTAATATTTTATTTATTTATTTATGTTTTTTTTTTATACCGAAATATAGCTGGGTGCCTTCATTCCGGTTTACAGTGTAACAAATTCATTACATTGAACAGATATAATTCTTTTGGTCCAGCTATAGAGAAGGCTCTATGTCTAGTAGAGGATAGTTTTGCAGATGAGAGAGGAGGAATGAATAGTTGTAATTTGTCAGAAGATCTTGATGAGCGGGGTGATTTGTGGATTGTAATCATGTTGTCCAGGGATGAATTGTTGTCTTTGTAAATTTCGTTATGTAGAATGGTTAAGGATTTGTATTTAATTCTTTGTGAAATAGGTAGCCAATGAAGGTTTTTTAGGGTTGGGGAGATGTGATCAAACTTCTTTTTTCCGGTTAGTACTCATGCAGCAGCATTTTGAAGTAATTGTAGCGGTTTTAGTGAGGATTTAGGTAGTCCTAAGAGAATTGCGTTGCAATAATCTAGACTTGAGAAAATGAGGATCTGAAGAATTGTTCTGAAGTCATTCGGGTACAGTAATGGTTTGAGATGTTTTAGGATCTGGAGTTTATGAAAGCCTTCTCTCGTTTTTATAGCAATGCAGTTTTTTAGGCTCAGGTCATAATCAATCCAGATGCCAAGATCCTTTATTGGATTTTTCATTTGTAAGTTGGAGTTGTCAATTTGAATGTATGGGATTTGAGAGGAATGAGTAGGGAAGTTTCTTTTTATTAGGATCCATTCGGTTTTGTTCATATTTAAACATAGTTTTAGTTGGTTGAGGAAGGTTTTGATTGAGTTGAGGTATTTTACTGTGAGGTTTATAGCTTCTTCAATTGTAGATGTAATGGGGATGAGTAATTGAATATCATCAGCATAAAGAAAGAACGTGATACCAAGATTGGAGATGAAGTTACAGAGTGGTAGAAGATAAATATTAAAAAGTATGGCAGATAAGGCAGATCCTTGTGGTACTCCTGTATCTAGAAGGTAGGGATCAGAAGAGACGTTATTAAAGGTGACTTTGAAAAATCTTCCTTTTAGAAATGAAGTAAACCAATTAAGGGTATTTCCAGTAAGGCCTATGTTGGTGAGGCTTGATATTAGTAAATTGTGATCCACTGTATCGAAGGCAGCAGATAGATCTAGCATAATTAGTAAATGATTCAGATTGTTATCAAGGCCTCTTATTAATTTGTTAGTTAGGTTTAACAGAAGGGTTTCAGTGCTGCGGTTCTTTCTGAAGCCATGTTGAGCGGGGTGAAGTATGTTGTTGGTTTCAAGATGTTCATTTAGTTGAAGCAGAGCAGTTTTCTCGATCAATTTAGCAAGTAAAGGAAGGTTTGAGATTGGACGATAGTTATTTAGATCATTGGGATCTATGTTCTTTTTCTTTGGGATAGGAGTAATAGTTGCAGTTTTCAGATTGGATGGGAGAAGACCTTCTTCAAGTGATTTGTTTATAATTGAGGCAAGGATAGGAGAAATAATATTTGAGATTTCCTTTAGAATTCGGGTAGGAATAGAATCTAGTTCATGTCGAGCAGGGTTTATTTTTTGAAGTAACTTTTCTAATTTAATGCTGGAAATTGGTTCAAACTTCGACCAGGAAGTTGGTGGAGAAGTATTATGAAGGATCTTAAAAGAAGGAGAGTTGTTAAAGGAGTCTGAGATTTTGTCAATTTTGTTTTTAAAGAACTTTGCTAGGTCTTGGCTCAGGTTGTTGGTATTGGAGGTTGGTTTGCTAGTGTTGTTGTTTTCTATAAGATTCTTTATTATGTTGAAGAGAGAATGTGATTTATTTGTAGCGTTTTTGATCTTTAAGCTATAATAATCACGTTTGGCATTTAGGATTGAATTATAATAATAGTAATAAAAGTAATAGAATTCATGATCACCAACTTAACTCTTAATAAGCCTATCATCATCCTAGGAGACTTCAACATACACATGGACATCCTCCCCCTCTCAGCCACATGCGCAACAATCACAGAAGTTCTATCAACCCTGGGATTAAGGCAAATTATCAAGGGCCCAACTCACAAAGTGGGACATACCCTAGACCTAGTCTTTATCAATACCAACACCTGGTCTACACACCAATCAAATATAACAGAAATCCCCTTGTCAGATAACTCCCTAGTCCAGTCCACCTTAACTTACAACTCAAAACTTACCATGGAAGAATCCATCATAAGAAGAATCACATACCGTCCTCCTTTTGACATCAAAACACTTCAACAAAAACTACAACTAAACCTCACAAACATAGACTTACCAAACCCTGAAACGGCCACAACTTTATGGCTCAACATTACCAAATCTATCACAGACAACATAAACCCAACCATCAAAAAGACTATAAAAAACCCAAAACATCAAAACCAATGGAACAATGCAGCATAAGATCAGTCAAACGTGAACTTAGAAAGAAAGAGAAAACATGGCGCAGGAAGAAAACAACCCCACTTCTCACCGCGTATCAAACCCACCTAGCCTATAGGGGTGTGCATTCGTTTTGAACTTAAATGGAAAACGCAACTTATTTTTTTTTTTTAACTTAAAAAAAAGATGAGGCTTAAACGATCGGATTTCCAACTTATTCAACATAGCTATGTTGAATACGTTGGAAATCGCGATTGTTGATCTAAATAAAAATTTAAACCCCTCACCCTCCTTAATCCCCCCCCCCCAAGACTTACCAAAGCTGGCCAAAAGTTCCGTGAGGGTCCGGGAGCGGACGCGTGGGGAATCAAGTGACGTCGGCGCCACGTCAGAGTGACGCGGCGTCACGTGATTCCCCTCGGGTTCGCTCCCAGAACCCTCGTTGGGCCCAAAAGGCACTTTTGGCCAGCTTGGGGGGGCCTCCTGACCCCCCAAGTTGGCCAAAAGTGCCTTTTGGGCCCAACGAGGGGTCCGGGAGCGAACCCGAGGGGAATCACGTGACGCCGCGTCACTCCGACGTGACGCCGACGTCACGTGCTCCTTGCAAAGGAGTTCAGGAATGGCGTCCTGACCCCGCTGGACCACCAGGGAGTTTTGGTAAGTCTTGGGGGGGGGATTAAGGCAGGTGAGGGGTTTAAATTTTATTTGCACATATGGACATAGACTCAACTTATGGAATTCTCCATATGTCCATATTGACCGCAAATGGGACCCCCTTTCGACTTATGGACTTATGAACTTAAACTTTTGGTCTGCACATCCCTACTAGCCTACTACAAACAACTTATCCGCAACGCGACGAAAGAATTTTACTCAAGCACAATAAATAAATTCCAACATAACCCCAGAATGCTATTCTCCATTGTGCAAAACCTCAACAAATCATCAAACGAGTCAAGAATTCCAACCAACATAAATAAAAGCAATGAATTTGCAGAATTCTTTATTGAGAAAATCACGACGACCCGAGCCGACCCGACCAGACCGGAGGGAGTGCAGGCCTGCGCGATCGGTGCGAGGAACCCACCAGGGTAAGGCCTACCTTTTTCTCGCACTCACCCCAGCGGGTCCACCCGGCCGTCCACGAGGCGCCCTCCTCCGATCACCGCCTCAGACCGTCGACGCCCCGCCCCCCGCAGACAAAACCGACCTATCGGGGGCCTCGACGAGCAGCCAATCAGGCTGTCCCTTCCAGGGCTTCAAAGCCCTGCTCCTGCTGGCGCCGCACTCTATTTCACCGACGACCCGAGCCGACCCGACCAGACCGGAGGGAATGCAGGCCTGCGTGATCGGCGCGAGGAACCCACTGGGGTAAGGCCTACCTTTTTCTCGCACTCACCCCAGCGGGTCCACCCGGCCGTCCACGAGGCGCCCTCCTCCGATCGCCGCCTCAGACCGTCGACGCCCCGCCCCCCGCAGACGAAACCGACCTATCGGGGGCCTCGACGAGCAGCCAATCAGGCTGTACCTTCCAGGGCTTCAAAGCCCTGCTCCTGCTGGTGCCGCGCGCCGAGCGTCGTGCGCCGAAGGAGCGCGACAAAGGGGCTTGCCCCTTTGTGCGCCCCTTCGGGCACCCCGGAAGGACATCCCGGAACTTAAAGAACTCGACTGTCTCCGGACCTAGCTCGCGTTATCGGCGCCATCCCATCAGGGAAAGAGCTAGCAAACAGCCCGATCCAGCACGCCAGCCCTCAGGACACCTGGGCCGGCTGCCAACCGTGCCCCCAGCCCCTCCGGCCTTCCTCGGAGGCCAGGCGCTGCGTCTTGGACGCCATCACACAAGGACGAAGACCCGACTTCGGAATCCTGCACTCAAGAATTCCAAGACAAATAGACAACCGGACCTCCAACCTCACCCAAGCCCCTACATCTGAGGCCGGATAATGGTGTGTTGACAACTACCTGCCAGACCCCAACCATCTATCTGGTAAACTCACTAGAGCTATTCATTATATTATATTACACCGCACCTATGACCCTATACTACTCCACTGTACTATATTATGCTGCATCTTTTTGACCCTGCTACATTGAGTTATACTGTATTATTTATACTGTACCTCACACTGTTCTATCGCACTGTATTAATTGCTTTGCATCTCTGAATGTGTAGCACTGCTCCCAGCTCGTTCCCCCGAAACCTGCCCTACACAACCTGTATAAACCTGCTCCAATCATACCACTTTATACCCAGCAGTGGAATCCGCTCACCTCACCTCCACTGCACACCCCACATTATCTCCTAATCTGACAACTTCCCACCCGCCGCCATCCTAATAGTACAACCTGCCCTACCTCCCTCCTATCTCCTCCCTCCTAACCTATTGACCGACATCTACCCACCCTTCTATTCACGTCCCATCTGTCCCCTCCCAAAATGTGCTTCCCCACTATTCCCATCATACACCACCCCTACCGGCGGACCCTCCGCCCAGCACACCCTCACTCCTTTACCCAGCACAAATCCCTAGTGCCCATCATGATTTCACCAATCACACAGCTGTTAGGCCTAGCAACGCTTACCATCTCCCTATTCAACGCACAATCCATCCTAAAGAAAGCCCCCATACTTCAAGACTTACTCACTGACACCAACCCAGATATCTGTGCTATCACAGAATCCTGGCTAAAGAACTCAGACCATGTTTTCATCATCCAACTCCCAACACAGACATACGACATCTTCTCCATTCCTAGGCCCAAAAAAAGAGGAGGAGGCATACTCCTTGCAACCAAGAAATTCCTTAACCTTAAGCTACAGACCAGTTCCCCCCCCCCCAAGACTTGAAATTGGCCTTTTTAAATCCAAATCCCTGCAAATCTGCCTCATCTACGCCCCCCCCCCCCCCCCGGCAGACCTGATTTCGAATCTTTGAGACGCGAACTGTGAAGTAAAAACGCTCGTTTTGATATATAAATACATGCTGCTCTGAGCAGTGACACTAAGAATTGTGAAATCGTGGTGTGATTGAATGGCAACACTTTATGGAGACGATATGGACGGACAAGGGACTTCTGACGTGAAGGGAAACTGTGTGTGATGACGTCAGTTCCGGTCCAGGCTATAAGAGTCTCACTTTCAATGGGATGCCATTTTTAAAATACAAGGGCGGCGAGACGCGGCCGCCAAAAAATCGAGACATTTCAAAAAGAAGCCAAGAAATCACAAGAGAATGAAGAAGGCAAATCGCGATTTTGAAGCTGGGCAAATCGTCTTTTAACAGATACAGAAGGATATCCCCCTGAGGCAGAACTTCGGGTTCGAAACACGCGCGTGTCGGGGAGAGGGAGACCAGCCAAAACATGGGAACAGATGAGTATTGATGGTTCCTCTCGTATCTTTTGATACCCTTGTGCTATGAACAGCGGTGACTTAATGCCGATCATTGATTAGTTTGCTTGATATTTTAAGAAAAAAGAGAAAACTGCAAAAATTCTCAAAAAGTTTAAAAGTTGTTATAATTAAAGCAAGGTGGCCCCATACCTAATTAGGAGTCTGTATGATTTTGACAGACCCTTAGAGCGAGGGGCCTACATATACTTGGCGAGATTGATTCACATGAATTACTTACCAGTGATACAATTGTTTTATACTTGAACAAGACCCATCCCCCCTCATTGAATACATCACCGACAACATAAAGCCAGACACACCCGCAGTGATAATCGGAGACTTCAATCTCCATGTAGACACCCACCCCAACACGCCTGCCTGTGAAACCCTACTTCTCACCCTCAAAGCCCTGGGCTTCAAACAGCTAATCTCCGAGCCCACACACAAAGCTGGCCACACCCTCGACCTCCTCTTTGTCAACACATGCATTACAGTACCCCAAACACCCACTACCACCCCCATCCCCTGGTCAGACCATTTTCTCATCAATGCCCACCTCACCATCAATACTGACACACCGATCGCAAGCTCACATAAAAAAACAATTTCTCTCCGTAAGCAATGCTCCTCGGAGGAACTCTCCCTAGCCTTCAGCAAAGTAAGTGAAAACCTTGACTTAACTAACCCAGACACTGCTCTTCTATCTTGGAATAAGTCCATATCCAACATAGCCAATGATTTTTGCCCCATCATCCATAAAACAATAACCCCCACACGTACCGAGAGAAAGCCATGGTACACCGCCGAACTAAGAAGTCTAAAGCGAGACCTCAGAACCAAGGAACGTACCTGGCGTAAACAACCATCACCCACACACACAAAAAATCCTAACCATTGTCCTCCTTGAACCACATCTATCCCAATTTAGCCTATTTCCTTTCCCCTGACCTCAACTTACCATCCCAGAACCCCCCCGCTCCCTCCCTTCTCCCCACCTCTCCACCCCCTCTCCTACCATCCCTACACCCCCCTGCTCCCTCCCCTAGTGCCCCCTAGTGCCCCCAGCCTCCAGCTACCTCTCCCCCTCACCCCTCTAACAATCTCTCCCTGAAAATTCTCTCACCCCATGTACCCGGTTCCCTCTACCCCCTCCTCTCCTTACCCCTCACCCCCTTTCCCTCTCTCCCTACCCCCCCTTCACCAGATTCCAATCGTACTCACGTGCACTTGCCCCTGTATTACTGTAAAGTTTCATATGCTAAGTGTATCAAGTGCTGTGTCTTACTGTAAATAAGTTTCATACGCTAAGTGTATCAAGTGCACATGCCAATTAACTTTGTATATTAATTCATTTTGCATATCTAATCCTAACCGAATGCAAATAGTTGTAACGCTGCCTGTATATTAGTTCATTTTGCATATCTAATCCTAACCGAATGCAAATAGTTGTAATGCTGCCTGTTGACTCTCCTCTCCTGTACTTTGGTATATCTTCCAGTTAACCCCCTCCCCTGTTCATTGTAATTTCCTTTCCTTCTCAGTTATTTGTAAACCGACATGATGTGTCCTACGAATGCCGGTATAAAAAAGTTTTTAAATAAATAAAATAAATAAATATACCGTTATTCAGTAGAGCCATCATAATGGTTTACAGATTATGTAATTATCATAGCAGTTGAGCACAGTAATAAATAACAATCTCAACACAAACACCCATACCATACAAATGATGCCCAAACTCACAACAATCTGGTCATTCTTCGATCCGGCCTCCTCATTGTAAATCCAAACAATCATCAAAAAAATGAATCCAGAAAATCACCCCATCACCAGCATCCCCATACCAACAATCAAACTGATCGAGACCTCAATAACCAAAATGATAACAGAAATAGTTAACCTTTCCCTCACTGAAGGAAAATACCCAGAATGTTTAAAGTCAGCAATAATTAAACCCTTAGGGGTAGATTTTCAAAGGCGCGCGAACAGCCTACTTTTGCTTGCGCATCAGACTCAAGCAAAAGTACGCTGGATTTTAGTAGATACGCGCGGAGCCGCGCGTATCCACTAAAATCCTGGATCGGCGCGCGCAAGGCTATCGATTTCGTATAGCCTGCGTGCGCCGAGCCGCGCTGCCTACCCCCGTTCCCTCCAAGGCCGCTCCGAAATCGGAGCGGCCTCGGAGGGAACTTTCCTTTGCCCTCCCCTCACCTTCCCCTCCCTTCCCCTACCTAACCCACCCGCCCGGCCCTGTCTAAACCCCCCCCCTTACCTTTGTCGGGGGATTTACGCCTCCCGGAGGGAGACGTAAATCCCCGCGCGTCAGCGGGCCTCCTGCGCGCCGGGCCGCGATCTGGGGGCGGGTCCGGAGGGCGCGGCCACGCCCCCGGGTTGCCCCGGGCCGTAGCCACGCCCCCGAGCCCGCCCCCGGAACGCTCCCGACACGCCCCAAAAACGCGCGCGTTTCGGGCCCGCCCCCGACACGCCCCCACGACACGCCCCCTCCGAAAACCCCGGGACTTACTCGAGTCCCGGGGCTCTGCGCGCGCCGGTAGGCCTATGTAAAATAGGCTTATCGGCGCGCAGGGCCCTGCTCGCCGAAATCCGCCCGGTTTTGGGCGGATTTAGGCGAGCAGGGCTCTGAAAATCCGCCCCTTATTAAAAAAGAACAACTTAGACCCAGAAAACCTACTAAACTACCGACCCATATCCAACCTACCTTTCATTGCCAAAATCATTGAGAAAATCATCCACACCCAGCTCTCCAATCACATAGAAATGAACAACATATTACACCCCTCACAATATGGCTTCAGGAAAAACCTAAGCACAGAAACACTACTCCTTTCATTAAATGACACCATACTCAGTGGATTTGACAAAGGCCAAAGCTACCTGCTGAAGTGCTGATACTTCTGGATTTATCGGCCATATTCAATACAGTCAACCACACAATTCTTCACGACAGACTGTCTGAAATAGGAGCCTCAGGTATTACTTTACAATGGTTTTCATCTTACCTATCACACAGAAACTTCCAAGTTATGTTCAACAATACCCTCTCGAATAAAATAAACCTCAACACTGGAGTTCCCCAAGGATCAGCGCTATCAGCAACACTCTTCAACATTTACCTCCTCCCATTATGTCATCTGCTAGATCACCTTGGTCTGACCCACTTCCTCTATGCAGACGATATACAAATACTTATTCCAATACATAATACCTTGGAAGAAACTTACAAAAAAACAGCCTTGTATCTCACAGAAATTAAAGTTATTAACTGATCTAAAACTCATAATAAATATAGACATAACAGAAATAATCATCCTAGACAGAAAAAACAGCATCTCTCCCACACAGCCACTCAAATTGGAGAACCAAAAAACATCAATCTCTCCAGTAGCACATGCTCGAAACCTAGGAATCACCATTGACAGCGACTTATCCTTCAGGATCCACATAACCAACAAAATAAAGGAAAGATACCACAAATTACTAACGCTCATTTGTCTTAAGCCCTTCCTTTCACAGGATGATTTCAGAACTGTTCTACAACTACTCATTTTCTCAAACCTCGACTACTGCAACTCCTTACTATTTGGCCTACCACTCACAGCCACCGCTGCCAGAATCCTAACAGGTACAAAAAAACATGAACATATTACTCCAACTCTCATATCGCTGCACTGGCTCCCAATAAAATATCAAATAGACTACAAAATACTAACTACTCTACACTAACTAATCATAGGACAGCAAACCAACTGGCTAAGTAAGACCATTGAACTCCATGCCCCAAAACGAGACCTACGCTCAACTAACAAAGGTCTCCTGAAAATTCCACACGCCTGAACCACATAACTCACCACAACTCGTGAAAGAGCCATATCCATTGGAAGCCCCAGACTATGGAACTCACTTCCAATCGAAATAAGAACCCAACCCAACATAAAAACCTTCAAGAAAGAACTGAAAACCTGGCTTTCACCAAAGCCTACTTAAATATACATTGACAACCACACAGCCAGACACTTATGCAGCTCACCATAAAAAAACATGCCACCCTTACCATCTCCTGAACAACAATATATCTATTATCTATCGACTCTATAAGAAAGTTATATAACTAACCTAAAATGTATACCTAATCATATCATCAATGTAACTTTATTCTGAAAATTTTGTACTTACCAACTTGCTTATGTAATTCTATCCTGTTACCTAATCTTGTAACCTCATCTTTTAAATTCTCCGAACATATTGTATTTACTAACATGCAACTACCAAACTTTGTAAACCATTATGATAGTGAAACCGAATGACGATATATAAAACTCGATAAATAAATAAAAATAAATAAAATAAATGGCAAATGATATTTAATGCTTCCTATAGATGGGATCTGAATGTTATTAATATTATAAATAAATAAATAAATAAATAAATAAATAAATAAATGGTGTGCATCACTTTGCACGTAGGGAAAGATAGCCCAAATTACAGCTACATAATGGGCAAGGTATCAAACATTATTGATATATATGATAATGCAAGCATGTAGTTAGTACCATTGTCAAAACCTCCCCTGATGACATCTATGCTTGATTTCAAAATTAGCTCAGTACTATAAGATCTAAAACCAAATTGGATTGGATCTGCCTTCATTCCTAACTGGGGCTTATTCCAGACTGTGAGTCCTGACAATGAGAACGCTGGGGTGTGAGTTGTTTGTAATCGGCATTTTCTTGTGGAAAGCACCGCGGCGCTAGCTATGACTTATCTGCAGGACATAAAGGCCAGAGGGGGAATATATTCCTTCAACATCTTCTCTAGGTACAACATTTTTTTGTATAATGATTTTGAACCAGTCTTTATATTTTAAAATGTACTTGAAAACTTTCTGGGAGCAAATGTGGCTCTAACAATGAAGGGAAGTTATGCTCTCCGCACTGACGACCAATAATTAATATGGCTACATCATTTTGCATTTTCTTTAAAGCATGCAACTATCCTTTTGTTAGGCCAACATGAAGTGAATTGCAGTAGTCCAATTGGTTCAAACCATTGCATGAACTATAGTGTGAGAATCCTCCTTTATAATGACATATTTGGCATTTTAAAAGTTAAGAAAAATGAGGATTTCTGCATTGCATTTAACTGGGGATGTAATGTGACATCAGAATCCAAAATCAAATCCAGATTACAAATGTTATTTAAAATAGAATAGACCTGGTCATCCAATTGTATATAACGCAAGTCAGCAGAGGTTTTATCCAGTTTAATCTTTTTAATGTTCAGAATTAACTTAATAAGCTGAAACCACTCTCTTGAATTGAAAGTAAGGTTTGAAATAGAATATTACATAGAAACATAGAAATGATGGCAGAAAAAGACCAATCGGCCCATGCAGTCTGCCCAGCAAGCTCCCGCATTTATTTCCCCATACTTATCTGTTTCATTATTTCCCCATACTTATCTTTTTCACCAACCACCAAGTTCAGGGCCCTTGTTGGTAATTGTTTGATTCAAATTTCCTGCCATCCCCTGCCATTGATGCAGAGAGTAATGTTGGCGTTGCATCAAAGGTGAACTACAACTAAGTGATTTGATTTCACAAGAAAGGAACAATATTAAAAGCTAAGTACACGTGGTGTGTGGCTGTTTTTGAACAACAGACTGTGGGATAAAGAGAAGAGATTTATAGTGAACAATGTCATAAATTACAGCCTATTGGGCTGAACTGAAACAAGCTATCATTACTATTTTTAGAGATTGGAGGTTAGATATCGTTTTGGATATCCTTCATTTTCATTTTTAATTTTAGGTATAAAATAATAAAAAAATTGGGTTAAAAATAGAATACAATTTAAATTTAAATTAAATTAAATTAAAAACAAATATAATAGAGAAGATGGAGATTATGTGGACCAATGTTTAAATTCAGGCCACACTCTCTTCAAAACTCGACTACTGCAACGCCCTCCTCCTCGGACTCCCCTCCTCCTCCATCAAACCCCTACAAATGCTCCAGAACTCCATAGCTAGATTTATCACAAAAACCAAGAAATCTGAACATATTACCCCCATTCTCAAAGACCTTCATTGGCTCCCCATCGCATCCCGCATCCTTTTCAAAACCCTGTCCATTATCCACAAATCCCTTAACTCCCACAATTCCAACTGGCTTGACGAACCCCTCCTTCTTACATGCTCGGATCGGCCCACCAGAACCATCAATAAGGGCACCCTCACAATGCCTTCCCTTAAAAAAGCCCACCTCTCTTCCACAAGGGATAGAGCAATCTCTATCGCAGGCCCCAGGCACTGGAACTCCCTTCCAACCCCCTTAGACTCGAAACATGTTACACAAAATTTAGAAAGAAACTAAAGACCTGGCTCTTCCGAATAGCCTACCCCGAATAGCCCTTTCTCCTTCACCGCTCTACCCTACCTTGCACCCCTGCCCCCCCCCCCCCCCAGTTCCCCCTGACACACACATTTGATCTTTGGCCCTGTATCTAGTGTATATATTTTTACTCCATTCTGTACATAGTTCACCACCGTTTTACCGTTTACTGTTTTTCTGCATCTTTGCCTTATCTCCTCGACAGCCTTTGCTATGTCCCTTCCCTACACCCCTGTTCATTGTATTTCCTTTCCTTCCTTTTTTAGTTCCAATGTAAACCGACATGTTGTTTGCACACTAATGCCGGTATATAAAACCCTTAAAATAAATAAATAAATAAGCAAACAGGACTCTATGGGACAAAATCCCTTGAGTTTAAAAATCTGTTCTGAGGTCTATTCCTCCTGTTACACAGTGCAGTGTGATGTGCAGGAATCAATATTTTGTATTACGTGCTGTGCACATATGGATTCCGGTCTGTTAGTTATTGAAGCTCAGGACTGACTGCTGATCTATCTTGACTCACATTGAATAATTTTACATTTCTCCCCCTCTACGATTCACCTGAGAACTGTAACAGAAGCAAAGTAAATTCACCAGGAAACAGGGCAGCACACACTTTGGAGGGATTTGTGAAAGTACCCAGCCAGGTAAATAGCCCTTGACTACAACCATCCTTCTTAATGCATAGAGAGGAATGCGCCTTCTGTCACATGAAGCACAATTTAACCTTAATTAAGAGGAGACATTCAGAGGGGCAAGAAGAGAGCAGGGCAGGGAAACAATGCACACAGATTGTATTTATTCTACACAAAGATTTTACAGGTGAAAGGCCATGGATGATTTCTTATCAAATTAACCCCATAAAGTAATTAACCTTTGAAAATTAGGTCCATGGGAACAAAAGTGCCTAAGATCTTTGCATCTAAGCAGGTTCCTGAGAATTCTCCTGCATCACTCGCTATCTTTGGTAATCACTAAGACAAAGGCAGAACCAAAGCAATGAATGGAGAAAATCTTAAATGCTGGTCCTGCCGACTATCACTTCTGGGTGTGCTATGGGGTAAATGCCACATGTGAGAGAGAGAATGATGTGGTCACATGAATCCTATGAAATGCCTTCTTATAAAGCAAACATTGTGCACCTTAGATATTGCAGTCACTTACCCTTTCAGGTCACATTCAGATGAGAAACAACCTACATTTTATTCAGATTAAAAATAAAATGCTACCCAATGAGACAAAAATAGACAGAAAACTACTTACATAGCACATGAATGAGGAACAGGGGCTGTTCTAAAAGATTGCTGAGGTATTTTGGAGAAATCAGACATCTGAATTATTCCACCCAAGATCAGGTCACCACCACTGTAGTAAGTCTCGGCTGTATTACCAAGTGGGATACAGATAGGTGCGGGGCCTTTGTTTTGATTAACAGCTGGAGTGAACATCTGCACAGACCCACTCTCTACCTGAAACGGGGGTTCCGGATCCATTTCCTCTTTAACAGGCTTTCTGTTCTGGCTCCAGTCCAGCCTATCTTTGTCTTGAATTAAACACAATTGACTGTAGAGTGAGCAGAAGATATTTGAAGACTTCAAGAAAAAGATTTGCTATCTTCCAGCTCCTGTGAAACTGAGGATTTGTTCTTCATCTGAATGGATGTGTATTCAGGCAGTTGCTATATGTAGCCTTAGTCCATGTTGCACTATAATTGCAGGGCAGGTGCAAATAAGGAACTCAGCTGTGATGATACATTTGTTCACATCTCTTGTGTATTGGAGATAAAATTATTAGATAAAATAATATAATTATTATCATTTCTCCACAACTGAACTTCAAAACATGTTTTGCTCTATAGGCTGTTTTGAATCCTGCATTCCTCAGATTCTGTTTGTGACCTTGAAACTTCAGGAGAGGACTGTGAGCTGTCACCTTAGAATGGCATAAGAACATAAGAACATAAGAAATTGCCATGCTGGGTCAGACCAAGGGTCCATCAAGCCCAGCATCCTGTTTCCAACAGAGGCTAAAACCAGGCCACAAGAACCTGGCAATTACCAAAACACTAAGAAGAACCCATGCTACTGATGCAATTAATAGCAGTGGCTATTCCCTAAGGGGTAGATTTTTTTAAAAAGTGCGTTCGCGTACTTTTGTTTGCGCACCAGGCGCAAACAAAACTACGCTGGATTTTATAAGATACGCGCGTAGCCGCGCGTATCTTCTAAAATCCTGGATAGGTGCGCGCAAGGCTGCCGATTTTGGGCAGCCAGCGCGCCCCGAGCCGCGCAGCCTGTCTCCGTTCCCTCCGAGGCCGCTCCGAAATCGGAGCAGCCTCGGAGGGAACTTTCTTTCGCCCTCCCCTCACCTTCCCCTCCCTTCCCCTACCTAACCCACCCCCCGGCCCTATCTAAACCCCCCCCCCCTTACCTTTATCCACAGATTTACGCCTCCCGGAGGGAGACGTAAATCCACGCGCGCCAGCAGGCTCCTGGCGCGCCGAGACCCGACCCGGGGGCGGTTCCGGAGGGTGCAGCCACGCCCCCGGAACGCCCCGGGCCGGTGCCATGCCCCGGTCCCGCCCACGACACGCCTCGCCCCGCCCCCAAAATGCAGCGTCAATCGGCCCCGCCCTGACACGCCCTGACACGCCCCCTTCCAAAAACCCTGGGACCTACGCCCATCCCGGGGTTCTGCGCGCGCCGGCGGCCTATGGAAAATAGGCGCGCCGGCGCGCAAGGCCCTGCTCGCGTAAATCCGGGCGGATTTACGCGAGCAGGGCTTTTAAAATCCGCCCGAATGTATAATTGATTAAAAGCTATTAATGGACTTCTCCTCCAAGAACTTATCCAAACCTTTTTTGAATCCAGCTACACTAAGGGGTAGATTTTCAAAGAAGCGCGATCAGCCTACTTTTGCTTGCGCATCAGACTCAAGCAAAAGTACGCTGGATTTTAGTAGATACGCGCGGAGCCGCGCGTATCCACTAAAATCCTGGATCGGCGCGCGCAAGGCTATCGATTTCGTATAGCCTGCGCGCGCCGAGCCGCGCTGCCTACCCCCGTTCCCTCCAAGGCCGCTCCGAAATCGGAGCGGCCTCGGAGGGAATCCTCTAACGCCCTCCCCTCACCTTCCCCTCCCTTCCCCAACCTAACCCACCCGCCCGGCCCTGTCTAAACCCCCCCCTTACCTTTGTTGGGGGATTTACGCCTCCCGGAGGGAGACGTAAATCCCCGCGCGCCAGCGGGCCGCTAGCGCGCCGGGACGCGATCTGGGGGCGGGTCCGGAGGGCGCGGCCACGCCCCCGGGCTGCCCCGGGCCGTAGCCACGCCCCCGGGCCCGCCCCTGGAACGCTCCCGACACGCCCCGAAAACGCCGCGCGGTTCGGGCCCGCCCCCGACACGCCCCCCCGACACGCCCCCTCCGAAAACCCCGGGACTTACTCGAGTCCCGGGGCTCTGCGCGCGCCGGTAGGCCTATGTAAAATAGGCTTATCGGCGCGCAGGGCCCTGCTCGCCTAAATCCGCCCGGTTTTGGGCGGATTTAGGCGAGCAGGGCTCTGAAAATCCGCCCCTAACTGCGCTAACTATATCCTCTGGCAACAAATTCCAGAGCTTTATTGTGCGTTGAGTGAAAAAGAATTTTCTCCGATTCGTCTTAAATGTGCTACTTGCTAACTTCATGGAATGCCCCCTAGTCCTTCTATTATTCGAAAGTGTAAATAACCAAGTCACATCTACTCGTTCAAGACCTCTCATGATCTTAAAGACCTCTATCATATCCCCCCTCAGCCGTCTCCTCTCCAAGCTGAACAGCCCTAACTCTTCAGCCTTTCCTCATAGGGGAGCTGTTCCATCCCCTTTATCATTTTGGTTGCCCTTCTCTGCATGATACAGATCTGTATCATGCAGTTACTTTAGAGGGTAGGCTTAAGGGACAAAATAAATCAATTTCTTCTTTGAAATTCCTTCTTTACTGTTATGCACGCCATCCACGCCTGGCCTGCTCACGGACCTGCTCACCTCTCTGGTTCCATGGCAGGTCCTAGGTCGGCCTCCCTTGCGGCAGATTCCAAAACATAAAATCAACAATAAAAACAATATAAACACAATCAACTTTCTTCATGGCACTAATAAAAGAACCATTGAATTCTTTAACTGTTTTTGACTTCACCACTTCCTTTGGAAGGACATTCCAGGCATCCACCACACTCTCCATGAAGAAATTCTTCCCCCAGTCAGCCAATGGAAAAGGTTCAAATTTCATGCATCATTAAAACCTTTCAGATATATGAAGGTCTGTATTATATCTCCCCTGCATCTTCATTCTCTCAGGATACACATATTTAGATCCTTCAGCCTCTCCTCATAAGTCTTTCCGTAGAGACACCACAAGATTTTGATCAGCCTTGTCTGGACCACCTTCATCCTGTGTGTATCCTTTTTTAGATAAGGGCTCCAGAACTGAACACAGTAGGGATGTGAATCGTTTTTTGATGATTTAAAACAATCGTCAGATATATTTTAAATCGTCAAAAATCGTTAGAGCCGCGATACAATAAAAATTCCCCCGATTCATCATCAAAAAATCGTAAATCGGGGGAGGGGGAGGGCAGGAAAACCGGCACACCAAAACAACCTCCTGACCCTCACAAGACTTGCCAAAAGTCCAGCGAGGGTCCGGGAGCGACCTCCTGCGCTCACGCCATATTGCCAATATTCAAAATGGCGCCGGCACTACCTTTGCCCTCACTATGTCATACGGGCGACGTCGGCCCGTATGACATAGTGAGGGCAAAAGTAGTGCCGGTGCCATTTTCAGGGATCTATTGAACATTTTCCAGGGATCTATTTCCAGGAATCTATTGAACATCTATGAGCTCTTTCTGGGATGCAGCTCATCTGGTGTCAAGGCTTTGTCTAATTTCAGTTTGCATAGCTCTTCCTATATATTCTCTTCTGTAAATGGTTTCATCTACCCCAGCCTAACTAGCAAAGGAATTTTACTGAACAACAAACTGAAGTATTGGTTTAATATTTCTGCCATTTCTTCATCTCTCTCCACATACATTACTCCTTATTGTTATGAACCTGAAGGTGGACTCCTGTTCCGAGGTAGAGTCAGTGCCACCTGAAAGGGACGCAATCCCCTTAGGTATCTACCGTTGAAGGGTGAGGCCGCAGGCTGTAGTTGTTGCACGAAGACCTCACCCTGGAAGCTTGAGATCCCCCTGGGAGAAGCCCATAGGGATCCGGCCGCTGGAACTTTAGGAGATTCCTTTGAAGACTAAAGAAAGGTCTGGGTGCAGGCGCCTCCTGCAGGTCGTGGGTTCCAGATGGCTGGTGCCTCCAGCAGGTTGTAGTAGTCTGAGGAGGGAGTCGCAGAATAGTCCAAAGCCGGTCCGAGGGTACGATACACAAGAGGGGTCGAAGTCCAGTCCAAGATCAAAACAAGAGAAGGGTCCAGAGCCAGTCCAGGGGCAATCAGGAGAAGGGTCTGAAGCCATACCAGGGTCAAGCCATGGAAACACGCACGCCAGTCCAGAAGTCAGAAGCCAAGAATCAATCCACGGAGCAGGGAAGCAGAGTGGGACGAAAAACCAAGAACAGGGAGCTCAGGAACAAACTCAGCCAGGAACCTCAATACCAAGGCAAGGTATGAGTGTCAAACCTTGCCTTAAATACAGGATGTCAGGGGAGGAGTCTCAGGAGGAGCTATGACTATTTCCTGTCATGGCTCCTTTAAGAATACAGCTCAGCCACGCGTGCGTGGCTCTATAGAGACAGAGGGGGAGGAGCCAACTTGACCGAAAAACCCAGAAGCTGAGCCAGACCATGGAAGCCATTGCCAGGAGAACCAAGGGACTGCCTGCAGTCCTCTGGAGGCTTGCACAACACCCGGCGCCCTGGGTGAGTTATTTGCCCTGCAACCGCCGGCCTGACCCTGATCTCGTCCCGCAGCGACCGGCGGCCATGACATCCAGTCCCGGTCATGGCATGCCACGGCTGACAGCGCTAACAGTACCCCCCCCCCCCATTAGGCCTCCCCCTATAAGGCTTGTGTTTACCAGGATGTTTGGAGTGAAAGTCCTTAAGAAGAGACTTGTCCAGTATATTCTTCACCGGCTCCCATGAATTCTATTCCGGTCCAAATCCCTCCCATGCTAGGAGGTATTCCCAAGTGGTGCCCCATCTCTGGACATCCAGAACGTCACATACTTGATATATAGTTTCATCCACTGCTCTATGGTGTACTACTTCGGGAGGTTTCCGGGTAGGCCACTTGACGACCAACGGCTTCATAAGGGACACATGGAATGAGTTGTGAATTCTCAATGTGGCAGGTAATCGAAGTTGGTAGGTCACAGGACCTAATTCTCGCAGCACCAGGAATGGTCCAATGTGGCGAGGAGCCAATCTCATAGAAGGAACTCTCAATCGGATGTGCTGGGTGCTGAGCCACACCTTTTCCCCTGGATGGAACTGGGCAGCCCGTCGTCGATGTTGGTCAGCAAATCTCTTTGCGGAGTGAGCTGCTTTACGTAACATCTGTTGAGTATGGACCCAAAGCTGTTTCAGCTGTGTAGCCATTAGCTGAGC